>NC_048219.1:56588421-56903914 GCF_002007445.2 Ailuropoda melanoleuca | reverse complement strand
CAGAGGAGCCTGACGTGGGGCTCGATCCCATAACGCCCTGCGCCGAAGGCAGGGGCTTAACCGCTGTGCCACCCAGGCGTCCCAATTTTCATGCATTTTGGTCACCAATATAACTCACTGCCTAGAAGAGTTCCTGGCATATAGCAGGTAACACACTAAGTGTTTACTGAATGACTGAATGAACCCTTATCCTGGCATTCAGAGACTTCCATACTTTGCCCTCAATCTCTCTTCCATTGCACAAACTTCTAATACAAACTGATGAATCTATTTTTTTTCTCTCTGAATGTAATTAAGATATCCTCCTTTTGCCCATTGTTTTGAATCTCCTGTTCTCCATTTCTAAGGACATTATCTTTCTCTGCTCCACCTATGTAAATCCTCTTCACTTTCCAAGGCCCAGCCAAGTCCCAAGGTCCCTGTCTTGATCAGTTTGATCTCTGTGAATCTCCACCATCCTAAAAGTCTATAGCATTTAAACCTTACATTGTTTATTCTTTACTAGGTAAATGTCTCTGTTCCCACAAACAAATGTACTCTATCTGAGGCTATGTGTATCCTTTGGAATTTCCTGCATGTTAAAAGCTCTATTCACTATAATGAGCAACAATTCTCTTCTTATAGTCAAAGAACCTGAGATGCATTTTAATAATAATTCAATTTCATATAGCATTCAAATATTCATACTCAATATTATGAATAGAAAAAATGTTTTTATTTATTTTTATTTTTTAATAATACTTTTTATTATGTTATGTTAGTCACCATACAGTACATCCTTAGTTTTTGATGTAGTGTTCCATGATTCATTATTTGCGTATAACACCCAGTGGGAAAAAAAATGTTTTTAATCCTTAATGATTTGATGGGAAAATGGAGAGAGAGATTAGGTGAGTTACTGCTTAATTCTTTTTTTTTAAAATATTTTATTTATTTATTCGACAGAGATAGAGACAGCCGGCAAGAGAGGGAACACAAGCAGGGGGAGTGGGAGAGGAAGAAGCAGGCTCATAGCAGAGGAGCCTGATGTGGGGCTCGATCCCATAACGCTGGGATCATGCTCTGAGCCGAAGGCAGACGCTTAACTGCTGTGCCACCCAGGCACCCCTGCTTAATTCTTATCTATTCTTTCCAGCAAACCAAATTACCTGTCTTTCTTTAGTTGACTAGTAATCCAAAAATAGAAAAACTATAGTTTAAGGCTATTTAAGAATGATTATCTTCCCTCAGCCCTGGATTTCTAGAAGGATTCCAGAGAGCTGTGGCTATTTGTTACAAAAATCAAGAGGTGGGAGGGATTTTACAGTGGTTAGATCTGGCAGGTAGCACCTTGGCTAAGTGATCAAAGATAACATTGTTAGTAATAAGATATATCAACGTTATATATACCCAATATGATACCCATAGAAAGAGACAACATCACTTAGTAGTATTTATGTTGAAAATACATAACCTAAAACTAATCATGAGAATACATCACACAAATCCAAATTGAGAGAGTTTCTACCAAATGACTAACCAGTGCTCTTTCAAAAGCGTCTAAGTCATGAAAGACAAAAGAAGACAGGAACTTCCACAGATGGGAGGAAACTAAGGAGATCTAACAGTTGAATCTCTCTGTTAATTAATTAACTAAACGCAGTATAAGATCCTGAATTAAATACTAGTCCAGACAAATGACATTTTGGAAAACTGACAAAATTTGAGTAAGAGCTATTAAATAGTTAATGGTATTGTATCAGTGTTAATTTCCTGGTATTTATTGTTGTATTGCTCTTATGTAAGATACCAGTATTAGAGAAAGTCAACGAAGGGTATATAGGAACTCTCTTTTATGTAAATCTAAATTTATTTCAAAATAACAAGTTGAAGAATTGAGGGAAAGTAAGATGAATTAAATTCTATACTCCCGGAGGAAAAAAAATCGCCAAAATTTTTTGGAAATAATTCCTAAAATTCCAAAGTTTTCTTGAATCATTTCAATTCATCAATATGGTTGCTTTAACTTTTATAATGTGCATGTAATGTGGGATGCTTTCCAGCATGTGGAGAGATCATTAGCTGTGGATGGCACCCAGAATAGGCAGGAAAATTTGTTGGAGAAATGATACTCAATAGTATGCAGCAGTCACTGGTTAAACAGACAAGCTAAGTAGTATTTTAGGTGCTGGAGATACAATGAGCAAGATAACAGATCCCTGGCCTACTGGAGTTTCCAGTCTTATTAATAAAAAGATAAAATCAGATGGTTAGCTTTTTTTTACCTCCCAAAACTTGGAAGGTGGACTTGTCAGGCTGTGAAAAGGCTGTGCGGGCGTGGAGGCGTATGTCAAACAAGAAATTTGTTACAAAAATCGGAGAAGATATTCAAATTGGAAAGACCACAGTCTGTTAGCATGTTCTGGATGCATAAATGCAGATCATTAATCCATGTTTACAAGCTAGAGAAGGGCAGAAAGCAGAAAAGTGGGTTACAGGAGAGAAAAACCAGCAGAAAAGTAGTACGGGGGCAGACTGAAAGGCAAGAGTGAAGGGAAGGAAAGGTAGAAACGAGAACCGTCACAGTCCGTTTATAATACGACTTAGGCCACAAGCATCACTGCAAAAAATGCAAGGAGGTCTAGATGAAGGGCTCCGCTGAGTAGGATTTCAGAGGGCGTGCGTGAAGAGGACAGAGAAAAAGATTGGGGATGAGAAACATGCAAGAGGAAAACATCGTATTGGGGACTGCCGAAAAAGGGACGAAGGAAGGATACTAGTCACCTACGAGCTTCGGGGACCAGGAGGAGGGTGGCATGGGAAGAGAGAGCGTCCGGGCATTCCCGGGGCGGCTGCGAGCGCTCCCCAGGCGCTGCGGGCCCGGGGACTTGCGGACAGGGGCGCGGAAGCCCCGCGCGGGCTGGGGGTGGGTTGCGGGGCAGAGGGGGAGGTGTGCGCTGTGTTGGGTGATGTCATTGCAAGTCAGTGAGCGGTGAAATTTAACACCGGCCGGATTTGCTGGGCTCCTCTTCTTCCAGGGGAAGCAGCCGGCGGCAGTCAACGCTGAGCGCCTGCAGTTGCCACCGGCCCCCTCGCACCGACTAGATTTCCGAAGTGGGTGTGTGTGCTTGTCTGACAAATGTTCCGGCGCGGGTTGCTTCCAAGGACTTCCCCCCCCCCCACACACACCCCCTTCATCTCCTTCCCTCCCCCAGCCCTTCTCTCCTCCCAGGCCCAAAGCAGAGGACTCCACTGGAGTCACAGAGTCGCCTTTGAACCGCAAGTGAACTCGAGGGCTGCACTCGCGGCGGAGTTCCAGCTGCTGCCGGCGCCCCGCCGCCTGCCAGTGAGGTCTTGCTCCTCGCCCGCCCTCCCAGGGGAGCGCTCCCCCCGGTCTCGTCCGTTGCCGAGCTAGGGAGCTAAGCCTAGCTGATTGATCTACCCCTTGGGTGCTATTTCTTTCCCTTTCCTAGTTCCCTCCTCCCTTTTTGTTGTTGTTGCGGTTTGGGAGCATCGTTTTCATGTGATTTTTTCCCCCTTTTTCATGGCCAGTACCTGCACCCTTAGCAGTTCGGAGTTGCCTTCTGTTTTCCGTTAGCGCTTCGCTGCAGGGACAAATGCATACAAATGCATTTAGGAGCCTACAGGACAAGGCGTGGAAAGGTCTCCCACACGGCAAAAACGTAAGTAGCCCACTCGCCCGGATGCTAGGGTTAGACCCATCCCTCTCCCCAACTTCCCGACCCTCTGAGCCGGCTGGAGATCCGTGCTCCCGCTCCTTCGCACTGTTTGAAGTTGGGAGCCGGCGAGCAGCCGTGGCATCCTCCTCTTGTCTCCTCAATTTGTAAAATACCGTGTTTGAAAGGAAGCCTCCAGCCAGTGGATCTCTCAGAAAGTTTATGCTAAAGAGGTCCTGCGGCTGGGGAGGGAAAGCTCGCTGGCCCTCGTCCCGGTGCCGGCGGCCGCGGTCCCCTCGACTCCCGAGCTCAGCTCGGACGCTGGCTGGAGCTCCAGCTCCCGCCGCCCTCGCGCCCTCCTTCCCTTCTCCTTTCTAAGGGCCCTGGCTGAGGTTCTGCTTCCCGTGGTGCTTCTTCGGGCGTCCAGCCTGGGGACTGCTGGGCGCCGGCAGTCCTCTGGGCTCTGTGCGGGCGGCCTGGACCGCGGGGACACAGACTTGGGGTGGGGTTGCTGGACTGGAGGAGAGGGTACCCTCAAAACCTCGAGCATCAGGGTGTGGCTAGACTCAGAGGCAATCGCCTCTTGTCGTTAGGAGGCCAACACACGTGCTGCCCATCTGGGGCCGAGGCTGCGTCCTGCCTCACTGGCCTGTCACTGGGGAAGGGGCTGGACGCGGGGGCGGGGCTGCGCCTCCCGCAGAGTGTTCGCGCAGGCCCGGACTGGCACCCCACCTCCTCTTTGGGCGCTGTACCTGCTCCTGCTCACTCCCTCACTGGGAAAAGAGCGTGGAGGGGGATGCACGCCTTGGCTGGCTGCCCTGCTCCCCCTGGAAGACGTCAGTGGGTTATGCAAGTTTGCTTCTGGCCCCTGAGACGGGAGGGACCAAAGCGGCTCCGGTCATTCTTTGCCCCGAAGCTGCCCCTTGGGAGAGTAGGTGAGTGGAGGGGAGGGCAGGCGGAGGGAGGCGGGGCGCGGAGAGAGACCGCCTTATGGCAGTGTTTGTGTGCACATGTGCTTCTCAGCCGCATGCAGCCGACCGTGGTTGGGGCTCGCGCGCTCTCTGCTCTGACCCCTGGGCGCCTGGGCAGCTGCGCTTCCCGGCTGAGGAGGACGCACCTCCCCACGCGCCCGAAGCCGGACCAATCAGTGCGCAGGAAAGGTCACAATCCAGTGCTTGGGGCCAGGTGCCGGCGACCCGGGAGCCCCGGGTCCCGGAAGAGCTCGGGCAATGCCGGTTAACTTCCCCAGGGCGACTCACGCGGGTCGCGCCGGCTTCCCAGGCACGTTTCCCGCCACATTTCTCAATAAAACCCCTCCTCGTGGACCCGGTGTGAAAGCCGGGCTCCGGGCACAGCCGATCCTGCGGGACCGCGCGCATCTTCCTGTTGACCCGGGTCGGTGGAATGACCTTCGGGCCCCCACGGGTCCAGCCCCCCGGAGAGGCTGGGTGAGGCGGTCCACCGCCTGGCCCGCCCGCAACCTCCGCGTTCATCCCTGTGCGCTTCTTGCCTTCCCCGCCAGCTCCCACCCCGAGGGCTTTCCCTTGGCCATTGAGCAAGGCCTGCGTCGTTGGCCAACCATCCGCGGGGACGGTAGTTGTGACCACCTCTCGGATTAAAGCAGATCTTCTGCTCCTGGCCTCTGCCTTGTCTGGTTTACTATTCCCTTCCAGACTCTCCCAGAAAAGGCCCTGCATAAATTTTTGGGCAGTTTGGGGTTTGTAAATTGGGTCCAGATGATTGGGGGGAGGGAGGCAGAGAAACCAAACAGAATGGATTACATCAAGGAACTGAGGAAAAATTAGACTATGTGGAATGAGAAAAGAACCCTTGCTGAGAGAATTGGGGTTGATAGCAGATCCTGGGTGAAGCAGATCCTGGGTGAAGGTACTGGTCTAGAAGGTCTCTCCGCCAGGGACCTTGCAGTCTCCTTTGACATTCAGTTTGTTCCATACAGTTATCAGCGGGGCTGGGCTGCAGAGAATTAAGGGTAATTCAAGGTTATATCAGATTACACCCCCTTATACCTCCAACCATACCCGTGCCAAGTAGGGGAAAGGTGGTTACTAACTGATCTGAGAAAACTGTTTCTCAAAAAAATCCAATTTCCTTAAAGAATTAAGCGCTCGTCAATCAAAAAAAAAAAACAAAAAACAAAAAAACAAAAAAAGCAAAAACAGGGGCGCCTGGGTGGCACAGCGGTTAAGCGTCTGCCTTCGGCTCAGGGCGTGATTCCGGCGTTATGGGATCGAGCCCCACATCACGCTCCTCCGCAATGAGCCTGCCTCTTCTCCCACTCCCCCTGCTTGTGCTCCCTCTCTCGCTGGCTGTCTCTATCTCTGTCGAATAAATAAATAAAATCTTAAAAAAAAAGAAAAAGCAAAAACAAAAACTAAAACCGGGCGCCTGGGTGGCTCATTGGGTTAAGCCTCCGCCTTCCGCTCAGGTCATGATCTCAGGGTCCTGAGATCCAGCCCACATTGGGCTCCCTGCTCTCAGGGAGTCTGCTTCTCTCTCTGCCTTTGCCTCTGCTCCCCCAACCCCACTCCCCGCTTTCTTGTGCTCTTTCTCTGTCAAATAAATAAATAAATAAAAATATAAACTTAAAAAAAAAATACCCTGCTACCAACCCTGTAGGGAGGGGACTTAGCAGAAACAGCTGATTAGTTGATGATAATGTCAGTCCACTGAATTAAACCTTAGAATTTCTAATGAAATCCTTGAGGTTTTAATTTTCCACCATCCTTTTGTGGTGACGCTTTTGTAAGAACAGGAGCAGCTTTTTAAAATCACAATTCTGATTACTCACCCAAAAACATTTGCAATTTTAAAACTGGATCCTTAAAGACATTTTATTTCATGGGGCTGCTTTTAAGTGAGTTACCTAATGTGAATTTGTGGAAGTAATAAAAAGAAATTAAAACCAAAACTCAGTGTTAGATACAACGATTTAACAGTATCAGAAAGTCCCCCAGGCAGGTTATTATTGTAATTAAAGAGTTTCTATAACCAAGGTGTGTGTGTGTGGGGGGGGGTAGGTTTGGATATAAACATCTATTTCCTAGTGGGCATGAAACTTTTTAAAAATTGCTTAGTTATCTTTGCTTTCAAGTAGATGTTTAAAATAATGTCTCAAGGAGAGGGATTATAATTTATGGAAAGTAGTTTTGAGTGTTGCATAGACATTCTGCTTGGTAATCTGTGAAGTGGCAGGAGAAAAAATAAATTTTATTATGGAAATTAAAATAGCTGTGCTAGTTTCCTTGCCATGCTTTGCAATTATGAGTTATTTTAGAATTTGTAACTCTGAGAAGTGAGGTAAAGATCATTTCATTTTCATTCTCATAAAAGGCTAACATTATTCTGGCATTCATTCACTCAATCGTTCACTCAATCATTCATTCATTTGTTCAACAAATGTTTTCTGAGCTCCAACTACGTGCCCAGCATGGCTCTAAGCAGAAGGGATACAATGGTAGAGCGAGACAGAAACACAACTGCTGCCCTAATGTGCCCAGGTTAGTATAGGAGACAGAAAATGAACAACCAGGTATAGCAAAATGAGGTAAAGGTACAGACAGGAGGACACCTAGAAGTCCTGGGTAAGTGGGGTAGATACAGAACAGTAATCCTGGAAAGAAAGACTGACCAAAGGAAATGAAATCCTCACTGAGACCTAACTGGAAAAGGCAAGGAACTTTCCAGACAGAACAGTAAAAGGCTGAGAGGTGAGATAGCACAGTTGATTTGAGGGCCTGAAAGAAGTGAAGTTGATTTTAGAGCACGCTTTCTAGAGGAGGAGTGACTGGAGCTGGATCTGTAGACAAGAGACCAGATTCTGAAAAGTCTTTAAACTGGGTTACTTTCTTAGCGAAATAAATGGAGGTTAGGATGACCTGACTTCTTGATCTTGGGATCAGTGTGCATGTAGAAGATGCTAGAGAAGTTGTATGTTTATTGAAACTCAAGACCACCTGATAGTCTTGCTAACCGAAGATTGACTGATTCATGTAAAAAACTGGAGTTAACACTAGTGTGTGCCAGGAACTTTGCTAGGCTAGGCAGCAATCATTTTAACAATCTCTGGGGGTATTACAAGGATGGACTAGGTGAGGTATTTTCCCTACTACTGACTGGACTCTAGGTGTTTTGATCGCTTGAAGTCCTTAAGCGTTTATCTCCCTTGTACTTCATGAATTGCCTGTTTGCTTGAAATTTAACCAAAATTCTAGTATGCCTCACACTGTATTAGTTGTACAAGTACCTACTGAGCTGAATTGACAGTCTCAGAAATTCATTGTATATAAGTTAGTGATAACACTTTACTCCCTGAATCATCCGACTTTATCCCCACTGCTGGCTTGAGAACTGACCTTCAGTTATTTGGGCAACAAAGGATGGAAATGTTACTATTTCTGGTTCTTTGCAGCTAGTAAAGAGCAAAATCTGTAAAGTCATGACTTAAAGGAATTTTTGGCTTGGAAATGTAGTGTAATGGTAGTTGTTGAAATTATCGATATCTATCACATGTATCACTTTCAGATAATTTTGCATTTTCCAGTTGGTTTAAATTAAAATCATCATCTCATTCAAAAAATTTTCCCTATTTATAAGATTTCACAGGTCCTTACATTTATAACTTGAATCTATGTCAGAAAGCGCTTTGGTAGTCTGCAGACACAATATGTCAGAGTCTCCTGGGTGCCCTAAACAAAAAGATGCCTGGGATTCTCCTAAAGTAACTTAAAGCCATCAGAGAAAGAGAAAGTTAAATAGCTGTAAGAATTATTTAGGGAAGATGCCTGGGATGGATATTTGTTCCTTAAATATTCTGAGTATGGTCTTTGGATATCTATTTCCTGTCTGATCTCCTCCAGGCCTTTACCTCTCACATGTCTGGTTATGTTTTGATTGTGGCTTCTGCAATACTGAAAATGTGGCTAGCAGACCAGACACAGAGAACAATTTCATATTTTGCTAGAGATCCTCAGATATTAATATCATGGGTTATATTTTCTGAACTTTTATTGACTGTTACCATATTCTTGACTTCTTTCAGATCTGGCCTGATTTTGTGAAATGTCTGAGTATATGTACTTCTGTTACTTTCTGTCAGTGACGTAGAGTCCAGACGTACAGAAAAGTGACCCAAAGCAGACATGCTTCGAATATTTGAAAAGTAGTCATATTTAATATACCAACTAGACTTTTTGTTAAAGTAAATATGTGAACAAATGAGCAAACTTAGTAGTGTATTTTAAGTTCCGTAATTAAAAGAGTATTGGCCAGAACTTCAGGAAGACCTTTCCAGATTGGTGGTTAAACATCATGTCATATATAGTGATTTATGGAACATCTTGCTGAATAATTTGATCTTTGTCCTCTAATACTAGTATACTAACAGGATCCTACCACAGACACAGATTTTAGGGTTTTCTATTTAGAAAGCAAAATATAAAATTTATATTATCTCATCACCTGTTAGTTGAGTCAGCCAAGACTCAGAACATCGAAATAAACCATCCAAGATCACACAGTAAATTAGAAATAGAACCAGGTTTAGTGTTTGCCATGTTGTTTTCTCTCCAACCTAATGCAGTTTTACTTTTAACTTATTCAACGACTCCAGCGTGTCTTAGCACTAAATGCATACATGGTACGAAAAGCATAAAGCACAGCTGATACCCTTGAGAATTCTATCATCTACTGCTAATGTGGAAATGTGACATTTTTTCTTCATTAGGTGAATGTATAGTAAATGTGATATCATGAGAGGGGGGTAAAACCAAAAATATAAACAAGCCCCGCCCAACTGGAAAATTTCCAGAAAGCTTGGATTCATTAGACATCCATTTCATACAATGATGGAGTTTGGCTCTTTGACTATGTCAATTAAGCTTGATGTCTTTTCTGAGTTCCCACTTCAGAGGTGAGAAAAACAGTTACAGTGAAAAAAAAAAGAAGAAGCAGCAGCCTTTCCACTTACCCTATCATATCAGATATGTTTAAACCTTCTTCTTTCTTTTCTTTCTCTCTTTGGACAGCCAAGTAAAAGTACTCTTATTTATTTTACTTTACTTTTCCCAAGTGTTAAAAGAATTAGGTCCATAGGGAAAAATTGAATTCCTCAGTCATTGGGAGATGTTATTGTTACTCCTTTCCATTTTAAAAATGTTTATTAAACAGTGGGTTAAGCATCTGCCTTAGGCTCCGGTCATGATCCCAGGGTCCTGGGATTGAGTCTTGCATTAGGCTCCTTGCTCAGGGGGGAGCCTGCTTCTCCCTGTGCCTGCTGCTCCACCTGCTTGTGTGTTCTTTCTCTCTCTCTGACAAAGAAATAAAATCTTTCTTTCTTTCTTTTTTTTTTAAAGGGACACCTGGGTAGATCAGTTAAAAATGTTTAAGTGTCAATTTCATGTAAGAAATAGATAAAAGGTGAAGGCCCATTGCTTGTTATTTACTTACTAATTAATCCTAAAATGTACAATATATATGGCATATAATAAAGTTACAATTAAAGCATTAAGAGTACAGAGAAGAGGGAAAGAGCCAGCCGTCTTTAGAGATGATGGAAACTTCATGGAGCAGATGTTATTCAAATTAGGCTTTGATGATACTTAAGATTCTGACAGGTGGAAACGAAGAGGGCCTTTAAGATACTTACAAGGTCTCTCCAGAGAATACAGTATAATGTGATATGGCTGTAGCTTCAGGGGAGGGGAGGTCAGGTGTAATGAAATCCATATTGCTTTTGATATGGATATCCATATGTTCTTCCTTGGGTGGCTGTTTGGGACATAATTAGAAAAAAGAGAAAAAATCTCTTTCAGTCATCAATCTCTACTTCTCTGTAGTAGTCTCTATCAGTCATTGGTTTTAATACACATAAGGTATGGCTCAACTGATTTGTCATAATCCCCTAAAATCACCTGGCTAAGGGATGATGTTTGATGTGTTCATATTTTCCTGCCTTACACCAGGAATGGACTTGTTAACATGTCTAGAAAGAACTTTATTTTTCATTTTTCTCCCCTAAGGTCATTGGGGAAGTCTATGAGTTGGCTGAATTGCTAAATGAATACTTCTGGTTGTTGTACTCTTCATTAGTTAGCTTCCTCTGAATAGGAGAGTACCTGTTGGATTATTTCTAAACTCTGAGTGAGCCAGATTACCTTGGGCAGATGAGACGTGATTCCTTTCACATTCCATTTTCTGCTAATCTGATGCAGTTTCCCTCTGTGATTATAAGCCTGAGCTATTTTTTAGTCTCACTGGTCTATATCCTCCCAGTTATTTTTCGAAAATACAAAGTTGAAAGGAAAAGAGCCTCTTTTTACTCAAACTCTAGATCGCTTTGGGATCCATCCTGGAGAACCTAGAGATATTTCAATCTCGCACAGATGGCCTCACCTTATTTGCACAGTAGAATCACCTGGGGAGTGTTTAAAAATCCCTGTACCACTGACAAATGAAATCAGACTCTCTGAGGGCACAGGTGCAGAGGGCAAGACTCAAGTATTCGTTTGAAAACTCCCCAGGTGATTCCACTGTGCAGTGAAGGTAAAGACCAGATTCCAAACAGGCAGGCTTTCATCACTGTTAAGTATCATCTATTCCTGAGCAGTGGTCCTCACCATGTGAAGCCCAGATTCACAGCATCAACATTGCCTGGGAATTTGTTACAAATGCGAATTCTTGAACCTCACCCCAGACTTGTTGAGTCAGAAACTCTCAGGGTGGAGCCCAGCGAATCTTTAACAAGCCCTCCGGGTGACTCTGCTGCACAGTAAAGTTTGAAACCACTGATCTAGAGCCGTAGAAAAGGATAAAAATGAAACAAAAAAAAACAACAACCCTCCCAAGGGTCAAATACTCTTAGGTCATATCATAAAATTAGATTATAATTTAAGCAAAAGAATATTTGTGTAGTAAATGTTCTAAATTGTTGTTTCTCAGAGTTTAATATATGCACAATCCATATTAGAATCACCTAGTTAAAGATGTATACAAACTGAGGATTCACTCCAGATTTATGAATCATATCTCTGAGGCAAGCCCAAAATCTGCATTTTTCACAAGCATCTCAGGTGGTTCTTTTAGTGAACTAACATCTGAGAACTATTGTGTTTTTTTTTAATGTTTTTTTATTTTATTATGTTAGTCACCATACAGTACATCCCTGGTTTTTGATGTAAAGTTCGATGATTCATTAGTTGCGTATAACACCCAGTGCACCATGCAATACGTGCCCTCCTTACTACCCATCACCAGCCTATCCCATTCCCCCAATTGTTTTAAATGGATGACACCACAAATAGGAATCTTTTATATGCTTCATTAAAATACATGGTTCAGCTATTCGCCTATACCAGTTGAAATTTCTGTAATCGTTCGATTGATTAGAATATAGAATTGATGACAGTTTTAAGTATTCTATCAAAACTTTGTCTTATAAAAGTTGTGCTCTATACTGAGTATGACCATAGAGTATGCATTTTTCACTTACTAAAATATGGTTAAGGCCATTTTAATATAAAAGATAGTTCCATTATACTAAGGAGAAAAGTATAATTATATATTGTTGGCTCACTTTGTAAAGATTATTTCTGTTATATTAACATGCTCCTCATACTAGTTGAAAAGATAAAAAACATATCATTGGTAATAAATAGAAAATGTACCAATTACTATTAGTACACCAGGAACTTAATAAAAGTTATTTTTCAGGGGGCTTTGTAATCACTCCTTACAGAACTATATTTTACAGAAATGTCATTCAGGAAGTCCTTGGGTTAGAATAAAAAAAAAAAAAAGCAATTCCTGGGTTAGAATAAAAAAAAAAAGCAGTTAGGTGATCAACTATTGTTTTCAGCAAGCGTTCCATTACCTTTGAAATTTCTCTATGGTTTTCACTTGGGAGGTAGATATAGCCAATTTTGAAGACTACTCAATAAAATCTATGAAAAGTTTGGTTGTACTAAAAAAAAATCACAAAATATTTGTACTCAGCTAATCAATATGAATGAACATTTTGATATGCAGTGATTGAGTATTGTGCTCACAAGTATTGCTAATCAAAATGTTCGATGTTGACATCTACAGGCCATTGCTATTCAGAACTCAAATATCATGAATCTGGTACAAGTGATATTCAAATGGCTTTGATATGATAAATGGCTTTTACATATAAACATTCATTTAAACAAATCACTGGTTCCACAATTTATAGTCACTATGGTTAAGTGACTATAAGTTCTGTTACTTTGTGTAAACTTATATTACTTTGTATAAAATTACATGTATCGTAGTTTGATGTAATATATAGTCATAATAGTAATAATATCGTTTATACTAGTTCACAGCTGTTGAGTGCTTCCTATGTGCCAGGTACTATATTGTGTGCCTTACATGAAATTTTTCAGTTAATCTTTGAAAAAGTTTATGAGATAAATTTAACAGATGAAAAAACACTGGGGTGATAAAAAGTGTGCCCCAAGTCGTATAATAACTGGCAAAGCTGGAACTTAAACCATGATGAGTACTAAAATACTGTGTTAATTAAAGTGATAGCTTATTTCTTGGGGCACCTGGGTGGCTCAGTTGGTTAAGCGTCTGCCTTCAGCTCAGGTCATGAACCCAGAGTCCCAGGATCCAGCCCCGCATTGAGCTCCCTGCTAGGCGGGAAGTCTGCTTCTCCTTGTGTCCTTCACCCCTGCTCCTGCTCTCTCTCACTCTCTCTCTCTCAAATAAATAAATAAATTTTTTAAAAAAATGATAGATTATTTCTTAATCTTGTACTAGAGTTCATTTTGGGTTTTATATGATTCATACGTTGTAAATATCCACTAAAATCCCCCCCCCTTTTTTTTTTTAGGAAATTGCTTCTTCATTTTATTGTGCTATGTGTGGCAGGGGGTGCTGTTCATGCACAAGAACAAGGTAAGAAAGTTACCTTGTTACTTATTTGCTTATATAAAAATTCTGCTTCCAAACAGCAGAAGTATATGACTTTAAAATCATCAGAACCTTAAATTCAACACGAAACAATAAAAAATTCTATCCAGTACAATGAGAATGTAAGGGTGAAGAAACCAATTTTGGGGGGAAATATGACCTTTAAGAAATTACTTACATTTTTAAGCAAACTCTCTATAAAAGGGGAGTTTTGTATAGTGAAAAGGCTTTGCTTGTAACTTCATTTGAAGTGGGAGTTCTTGGGGGTGGCAAACTGTGACTGAATTACCTTTGCACTTCTTGAAACAACACAAGCATATACTAAATGTTCCATCTAGATTTACATCATTAAGAAACAAAATACAATTTGCATACCAGTGGGTTTGGGATTTTTATTTAATTCAAATGGAGAGGTTTAGAAAATAGTTCAATGTTTTGTTTTTGCATGCTAGCTAGTTGCTTTGGTACTATGGTGATAGAGTTTCAGGAACCTATGTATACTCAAATTAATTTATTAAATAACATTTTAAAAAGTATCTTCTATTTGCCACATTAATGTCCTAATTGCCAGTGATGGAAATATAAATCAGAGAATGTCTCTGGCCTCAAAGTGTAAAAACAAGTGCCTTTGTCAAAGGTTAAAAAAAATAAAAAGCCGAAGTCAAAGAGAAAAACCCAGGAATTATGCTGGATCTACAGACTGTATCACCATGCCTCTCCCCCTTTTTTTGTTTTGCTCCTCTGTCTTGTATCAGCAGGGCTGCCAAATTATGCATTCTGACAAAACCAACACTTCAAATCAGCGACCAAGTCCACAAGCGACTTGCCAATTTGGTCCATCAACTAAACAACAGTAAGAAAGAAGTAAATGAAATATGCAGAGGTAGAGAGAGGGTGCACAAAGGAGGGGGTGGTACTCTATCTGATTGCCCAAACTGCCAGTAGATAAGTATTCTGTCAAGTAGCACATAGATGAATTAAAAGATATCTTGGAAGGCATTTTCTGTTTTACGGGGAAATGGTTTAATTAGGTCGCATGTCACATATAACTTCATGAAATGCTATTCTTGACTAAGTCATTTCTGTTACTTTATTTTGCTTTAATTAGCCTTGAAGAGGAGAGAAACTGTATCTTTTAGTTCATTGTTATTACTTACGTTATACCTTCTGAGAACTTATTGTGTACCAGCCCCATGCTTGTAGAATATATATTCACTAGTACCTCATCACAGGGTTTTTATAATTATGCCCATGACAGAATTGATGAAAACAAGGTTAAGAAGAATAAGTAACTACCCCAAGGGTTACAGGTGAATATATGGAAGAACCAAGATTTGAACTCAGGTATTTTGATTGCAAAGTCTACAAACTCTTTAAAACCGTGCCTCTTGGACCACAGAGAAGATCAAAAAGAGAAGGAAAAGTGTCATTATTAATTGCATATATATTTTGTGGCTTGTCCTTGGCTGGCACTTTGCATGTATTATTCTAATCTTCATAATGAGCCTCCAGCATAGGGATTATAGATGAAGAAACTGAAGGGGTTTGCTCAGGCTCATACAGCTGGGACTTGAATCTAGGCCTGTCCCTCCATGACAGCAACAAAAAAACCCTGTTCCCATTACACATCTCTTGGCTTCACAATTGCCATCTGCTGGTGTCATGAGTTTAATAATTTACAAAAGGTAGCATTATCAAGATATTAAAAACCTAGGCAAAGAAGGATATAAGGAAAACTGAAAATTTTTTATGGATTTTTTAAAAAAAATTCAGAACCAATGAAGGAAATAATATCTTTCGGCCTTAAGATTTCTTTTATAGAATATAAAATATGCTCCTTTGTTTCAGAGTGAATGTCGTAATTTTTAGTTTTCCTATAACCATAACATTTTATTGTTAGTTCTTAACAAAAAGAAAAATCTTCTTTAAACCTTTTGACTTCCAAAAATTGGATACTTTTTTGAGCTCAAAAAAAGAAATGAAAGGGGCGCCTGGGTTACTCAGTTGGTTAAGCAGCCGACTCTTGATTTTGGGTCAGGTCATGATCTCAGGGTTGTGAGATTGAGCCCCGTGTTGGGTTCTGTGCTCAGAGGGGAGTTTGCTTGAGACTCTCTATTCCTCTCCCTCTACCCCTTCCACTGCTCGCATGTGCGTGTGTGCACATGAGTGCACTCTCTCTGGAATAAATAAATCTTTTTAAAAAAATGAAATGAAAATAGTAGTGTGTTATCAGAAACTTAGAAGTAATTTTTTCCTAAAGTACATTTTTTTTATTAAATTGGCATGAAACAATAATGTAACATTTAATCAGGAGATGTCACTATCACTAATTCTTAGATAGTTGAAAAAAATTGAAAAACTTTGAAAAATGTTTTCCAAAAAAAAAAAAAAGAATAAAACAAACCAAATACACTAACCATCTGTGTTTTTTTGTTTTTTTGTTTTGGTTTTTTTGGTTTTTTTGGAGCTATTCCTTTTAAAAGCTAAAATTCTCCTGTTCTACTGTGGATTGGTAATTCTCTAAGCTTCCTGCAGAGTTAATGTCTCTCATCTGTGTCAGATCCAGTGTCTTGGAACTCCTATTTTCCTTTTCATCATTCATTTCCTTATTTGAGTGGAGCGTATCATCCAGTAGCATCCTGAGAATGTGTATATTGCTTTTCTGAGAATGTGATTATTTTACCCATAAACTTGAAGATAATTGGAGTGGGTACAGAATTGTAGGCTGTAGGCTTTTCTTTCCGTTTTAAAGACTTCCATCCATTGTCTTCTGGCTTGCAGTTCAGAAGTCTGTTGTTATATTAATTCTTTATATGTGACCTTTTTCTTTTCCTCCTTAAATCCTTAAGATCACCTGTTTATCCTTGGTACTTTGAAATTTTGCAGTGATGTGCTTGGTACAGATCTTTTCTCAACTTACTGTGCTGGCCACTCAGTAGGACTTTCAATGTAGAAACTTCTTTCATTTTCTGGCAATTTTTCTGTGTTAGTTTTTTCTTCATATTTCCTCTTTCTGTAAGTTCTCTTGTTGAGATATTGGATCTCCTGGCTTGACTGTCTTATATTCTTATTTTTAACTCCTATTTCCTCTTTGTTTTTTATTCTATTTTATATTAAATTTTCATGAGTCATTATTCCAAACATTTAATTTTTTTTATTTCTCCTGTATTTAAATTTTTAAGAGCCTTCTTACTCAGATTGTTCTTTTAAAAAAAAAAAAGATAACATCTTGTTCTTGTTTTTTTGATGCAATATCTACTCTTATGTATCTAAAGATAATAACTTTTTGGGGGCACCTGGGTGGCTCAGTTGGTTAAGCGTTTGCCTTCAGCTCAGGTCATGATCCCAGAGTCCCAGGATCGAGCCCCACATCGAGCCCCACATCGAGCCCCACATCAAGCACATCGGGCTCCCTGCTCAGCAGGGAATCTGCTTCTCTGCCCTTCCCCTGGCTCATGTGCATTCTCTCTCTCTCAAATAAATAAAATCTTAAAAAAAAAACTTTTTTGAACTTTTCTTGTGCTCCCCACATTGCCTTTGTTTCCTATAAATTTTTGTTTGTTTTGGTCTGTCTTTTATGTTGGAAAAAGTCTTTATGTCTGTACAACCTGTTTTGTCATTTTAAAGTAAGGCACTAAAAATATGTTTGGAAACTGTTTTCATGGGTAGGCTTGCTAACTGATATATTTTACATGGAGGGGCTTGCAGTAGGAACTTAGCTGACCATTTTCTTGCTGGCCATGAGTGTCTAAGGCTGTACAGTTTCTTTAGAAAAGAATTCTTCAATATCTTACTCGTGGAATATAATCCTAGTTGCCTCTGTTATTGGAGTTAAGTGATATAAAGAGGTTCTGGGGTGGGGGAGAGGGGCTGTCTCATTTTTTAGTATGGAGAGGTTAACTGAATCCGCTTGTTCTCATTATGGTGCTTCTCTTCCATCTCCTGCTATGATTGATTCAATGTTTCTACACAAGTAAGCTTTAATTTTCTATTGTGGTGTCAAAGCTTCTTATACAGACTTTTACCACCCTACCCCCCCATTGAAGCCCCATGCCCCCCTCCTAAATTCACTGACTTGGCATCTTCAGTTCTTGAGCCTTTTCAGGGTTTTTTTTGATGTGAGTTGGCCCACCTGCATTAGTACTTACAATGCTACACTACGTGTCTGTAGTGTTCAGGATTTGGTTTTTTGTTTTTTTCCGCTTTTGCTAATTCCTTCCTGTGCTTGTCATCTTTCAAAAATTTCTTGATATCTCTTATCTGCTGTTGTCTCTTCCAGCCATTCCCTTTGCCCAGGTAGTTTTAAAGCCCATTTCCTTGTTCTCATTTTAGTGCGATTTTAAGACTGAACAGATGTAAATATCTGTTATTTGCCATGTTTTCAGTTTTTCCTTGAAGCTTTAGCACAGCCAAGGGAATAACTTAAAATACCATGTTAATAAATTTAAATGTTGTGGGGCTCGTGGGTGGCTCAGTTGGATAAGCATCTGCCTTTAGCTCAGGTCAAGGTCCCAGGGTCCTGTGGTGGAGTCTCATGTGGAGCTCCCTGCTCAGTGGGGAGTCTGCTTCTCCCTCTCCCTCTGCCCCCACCCCACACCCCCGCTCATGTGAGCAAGTTCTCTCTCTCTCAAATAAATAAATAAACATCTTTAAATTTTGCATTTGTTTTATAACTAATTTTTAGGTATAACCTATTGAATACATGATTCTGCTTTAAGGAAAACTTTATTTAAGGCTGAGTTTTCTGAGGATTTGACAGAAGATTGATCCCTTTCCTTATCTGACAAGGTCTGCTTTCCCTATTACTCAGTCTGTGTGGGTGGGCTGGCCGCCAGAGATGGACTAGCTGCAGTGCCTCTGCGGGATAATGTACATCATGCAAGATGTGTAGCTAATCCCCAATGTACACAGCGTTCTCAACTCCGTGATCCCTAGGTGTGAAAACCACATGTATACAATACTATTTATGAAAAGAGTATTTCCTGTGGAAATGAATCCAAAATGTGTTTATTGTTAACAGAGAATCAGCTCATTCTAGCTGCAGATACTCCAAGGATTTTCTGCTGAAACCCCTTATGGATACGTCACGAAAATCTTTACACATAGGTTAAAGCTTCATTTCTCATTTTATGAACAAGTTTGCTTTTATCTCTTTATCCATAATAGGTGTGTTATTTACAGTAGGAACAAAGTCACACCTACCCAGTATGATGGTGGTGCTCAATAAAGCACAGGTATTCTAGAGTCGGAAGCCAGGTTCCAGGGCTTACTAGCTATGTGATCTGCAGCAAGTCCCTTAAACACTGTGAGCTTCATTTTCAGCAACTCTAAAGTGGAGATAATAATAGTTCTTACTACATAGAGTTGTTGTATGGGTAAAATGAGATAATACATGTCAAGCGTTTAGTATATGCCTGTTATATGAAGAAGACACAATAATTTTTCTTTAGGAAAAAAGAATACTCAAGATCCTTCTCTTTTCCTATATACTGATAATATTGAAAAACTGAAATAAACTAAAATAGTTGAATTTAAGCAACTTCCTTTCGTTCCTTAACTCAGTGAGCTGGAAGCCAGGCAGCTTGTATTTGAGTCTTGATTCTAGCACTGACTATTTGGCTGAAGCTATATAGAACAATAGAATGTGGATATTGGACAATTACCTGGTTAATTTAGTCAATTTGGGTAAACTGGCAAAGAAAAGAATATTAAGGCTTATATTATTTTTCTTATTTACAACTTTGTGATTTTATTTATTTTTTTTTTTAAATTTTATTTATTTATTTGAGAGAGAGAGTTAGAGAGAGAGAGTATGAAAGGGGAAGGGTCAGAAGGAGAAGCAGACTCTTCGCTGAGTGGGGAGCCTGATGCAGGGCTCCATCCTGGGACTCCAGGATCATGACCTGAGCCGAAGGCAGATGCTTAGCCAACTGTGCCACCCAGGTGCCCCTTTGTGACTTTATTTTAAACGATCATTTAATTTGTTCAATTCTACAAACCAGAAAGAATATAGCTTGGAGATTTTGCTGACCCAGATATATGAAAATTTTAAACAGTGAGAATTTATTAAATTAAGTGCTATATTATATTAATTTAGTTATTTAATGAGTTAACACTGTGACTTATTACACTCTGTTAAGTGATATTACTCTTAACCTTTTATCTAAAAGTTGGTAACTTTTAAATCTTTTAAGCTACCACTTACTCAGAAATGTAAGAATCCTTACATTTTTGAGGGGCAAACATAATATTACTATTGTTCCTCCGATTTATGATAGAATATTGTTGAATATTGACAGCTGCAATGTTTGCTTGGCTCTCTTATAAAAACAAGTGCTTGTAAAACTTGTAAAACAAGTATAACAATTGGCTCTCCCATATCTATTTCTTTAGGCGTATACTATACTCCACCATAGAGTTAATTATCTAGCCACTGGATTTAAAGTCAAATACTAGGGTATAAGTCATAATTTTAGAGACTCAGTTTCTCCTTTTTCTCTCCCTTTTCCTATTCTTCCTCCCTCTCCCCACTTTCTATCTCTCCATTTTCCTCTCTTCTTACCTCTCTCTCTCTTTCTTTTCTTCTGACTAGTGATAACAGTATCAGTGGTGCTTACTATACAAGTTTCAAATGAAAGGCGAGCAAGGTTGGAATGTCTGTGCCTACATCTCAGCATTAGCCCCATAGGCTTAGAAGATTGATTTTATTAGCAAATAGAGTATGATCTATTTGCTTTTAGTGTATAACAAAACAACAACAGGCAAAAATTACACTGAAGGCTTACGAGGAGGTAACACTCAAACTAAGTCTTATAAGTAAATTTGGCATGAGGGGATATACTTAGCAGGGCTCTGAAAGAATGGGATTTCGTATTATTTTTTAAACATAGATATATTTTGATATGGCAAGAAATTTAAGAAATGGAAAAGAAAAAAATTGAGAGTGGAGAATGCCATGGAGTGAGCAGATACCATTGAAGGAAAAATGTGTAAGGGCTAGTGTAGACTAAGGGGGCAGTCAGCAAGGCCAAGCTTATTTCTGATACCAACTACAAGTTTGAGGTTCCCCAAGACAACCTTCAGCCTCAATAATGCTTTAGAAGGATTTATAGAACCCAGTGAAATCTGTTATAGTCACAGTTATGGTTTATTACAGCAAAAGAACATGGATTAAAATCAACCCGCAGAAGAGACACATGGGTTAGGGTCTAGGAAAGTCCCACATGTAGAACTTCCAGTTGTCCTCTCCCAGTGGAGTCAGTGCCAACTCTTCCAGCAATGATATGTGACAGTACGTACAGAATATTGCCAACCAGTGAAACTCACCTGAACCCTCATGTCCAGAGTCTTTACTGGGGCTCTGTTAGGTAGACAGGCTGGACTGCCCATGTAGCTGACCTCAGTCTCCAGTTCCTCTTGAGGTTGAACAGATTACCATAAATCACATTGTTGGACTCTCTGGTGTGGTCCACAACGCTCAGATAAAGATATTTTTATCAGGCAAGATATTCAAGGGCTTAGGGAGTGCCTCCTAGGAGCTGATGACAAATGTAAACTAGGTTAAATTTTTTACTACACAAGTAATGTGTGGGTTTTGGGTGCCGTAGTGGAAAGGGGGGAAAAGAAGGACTGGGGGAAGTGAAATCAAGACAGGGAGTCCCAATGATTCAGTTGCATGATTTGACAGTTTGCGATAAGGCCACCATACCACTCACAATTATAAGGATGATCTTAAATGTGCTAATCTGCTCAACTTCATCAACTGTGCCACAGACATGCACAGTTCCATGGAATATCTTACACAAAAATTATTTTAAAATAAGTCATAATCCTTTAATGAAAAAGCAAGGGGATAGAAAATGGTAAAAAGATTTTTTTTAAACAGGACATCCATAAGGCTGAAAGAGCATGGATACTTCATTCCTTATTTAATGGTTCTCTTTTATTTTTAGTATATTCTCTTGCTGAGAGTGATCCTTTTTTCCTACACTCTATATCTTCCTCTTCTGATCTTTTGGGTTTGATCACCTTTGAATTAAAAAGGGGAAAGCTCTTTAGGAAGGCATGAGATATGAGACTGGAAATACAGGCAGGGGTTAGATCACTAAGGGCCTGAGGGCTGAAATAAGAAGTTTCAGTTTTACACTGAAAGTTTTGAGAGCCACTGATGTGTTATAGGAAGTGGTGTCATGAACTAAATGTTCATTTTGTTGTATACATAGAGAGAAAGGTTTCTCTGGCAGCAGTGTGGATGACAGATTGGATAAGGGTGTCTTAAAAGAGGCAAAGGAATCTATTAGGAGACTAAGATAATAATCTAAGGATAAAGAGAGCTTAACTAAGGTTTGTGTTGGACTTGGTGACTGAATAGTTATGGAGAATGGGTGGAAAGGAAGTATTAAAGGTGATTACCAGGTTTCTGGTTAGATGGCTCGATTGATTAATTAATTCATTCAAGCAGTACTTTGGACCTACTTTGTTTTAGTCATTATTCTGTATGTTGGAATATAACAGTAAAACAAGATGAAGTGCTAACCTCATGGACTTAACATTTCAACTGGGGAGCAAAGCAATAGGCAAGTCTGTATATATATGTGTGTGTATATAAATATATATATATATATATACACACACATACACATATATAATGTGATATATATGATATATTTATATATATCTCCCCCTAAATTTTCTGGGTTGTGAGGAAAAAATAAAGCATAGTAAGATATTGGAGAGTCACTGGGGCACGGAGGAGGACAATTTTATATTTTAGGTATTGTTGTCAGGGAAGGCCTCTCTGAAGAGGTCACATTTGAGCCTAGATCTGAATGAATGAAAGGTTTAGAGCATTCTAAGCAGAAAGAACAATAAGTGCAGATGCCACAAATTCAAAATGAGTTTAGTGGTTTTAAGGAATAAGAAAAGACCAGTGTGGCTGGTGCAAAGTAATGTGGGATGAAATGAAAATAGATGAGAAAAGAGATAAGAAGGGAGCTGATGACATAGGTTTCATACACCAAGTAAAGAGTTTAGATTGTATTTTTACTGTAACAGAAGCCATGGGAGGATTTTGTTCAGGAGATTGGCATGATATAATTGACACTATAAAAATATTACTCTGGCTGGTGGTTTGGTAGTGGGGTTCTTCACTAAGAGAGGCATTAAAGTAAGAGGAACAAATGTGGGGGAAAATATATTGAGTTAGAAGTGCTTGCAGGACATCTAATCTCTACTGCATAAATTCGGTAGGCAATTGGATATGCAAGTCCAGAAGAGAGGTTTGTGAGTCAGCGTATGTGGTTATTGAAATCATGTTTTGGATGAAGTCATTAGTCTTGGTGTTTACAGTGAAAAGAGCAAAGCCCGTTGTCTTGGTGACACCATGATTTATTCTCTGTTTAAGAAGCAAATAGGTGAAAAAGATAAAATCAGTTCTGCTGTTAGGTGACATATGCATTCCTAAAAGTTGCCACCTGAGAGATTGAGTCAGAAGGTCTGCCTGCTTTCAGATTCTGTCTCTACACTTCCTACTTGGGTGACCTTGGGAAAGTTATTCAAATTCTCTGTGACTTAGTTTTTATGACTGTCAGATAGAGTTAGCCATACTACCTACCTCATAGGGTTATTGTGAGCATTGTGTGGCTTAATAAAGTGGTGAGAACAGTGCTTGGTACATAGAATTAATGAATGCTGCTATTATTTTTATTCTTTAAAAAATGCAAAGCACAAGTGAAATAAATAAGACTGAGAAAGACAAATACCATATGATTTCACTCATATGTGAATCTGAAAAACAAAACAAATGAATAAACAAACAAAAAGCAGAATCAGAGCTATAAGCACAGAGAACAAACTGATGGTTGCCAAAGGGAAGGGGGGTGAGGGGATGGGCAAAATGAATGAAGGGGAGTGGGAGACACAGACTTCCAGTTATGGAATGAAGTCTTGGGCATGAAAGATACAGCACAGGGAATATAGTCAATGGTATTGTAATAGCATTGTACGGGGACAGATGGGAGCTACACTTACACTATGGTGAGCTTAACACATAGATTTGTTGAATAACTATTTTGTATACTTGAAACTAATATAACATTGTGTGCCAACTATACTCAAATAAAAAAATTATTTAGAAAAAAATTTCTAAAGGAAAAAAATTTCTTAATGAAAAAAAAAAAAAAGCAAAGCACTTAGTGAAGTGCCTAGTTGGTAATCAGTATTCTTTAAATAGTAACTGATTTCCTAAGTGACACAAACTGCATTGATTTTGTGGTTAGGGCCACTCATGAAACAAGTAACTTACTACAGACAGCTAAGTTTTTTCTTGCTGTATTCTTCGGTACCAATTGATGTTGGAAAAGATATTAGGGTTCGAGGCCAATGGCCAAGAAAGAATTCTTGAGACGTCTTTGGTGCAAAAAGGTGGTTTTATGAAAGCTTGGGGACAGGAGTTGCAAGCAGAAAGAGCTGCCATGGGGTCATGAGGTGTGGCCCATTATATACTTTCAAGTTGGAAGGGGGCTAGGGATAGTATAAGTCTCTAAGGAATTTTGGAAGCAAGGTTACCAGGACCTTGAGGGGCTAGCTATTGTTGGGAAGAAGTTATTTATTACCGTCTAGTAAAACCTTAGTCATGAGACCTTTCAGATGTATATCGGTGGGCCATATGCTTGGGGGATGATTGCCAACACATATCTTGGGGGGTTTAGAGATAAAGGAAATTTCTAAAGGAATTTTTATATGTTAAGGTAGACTTATGAGATCCTGGGGATTGGGCTAAGGTTGCCTTTTACCCTTAGCAGAGTATTAACACGGAGGCAGTTGAGTCCCTAGAGGAATGTCACTCACACTGCCTGTTTCAAGGACTTGTCAATGGGCTGTAGATAGTAAGGAAATTTAATAATTTCTCTTCTGCCTTTGTTTCCCACATCACCAATTATCTAAATTTAACCTCCAAATTGCAGTTTGATGATATCCAGGGTCAGACCTAAATTAACAGTAAAGAGTCTATCCTCTGATAGAAGACTTTCTTTCTCCTGTTCTCTCCATTCCTTCTCATCTGTGCCTTTTATCCTTAAGAGTTCGCTGTTCTGTTATCAATATCTGCTCAAAGCATTTGCTAAACATATTCACAATAAGACCGGAAACTTAAAACTGGATTAACATTTAGATATCCACTCAGATACCAACTTTGGGGGCTACCCAGAGTGTATTTCCTACTGTAAGATTCTGTGGGAAGAAATAACTGCTATGATTAATTCATGAGGCTTGCCAAGGTATATGTGAGGTGATGTGGAGCATAGAGTGGCTGTGAGGCAGTGTGGTGGGGCAAAGATTATAGACTTTGAAGCTAGACTGCTTGGACTTATATCCATTTCTACTATTTATCACCTATATGACCTTGACCTATATGACCTTGAGAGATTATGTAATCTCTCTGGGCCTCAGATTCTTCATCTGTGAAATAGGTATAGACTTTAAGTATAGACATGGAACCATGAGATATTATCTTCCCACTTCTGTTTCTGGATATCATATGAAAAAAAAAAGAATAAAATAATATTTAACCCTGAAGACTCCATTTTCAGCAAAACAAGGGACTGATAAAATCTGCAAACTCTCAAAATATGCTGAGAAAAGCATATAAGTGACAGCATAACCACGCACTTTTTTTAAAGATGAGGAGCATACCCTGAAGTACTTAACCTTGAGCCCTTGTACAAAACAAGTGCTGCAGGATCTGGAGAGGACAGAAGCTGCCCAGGAGCAAGTACAAGAAAGAAGAACATATAATAGCTAAATGGCTCGGTGGGGACAGATCTCAGAACATGCACAAATCTACTTCATAAGGTGAAGGATTCATTCTGAAGGATATATCAATAAGAGTGGATACAGGGCAAGTAGAGTAAGGTGTTGCCAGCTCGGCTGGCTGTAGAAGTTCTGCTAGATTAGGTTTGATTCAGAGAAGAAGGTGAGGCTATATCAAAAAGATTTGGGAAGGAATGCTGGTAATGCTAAAATAGCCTTTGGGTTTTGAGATTTGGAAGGCATGGCCCTCTGTCTTCTCCTTCAGTGTCCTTCTATAAATTGTTGGACTATGAAATAATAAGTAACTAAAAGCAACTGGCACAGCATAAATACAAAGGTACGGTAAGGAAAATATAGGGGAAAACAGCAAAATGAGAATACATACATAAAAAAAAACCACACCTCTATGAAGGAAGATCATAAAACAGAAACATAAGAACTCAAGAGAAGGAAGATATGGCAAGACATTAAAAGGATATGAATTGTGAGCTTGTAAAAGTCAGAAAAGATGCCATAGGAAAAAACCCTTTTCATAAATCAAGATGAGATTGGAAAGAGCACAAAGAGAGATTAGACATTATAGGAAACACGGTAAAGACAGAAATGAGAAAATCAAACAGAACTGAAGATAAAGAACATATTTTAAATGATTGCAGAGAAATGATAGACATGGAAGATAACAGTGGAGATGAAACATACTTATAATTGGAATTTTTGAAGAAGAAAACAAAAACTATAAAACAGAACAAATATCCAAGGATATAATTCATGAAAACTTTGCTGAAGTAAACAACAACAACAACAAAACTTGGATCTGTACAGCAAATGTGTATACTGTATGCCTGGAAACATTTATCCAGAATGGTCAATATGAAGCCATATCCTAATAAAACCTGCACTTCCCTTCAAAGATAAAGAACAGCTCTTTGAGGCATGCTGGTAAAAAAAATAAAATTGAGTCACTTAGAGGGAGATATAAAATTAACTGATTTCAGATTTTTCTATCCTAATATTCCACACTTATAGGTAGTGGAATCGTATCTATAAGATATTCAAGAAAGTATCAGCAAAGAATTTTATATCCAATGAAATTTAAGATACAAGGCTACGTAGCGACAAACAATTCTAAAAAGTCAAACATCCAGGAAATTTTCCCATGAATGGTTCTTGAGGAGAGTAATAGAGGATAAACTTCATCAAAAAACAAATATCTGACAAAAGGACTATAAAAAGACTGGCCCTATTAGAAGAAAATGTGGGAGCAGAATTGCATATAAGTTACCATATGAATTGATGTAGGAATGGTACAATCACTGACAAATGGGAGGGGAAGAGGGAAAAAAGACAGGAAGTACATTAAGTTTGCTGATTGGCTCATATGTAGAATCTGGGAATTAATATTATCCAAAGCTGATAAAGCAAATAAAAATACTATCAGGATATTTAATAATAAAAAGGTAAATGCTAAGAAAGCTAATTCTATTGGCTAATATTAGATGGTAAGTGTAAGGGGAGGAGGGAGAAAAAAATAAAGGAAACACTGTTCATAGGAAAGAAATAATAGATATGTCTAAATAAAAAGAACTAGGGACATTGTGTACATTTATAATTTTAAAGGTAACAGAATAAAAATATAAATCTTTCTTTCTAAAAGATAATTCTAGAGCTGTATCCCATAGATTTTGTTCTGCAGTATTTTCATTTTTGTTGTTTTTTAAAAACCATGTAATTTTTATTTGTATTTTCCCATTGACCCAAATGATTAGGAGAAAACCTTTACATTTTCCAGTTAAACGTCTTTGTTTGTTTGTTTGTTTTCTAATTTTGTTATCAAAATCTAACTTGTTAGCATTGTGATTAGAGAATGGTGTCGAATTTGTACTTTATGTTTTTAAAACTTAGCCTAATAAATTCTATTTAAATTAGGCCATAGAAAATAATGAATCAATATTATAGTCTGATAAAGATAGTACAATAAGAGGAAAAACACAGACCAGTCTTAATTTATAAATATTGATGTGATGGTTCTACATACTTTATTCTTCAAGAACCCAGCAAGGTATCAAAAGTATAATACACAACCATCAAGGAGATTTTATTTCAGGAATGCTAGGATGGTTCAATAACAAGACACTTACCGAATAGCAACTTTTCAAAGACTTTTTTTTTCTTAAACTCAGCAATTTGTTGTAAAAACTCAAAATAGAATTAAAATATATATGAAATATTAAACACACACACACATATATAATGAAGTTTTCAAATAATACTCTTTCCAGTAATATTTCCTTTAATAGCATCAGAAATTTGAGGTATTAGATAGCAGGGGTTATTGTTAAATGCGAGAAGTTTTCTTTGGGCAAGGAGCAGCCCTTGTTATTATACCACATAAATGTGGCACTTCCTTTGTGTAAAGATAGCCTATATGGCATCTTAGAATGATAACTTTCACATAATATATGATTGTATACACATTAAGCATTGTGATTTTCATAGGAGCAGTGTTTCTAACATAGTTTACTTTTCAGATTGAGATATGCACACTCACAGAGGCAGATATCACTGGGCAAGAGTACCCAAAGTCACAGACTAAGCAGATATATGTTTCAAGAGTAAAAATTTTCAATGAAGATTGGAAGTGGGGATAGTTAACTGATTTAGCTGGTAATTTATGTTTTATATTTTAAAAAATAGCCATATTGTGGAGTAAAATTAAAGTGTTTCTTAAATTATAATTATAAAGTATGAGAAGTCAAGATATTTTTTTGTGTTTTTATGGGGCCTCTTTAAAATATTCCCCCAAATTCCTGGAGATGTATATAATTCTAAACCGCTGTTACTAATGTTTTGTTGGAAAAGATTGAGAGATGTTGTCATACTGTCTCTTAGATACTAACATTCATAACATTTAAAACTATTATAAAACTATAACTAATTTATAAATAAAATTATGGTTGTTCTAACCTTAAAATAAAAACACAAGTATTTTATTTATAAAACTCTTTGCTGAGAAAACATTTTAATTGTATTGCTAGATTATGAGTTATATTTGCCATTATGTTTGCTATTTGTAATAAACAGAATTATCAAACATCTGCTAATAACTTATAAAAGAAAAACTAAGATGATTCACAATTTTCTTGGCTAATCTTCAAAAATTTTTATTTTTTCTCACTTATCACAGTTATGAATTAATATTCTTTGACATTTCTTGTTGGAAATGATTATATATGTACAAAGTTACAGGTGGGAGGTTTATAACCCCCAAAATCATAAAGATCATATGGCTGACTAAACTGTTCTGTATCTCTAAGAAATGACTCATCATTCTTTACAAATTGTATTTAATTTTATAAGACTCTAGAGATAAATGTGGCATCTGGTAAGATCCTGGTTAGGTAAATTTATTAATTTAGAAATTATAGAATTATTTGCAAGGCAAGAATAGTAGATATCCAATAATGAATCAGACACAGAATCTGTCTTCCAAGAGTTTATAATTGGATAAGGGAGATAAGCAGTATGCTAGAAGTAACATTGCAATAAAAATAAACCAGAAAAGACCATAATTATATAAAATGTGTATTACATAAAATCTATATTATATAATAAATATTGAAAAAGAGTCTAAAAATTGTTTGGATAAAAATTATTATGGAGGACTGAGAAAATAATGGAAGCAAGAGAAACTTGGAAGGGAAAGAAAAAGTATGTGATCATCAACAATAGGAATTACAGTTCTCCTGTCTAGGAGATATCAAGGTGACTGAATACTCTGTATGTAGGAAAGTTAAGGTATTAGGCATAGGGAAAACTTTTATGTGACTAGTAAATTCCCAGAAGGCTATAAGGGAAAATAGCCTGAAAAACTATAGTTTAAAAGATTATGTGAACTTAATTTATAGAATGATTTCCAAGTTATAAATTTTTTTTGGTAACTCTGTCCCCTGTTCCTCTTTAACAGTGGAGTCATAAAATTTTAAGCTCTAAATTAAAGAAGTAATATCAGTGGAGTAACAAATAAGATTCCAAATTGATCAGGAAAAATGAGAGAACATTTATTAAATTTGGGGTTTAGGAATATTGGTGTGTGTGTGTGCGTGCATGCATGCACACACACGGTCGTATGTATACGTGTGTGTTTCAGATTACTGAGTCTAACATTTTACTTTTCCTCTCCATATCTCTCATTACCTGGAAGTTGACAGAGCATGCTTATTTGAGGGGTTACTGCTGATACAGACAAGGAATATGTTCTCATATTCAAACATTTATATGAACACATGAAAACATAAGAGTAAGATTCTCTTTCTCTCTCTTTTTAATTCCAGGCATAGACATTCTTCATCAACTAGGCCTTGGAGACAAAGATGTAAGACTCTCATCATCAGTGACTGCTGTACCACCACCATCTACACCTTTACCTCAGGGGGTCCATTTAACAGAATCAGGTGTCGTTTTAACAAATGATGCTTACATTGAGTCACCTCTCTTGAAAATTTTACCAGTCAACTTAGAACAGCCATTTACAATATTAATTGGGTTGCAGTCACATAGAGTAAACAATGCCTTTCTCTTCAGCATTAGAAATAAAAATAGACTGCAATTAGGAGTGCAATTATTACCTAAAAAATTAGTAGTATACCTTGGAGGAAAGCAGTCTGTATTTTTCAACTACAGTGTTCACAATGAACGATGGCACTCATTTGCCATTACTGTTAGAAACCAAGTTGTCTCATTGTTTGTTGAGTGTGGAAAGAAATGTTTTAGTAGAGAGACTCTTTTGGAAGTTCAGACTTTTGATTCTAACAGTGTGTTTACCTTAGGAAGTATGAATAATAATTCTGTCCATTTTGAAGGAATAGTATGTCAGTTGGATATTATTCCTTCTGCAGAAGCATCTGCAGATTATTGCAGATATGTGAAACAGCGTTGTCGCCCTGAGATAAGCCTTCTTCATACAACCATTGTACCAGCTGAGATACTGGAAAACTCTCCTTTGCCCAAACAATTTGGTGAAAAAGTGCTGTCAGAGGACACATTTACCAAAGGCAAAAGCATCCCAAATATCATAAATAACGATTCTGCAACAGTCCGTAAACAACAGGGACATCAGATAGCAAAATCTCAGTCAACGTCTTTTCATTCAAGCAATGTCTCTGCTGTGGATCTTGAAAACCATGGAATTCAGGCCAAAGAAACGATCACTGAGGAACGTACTCAGACAAATTTAAGCCTGTCAGTGACCCATCATCTCAATAAGGCGAGAACAAATAGCAAGGAGGAATTTAGTTCTCTCCCAAATGTGTTTGACAATGTCACACAACATAATGCTAGAGTAACTGGTTTGTCACCATTTAAGAAGATATCATCTGTTCTTCCACATATGAAACAAGAAACAATTACTAATCTCAAGAAGGCTATCACAGCAAATCTACACACTAATGAACTCACGGAACTACAACAGATTTTTAACACAACCTTATACAGGGTGACAGATGAGCCGTCTGTGGACAATCACCTTGACCTAAGGAAAGAAGGTGAATTTGATCCTGATGCTACCTATCCCATCGAAAGTAGTTATGAGACAGACCTTTATGATTATTATTATTATTATGAGGATCTTAATACAATGCTCGAAATGGAGACTCTAAGAGGGCCAAAAGGGGACACCGGACCTCCTGTAAGTTGTTGTCGTTGTTGTTGTTGTTGTTTTTGACATCTGTCTTAATGTATTAACTTATCAAAAAGAAATCTCTAGATTGAGCAATACAGAACAGATCTGTTTCAGAAATGTATCTTGCCTATAGTGAGTGAATTTATGGTTACTATAATTCATCTAACCAGAATGTAACGCTGGCTCAAATGTTGTATCTTTTGTTGTTGTTGTTTTTATTGGCAGACTGAAAGGTTACTTATTTCTGGCAAAGTGGTGAGTAAGCTATATGTTTTTCTTGTCCAGTTGAAATTCAACCAGGAATTCAACTGCTAAGTATAGATCAGCATTCTTTATAGAAAAACTATAGACTTAATACATAGTTCTGTTAAGAGAAGGCTATGAAAGTTGTAGTACACTAAAGAAGAATACATTAAATACATCAATTAAATTGTTAATCATTTAACATCTTTTATCAAAATAATATCAAGTGGATTAAAATAGAATATAAAAATTTATTTTAGATAGAGATAATTTTGTAGTGAGTCACTGACTGGAAAAAAGCAAACCCTTGCATTATCATTCAATATGAAATAGTTTAGTATCTGTTAAGAATAACATATTTCATTATATCTTTAATGATATAGTTCATTTACATTTATGAATTAATAAAATCTCCAGGTACCTGATACAAAAAAATAGCTAACAGCCCATCTGTCTATTCAATGGAAAAAAACCCAGCCAAATCACTTTTTTTAACAATATATAAACAAAACTATGAGATAATAGACAGATGTTTTCAGCTCTGAAATTCTTTTGTTGTATAGGTACAATTACAGATGAACATTTGAAGAATTTTTAAGTCTTTTAAAACTTATTTTAATCTATTTAAAATCACATTAAGAACATGTTTTTGCCTTTTATGTTTCTTTGATGAAAATAAAATTTGAGTCATTGGTTTGGTTCCAGAAGCCATTGAATGAGAATATGATGTCACTTGCTTAGCTTATGTTTCCTTTGTGGTTCTTGCTTGAAGTGATTTGATAGGTATTCCACAATTCTTATTAGAGTGAATGTTTAAAGGTTTTAAAATAAAATCTGAAGAATGTATTATTATAGAGAAATAAACTCTTTTCATCTATAGCAATTAATTATTAACATCTTAGTAATAAAACTGAGCTACTGGGTAGGTAATATTAAACGATAGTTATGGAAGCCATTTACTTTCTTCAGAAAAAGTCAGTATGATGAAATGAGCATTAAGCTCTTCTATAAACCCCAAAATTGTCATTTCAACATTGGTAGATGAAGCAGTAATATTTAACGGATATTTACTTAGTTTCTGCTATGGGCAAAACCGGAACACAAAATATGTATAACACAGTCACTCTCAGAAGAGCTTACAAACTAACTGTATGGGGTACAAATGTTCATAAAAGAAATATTTTCTGAGGAGATCCCTATGAAAAATCACTTAAGGCTGAGCTGTTCAGAAGAGGTTCTTGTGGACAAAGTTCATTATAACTGAGGCCTCAAAGAATGGATAGATTTTTTTTTTTTTTTTAGATTTTATTTATTTATTTGACAGAGATAGAGAAAGCCAGTGAGAGAGGGAACACAAGCAGGGGGAGTGGGAGAGGAAGAAGCAGGCTCCCAGCAGAGGAGCCCGATGTGGGGCTCGATCCCAGAACGCCGGGATCACGCCCTGAGCCGAAGGCAGGCGCTTAACCGCTGTGCCACCCAGGCGCCCCAAGAATGGATAGATTTTGATAGGCAAAAGGAACTGGTCTATTTTTTATATAGGAAAAGTGGCATAACAGCTATCATTTATTGAGTTTTTACTTTGTGGCAGAAGCTGTACCATGCCCTTACCTTATCTTAAAATAACTGGGCAAGGTTGGTATTATTATCCTCATTTTTCAGGTAAAGAAACTGAAGCCCAGAAAAGTTAATTTCCTTGCTCATAACCACATTTCTAATAAATGATGGAGCCAGGGTTTGGATTCAGGTTTCCTGCCTCTAAAGCTCAAACTCTTTCATGATGTTAGACTGAATAATGTTGGACAAATATAAGACCCAAGCTAAATGTTGTCAGGTTGTGGAGAGTTTTAGTTGTCAAATGGATAGTTCTAAATTTATCTTGTTCTTGTGGGGAATTTTGTAGTTTTCTAAGCAGAGATACTAATAGGGAAGTCAGTCTGTTACTAGTGCCTAGCACAGACAAGAAGTTCCTGCTATCATTTTGATGTTACAAGACTAGGACGTTATCTAGGATGACAGCGGTGAAAATGAAGAGGAAAGGTAGGATTTAAGAAATATTTTGAAGAAAGATTCGATAGAACTAGGAAATTAATTGGACCCAGGGACCAAACAGAAAGGAAGAGAATCAAAGATGACTTAACTTTTAAATCCGCGGATTGAGAAAATGGTAATACCATTATTAAAATCAGTAATTAAGAGAGGAAGTCAATTTTAGTAGAGCAAACTAAGTTAGAACATTGAAGATACTGTTGGAAATTCAGTCAGCTGTTGGAAAAGTTAAGAAGCTGAAGTGGAAAAGAGAGATCAAGATAAGGCTATAGATTGGGGAGTCTTCCTATCAATATTATAGTTGAAGCTATAGGGTTAGATAATTTTCAAGGAAAGGAGTTTGGCATAGGGTCAAGAGCAAAATCATGGGGAGTGTTTGTTTTCTGATTATGACAGAAAAAAAAAAAAAACAACCAGAAATGTGAATGAACAGTCAGATGGGAGAGAAGAGTATAATGTACTCTGACAAAAGCCCAAGAAGAGAGTTTTGAGAAGAGATTGATCAGCAGTGCCAAAAGCTACATAGAAGTCAAGAAGATGAGTACTGAAAAACAGTGGAGGAAATGCATTGGCTCTTCTGATGGGAAAGTCGTTATTTAAATTCATGAATCCAACTTAAATGTATGGTAGAAGACTAAAGGTAGATTTTTAACAAGCTAATGAAAGTGTAAGTGGTGATGAAATGATGAAGTTTGTGGGGATTGTTGCCCCACTTCTTGAAGTAGATGTTACTATGTGAAGTCTCTGAGCCAGCCTGATTTTTCCTACCTGTAGGTGATGATTTTTCTGCCATACACCTGTGCAGTTCTTTCATCATCTCTGAAGTTCATTAAACCTATTTAGGTCTGTATCAGGTTTTTTTCTGGTACTCCTTTGATATGAAGATTATTTTTATTTCATTATAGAAACATCTTCCCTTATATCCTCAAATATTTTTCTTTTCCATTTTTCCATCTTCTTCTTCAGGCACCCCAACATACATATATGTTGGATGTCCTTTGTGATGATAGATATTATTATTTTCTCTACAAGCATGTCTATGTGATTGCTTTCTTCTATTCCATTTTGTGTGAATTCAGTTATTCTGCACTCACATTCATTTATTGATTTTTCAGTTGTGTTTAATCAGATTTTATTGTATCTTGCATGGCTTTCATCTATAATGGTTTCTTTTTTGCTCTTTTCTTGTCTTTCTTAAACTCTTCTAGTTCACATTTCACTACCTTCATTGTTATTTTTATTTCTTATAACTCTCCTTTAAGCTCTCTTTTTATAGAAAAATCGCATCTTGAAATTCTTTGCATCTGTATGACTGAACTTTTTCTCTGTTGTGTGGAGTAATTCCTCCTCTGATAAATAATTTTCATCTACTTTTAATTTATATTTCTGTCCTCATACTTCCCCCTCTCCTCGATATGTATGTATAGATTGCCTGCTGGTTTCTTTCTGGTTATTAGCCATTTTTAAAATAAAGAGAACTCTAACTGGGCCACTATTTGTTTTAGAATAGTAGAGGGAAAGGCAAAGGGAAGTAAGGTGGAGTTTAGGTTGCTGCCTTTAAACACCATTTGATTGTATTTATTTTGTCCTCTACCCAGAGACATATCTTCTCTTATTTTCATGTACAATTTGTTATGAAGCCTTTTATTTCACAGGCCCTCTAAGAACCAATACGATGATTTATGCTCCTGTCTGTTATCCCTTCTCACCACCAAAAATCTCCTGGGATTAGGAGGTTTGGTTGCGGATCAGAAAAATGATGGGTTCTTCCTCTTCAAATCTACCTTCCTTACTCTTGGCTGTTTGGAGTGGGTCTTCACTGGGTCATTAATCATACCTATTGTGGCTTTCTCATTCCCTTTAAGCCTCATCATTGTTAATCAAAGGATTTTTGGAATGAACTTTCAGGATTGATATGCATTTAGATATCTGTAGCCTGTCCAAGATTTGAGGTCTGAGGAGGTTTTTTGTTTCTGGTCATCTCTCAACATCCTTCCTTACCACAAAGTTTCTCAGAATTTGGAAGATAATCATCATATTTTGTGGTTTGTGGTTGTGGTCTTTTCCTTGTTTCGTTGGAGATGATGTTTTTTCTTTTGGTGTTTTTTTTTTGTTGTTTTCAGTGGGTTTTGAGGGAGGGAGGGTAGTTTAAAAAATGTTCTCATTCTGCCATGTTTTATGTAAATTCTCTAGTAATCTTTTTAAAAACACAAATCACATCACATCATTTAGCTGCTTAAATTCTTCAGCGGCAGAAGAATAAAGCACTTAGAGTAAACGAAAGGCTTTTTATTATAACCTGTGCGGTTGTATGTGATCTGGCTCCTTCTTACCTCTGCAGCCTCATTTTGTCCACTTTCCCTTACTCTCACTTCTTTTAATTCCTCAATAAGACTGTGCTTTTTGTTTGGTTTGCTTGGTTTTACTTATGCCCTCATTCATTTTCTTCCAATTTTCTGGAATTTTGCCATCTCCTCTTTTCTCTTTTTCATCTTTTCAGTCTAACTTAGCACTTCCTCAGGGAAGTCTTCCCTGATACCACAAATAAATTAGGTGCACTATGTTAATCTCTCTGTTGCTTGCTTGTTCTTTTCCTTCATATCACTAAGTAAAATGTATAATTATGTGCTTATCTGTTAACATGTACTTTTTATCTAGACTGTAAGCTGCAGGAGGGCTTGATGCTCACTAATGTTTATCGAATGAGTGAATGAATGAGTGAGTGAAGGTATTAAAAAAGGCAATTTAAACACAAGACTTCCAAGATTAATTGACCAGGTATTACTATGTTTTAGAAGTTTTGGTCTAGTGAATATATTTGCCTTAATATATATATTTATATACTAGTAATAATAATTACTCTAGTAATTATATTACAACTAACATTAATTGAGTACTTGATATGCCCATATACACCTTTAAAAAATTCATTACCCTATAGTTTACTGGTTAACTACTATATATTGGCCATAGTGATAGGTATTTTATACCTATAGTATCTTTAATGTTCACAAGAACTTTGAAAGGTATATTTTTATCATCAGTATTTTAAAATGAGGAAACTAAGTTAAAAAGAGTAACTGACTTGTCCAAAGTCATTCAGCTAGTAAATGATTGAGGCATGACTTGAATCTGGACTGGACAATTGCAAAACCATTGTTCTTTTCATTGAATTGTACTTGCTCTTAATAGCTAGTAATCTCAAAGTTAAAGTGCCATTTTTAGTACTTAACTTTATTTACGGAAAATAACTTATTCTCCTCAAACAAGTCAGTCGTGACATATAAGATCAGTTTGCTTCCCTGTTTTCTAGAAATCCCCATTAATAATCTGTTCTCAAAGATTGGAAAATGCAAAAGTGTGAAGAAAGCTAAAATGATTTTTATTTAGTGCTTATTAAATAACTTAAATATTTCAATCATGACATAAGATATACTTTCTTTCTTCCCCAGTATCTAATGTTAATTACCTTTTCAATGTGAATGGAATAGTGTTTTCTTTTGCTGTAATGTTGTATGATAGGGAAATAAACCAAACTAGATATTCTGTTTTAATTTTCCGTTTAGTCTTTCATTTTTCTTATTTTTTGGGACTTCAAATAAATAGCCTTTAATTTCTGATTATAACAACGGAACCAGAACTGTGAAAGGAATTCCAATTAAAAAAAAATAAGTGGAAGTCAATTCTTGATGGAAGCTAGTAATAAAATATTAGCTTTTAAAATATTTGAACAGCTAGAAAGGAGAATGCCCTCAGTCTGAGGTTGAATAGAAATAGTACTTATCTCTCAATATTAGGAAATACATGAAAGGTTTTTATCAAGTTAGGGGAGAGGAGAAGAAAAAATACAATTAAAGGAAAATGGACAGTTTGAAATATATAGAGAACATTACAAAACTTCAAAATGTAAGATAAATAAAAGAAAGTTTCAAAGAGTAGTTAATATCAAGAATGAGAAATGAGAAAAAACACTGCATAAAAATGAGGCTCAATAGGTCATGCTACTTGTTAATGACAGGGCTAGTACTTTAACTTTGATATGTCTAATTTCATACTCTTACTCTTTTAAAGGCAATATTCAATGAATATTTGTAAAATGGAATATGTGTATGCTCTAGAGACAGCAAGAATAATTCCATATCAGCAGAGTGCTCAGTGACAGTTAAGTGAATGAAAGATAAATGAATGAATGTGTTAACCATATCCCAAATGAAAATTTATTTTGCCCCAGTGGATTGTTAAAGTAAGTAAAAAAGATGACATAAAGCATTCCACGTGGAAGTAAAGTAGTAGTTTCCTATTTCTTATTTGATATATTTAATAAGTAACATTTAAAAAACTCAGAACACTTTAAAAATGGGTTAGTTTTTGCTTTGCTACTTTGTTTGGCAAACCATTTAAGTCTGTTGTTGACCTCCTGGTATGCTGTGTTTGGTGTAAGGCAGATTTATTACTGAATATACTAGAAGGATCTCATTATAACAGTTTAACACATTATACAGATTCTTGCTATAAGTCTTTTAAAAGAACATAATATGGTCCGTGCTTTAATTTTTCAGGGCAAGTCTTTTGAAATGTGTTTGAAAAAACCTGTAGTTGTTGGTCTCCAAACCCTAAATTGAATTCCGCCTGCAGTAGTAAAAGTAAAGTTAGGTAAAAATTACCCTCAAAATTACTAGCTATGGTCCCTGTAAAAACCAGATACAGTGGCTGTAACCATAAGTCACAGACTTCCTGCTGCCATTTCTGGCCAGATTAAAGAGGACACTTGAGTTTCAATTCTCACCCCTGCTGATTAGGGTGAGGGGATTCAAGTTACTTTAAAATCATCATCAGCTGGGAACTGGAGACTGAAAAAAAAAAAAGCCCTAGTGTGGGAATCTTAATGAGACTTGTGAGAAAAGATGTGTCTTACGGTACCTAACATCTTGGCATTTGTTTTCCAAGGGTCCACCAGGTCCCTCAGGTATCCCAGGTCCATCAGGAAAGAGAGGTCCACGGGTAAGTAAATGGGCTCCATGTCCCACTTGCAGTTAGAATTAGTAACTTTTAAGTATGTTTTTCCTAGTATTGTACAGTATGTGCTTCCTTTGGAAACCTGCCTGGATCTTCAAACGTAGTCCTACCTTTGCCAATTCAAGAGAAACTCAAGAACATGTGCAGCTTGTTTATTTGAGAGTAAACACCCAGCCAAAGCCTTCTCTGTGAACATGCCCAAGAAGGATTATCAAATTTGTGGATTAGGGGCTCTTCTGGTGCTACTTGTAACCTTATTCTTAGTTATAAAGTGATCTCATCGGTAAGTTGATAGTTCAAGGTAGGGTTCACTTGCTTTGGGAAATGAAGAGGAGTGGGCTGCCTTAAAATAGTACATTCCTGGATTATATAGTGGAAAATGCTGGAGCTACTGACTAGAAAAATAATTGTCCTGAGGAAAAAGCTGCCTTAAGGATCAGCAGTAGTTTCTCACATTACCCAAGTCCAACAAAAGATTTACTGCTGTGTTAAAATTCATTTCTTTCAAAACTAAAAAAATCAATATGGACTTTTACTAAAAGAAATTCTTCAAAGAGCCAGAAAAGGAATTGTGACTGTGTGTTACAAAGACAAATGCACATGCCATGAACAATCTACTTTCTTTCTATCCTGATTTTTATCTCTCATACAAACAATATGATGAAAAACCATCCTGAAATATCACTGTGAGTCGTCCATATTCACAACAAACTCTTGTCTGTATGAGGCCTCAGATGAATGTTCACTGGTGCTAGTTGTTGTTTGGCATTTGGTTTACTTCTCCCTACTTATCATGTTCCTTCCAGAGTCTCTCATCCATGCACCCACTCTCCCGTAGCTGGCATACTACTCCATCCTCCTCTCTCTGTCTGGATCCTACTCTTCTGAGGAACTGGATCTCTGTCTGTGCTAATTCCATTCCCTTTCCGCTACTGAGGCTGTTCTCCCACAGCATGACCTTCAATGTCTGAGTCTCCATCTGTTCTCATGACACAGCAGCTTCCTTTCTAATTTCTGTCTTTTTAGAATTTTTTTTGTCCAATCCTTTCTTTAAGGAAGGAACAGTATACCTCTTTTCAAGACTAATTATTACATTTGTGTTCCTAATTTTATCTCCATTCCATTATTTATCTTAAAACTTGCAACTTTGCAATTTTTCTCTCCTTAGATTTATCTCAGTTGGCAACAAACAACAAATTATCCTTTTAAAAAAAAACCCTCAAACTTTTACTGACATTAATTTTTCCTGAAGTTACTGTCCTAGCTCATGGTTGCAGTATTGAACTTTGTAAAATAATAGTTTATGCCATTGCCCTATGTCTCTATCAATAACTCATTTGTAAATCCCCATAAATTTTCCACCTATTTTATTAAAATTTATTTTTTGAAGGTTACAAATGACATATGTCATAACACCTAATCTTTTTTCCTTAGTTTTGATCTTGCTAGATATACCTCCAATATTGCCATTGCTGATGTCTCTCTCCTTTCTGAAACACAATGCTCTATTAATTCAGAATTGAAAAGACAGAAAAATAAATAATCATTAACTATATGTTATATGTTAAGCTAGAGGATGGCTGAAGAGCCCAGAAGTGGGTACAAAACCCAAATGAATATAGGGGTCTGCAAACCTGGAAGGCTTTCTGGAGGTGAATCTTAGTTCCTCCACTTGCTGGTTCTGTGAGCTTAAGTTTCTTCATTTGTAAATGGGAGTAAAAATAACCACCTTGCAGGGTTGTTATAAGGATTAGTAATAAGAAATATAAAGCATTAACACAGTTATCTATGCATATTTGGTAAATAGAATTATTGACAAATTATTGACAATTATTGACAAATACTTATTGAGTATCTAATATGTTCCAAGTGCTATACTGGTAATACAAAAAACAGCCCCTTTTAAAAAAAAAATTCAATCCTAGAACTAAGTGGCACATATCATAAGATAGTTAAAATAGCAATAAAATATTTAAAGAACAGATTAGAACAGTGTAAGAAATGTCCTAAAGCATGTACAATTAATTGCAAATGAAATTTAAATGTAGCAATTTCTATGGAAGTTAATAGGAAAGAGAAATCACTTTATGATAATGTAGCTAGGACTTAAAAATGGGGTGGGATCTTAGTTGACACTTGAAGAATGATTTGGGCACCTGTAGTGGGGCAAAGTGACACGAACTAAGTCTTTTAGGTGTACATAACGGCATAAGCAAAAACCCAAGTGCAGAAAGGGTTAACATATGCTGACAGAAGAATAGACGTTTGCACTTTCTTATTTTTAGGCTTCTTACTCTGCACAGCTTTTAGAAGTAGCACTATGCAATATGGCTGGAGACAGGGGTGAAAAATAAAGGAGGTAAGCATCTCAAGGCAGTGTTTTGAATCACAAGACAGAAAAAAAGTCTTCCTGTATAATTAGTGTAGCTCTCTTTTCCAAGAGTGAAATATCCAACATCTAGGAAAAGATAAAGAATTTTGTGGGGGGAGAAAAAGGTAACATTCATTTTAATGAAATTATGCTATGTAATATTTATCTGAACGTTGCAATAAACATTGTATGTTATTTGTATCTGGATCTGTTCTAAGAGTGATCTGACCTTTTTACTATTTGCAGGGCATACCAGGGCCACATGGAAATCCTGGGTTACCTGGATTACCAGGTCCAAAGGTGAGTGATGACTAGTGAGTATCCCATTATTTTCCTGACATTATTAAAGAAGGTCCTTAACTTTTTTTTTTGTTGAGATATAGTTGACATAAACATTATACTGGTTTCAAGTATATAATGTAATGATTTGACACTTGTACATACTGCATATGATCACCACAGTAAGTCCAGCCACCATCCATCACCATAAAAAATTACAAAAAAATTTTTTTCTGATGATGGAAATATTCATGATCCACTCTCCTGGCAGCCTCCAAATATGCATGCGGTACCATCGACTGTAATCTCCATGCCACACATCATATCCTCATGGCCTATTTATTTCACAACTAGAAGTGTGTACCCCCTCTCCACCCCCGCAACCACTACTCTGTTCTCTGACCAGTTAAATTCTGTTTTATTTGTTCACTTGTTTTGATTTTTAGATTCCACATATAAGTGAGATTGTACAATATTTGTCTTTCTCTGTCTGGCTTATTTCACTTAGCATAATGCCCTCAAGGTCCATCCGTGTTGTCACAAATAGGAAGGTTTCATTTTTTTTTTTTTTTATGGCTGAGTAGAATTCCAGTGTGTGTGTGTGTGTGTGTGTGTGTGTGTGTGTGTGTGTTTATACCACATCTTCTTTATCCATTCAATCATTGATGGACACTTAGGTTCTTTTCATATCTTGGCTATTATAAATAATGCTGCAGTGAACACAGGGTTATATATATCTTGATGAATTAGTGTTTTTGTTTTTTTCTGATAAAATATCCAGAAGTAAAATTGTTGGATCATATGGTAGCTCTATTCACTTTTTATTTTGTCTTATTGACTATATTCCCTGTGCTGTATTTTTCATCTCCTTAACTTATTTGTCTTATAAGTTTATTTTTAATTTTTTTGCTGAAACTCCATACTGTTTTTCATAGTGGTTGTACCAATTTACATTCCTTCCAACAGTGCAAGTGGGTTCCCTGTTCTCCACATATTTAACAGTCTTCACCAACACTAGTTATTTCTTGTCTTTTTGATAATAGCCATTCCATGATTTGGGCAGCTGTAGGGGGGCAAAGTGAAATGAACTAAGTGAAGTGTGAAGTGATAAGTCATTGTGGTCTTGATTTGCATTTCCCTGATGACTAGTGATACTGAGCACTTTTTCATGCGCCTGTTTGCCACCTGTATTTCTTGGAAAAAATGCCTATTCAGATCCTGTGCCCATTTATTACTCAATTGTTTTGTTTTGATGCTGAGTTGTATGAGTTTGGATATATAATTTGCAAATATTTTCTCCAATTCAGTAAGTTGCCTTTTCATTTTTATGATGATTTCCTTTGCTAAAGTTTTTCAATTTGATGTATTTCCACTTGTTTATTTTTGCTTTTGTTACCTTCATTTTTGGATCAGATCTAAAAAATCATGCCAAGAATGATGTCAAGGAGCTTACTGCCTATGTTTTCTACTAGGAGCTTTATGGTTTCAGGTCTTAAAGTCTTTAACTCATTTTGAGTTTATTTTTGTGTATAGTATAAGAGAATATTCTAATTTCATTCTTTTGCATATGGCTGTCCAGTTTTCCCAACACCATTTATTAAAAACTCTCCTTTCCCTGTTGTATATTCTTGCCTCTTTTGTTATAAGTTAATTGGCTATATAGGCTTAGGTTTATTTCTGGGCTCTTTATTCTGTTCCATTGATCTATGTGACTCTTTTTATGTCAGTACCATATTGTTTTCATTATTATAGCTTTGTAATATAGTTCAAAATTGGGGAGCATGAAGCCTCCAGCTTTGTTGTTTGTCTCAAGATTGCTTTGGCTATTCATGGTCTTTTGTGGTTCCAAACACATTTGGGGATTATTTGTGCTATCTTTGTGAAATGTGCCATTGGAATTTTGATAGGGATTGCATTGAGTCTATAGATTGCTTTGGGTAATGTGGACATTTAAATATTAATTTTTCTACTCTATTAGCACAGAATATCTTACATTTATTTGTGTCTTCAATTTCTTTTGTTAATGTCTTATAGTTTTCAGCATACAAGTCTTTTACCTCCTCGGTTAAATTTACTCCTAGGTTTTATTCTTTTTTATACAATTATAAATGGGATTTTTAAAAAAAAAATTATCTGATAGTTCTTTGTTAGTGTATAGAAATGCAATAGATTTTTGTATGTTGATTTTTTTTACCCTGCAATTTTACTGAATTTATTAGCTCTAACAGCTTTTCAGTGGAGTCTTTACATGCTACCATGTCATCTTCAAATAGTAACAGTTTTACTTCTTCTCTTCCAATTTGGATGCATTTTATTTCTTTTCCTTGCCTAATTAGCATGGCTAGGACTTCTAATACGATGTCGAATAAAAGTAGTAGGAGTGAGCATCCTTACCTTGTTCCTGATTTTAGAGGCAAGGCTTTTAACTTTTTACCATTTAGTATGATGTTAGCTGTGGGCTTGTTGTATGTGGACTTTATTATGTTGAGGTACATTCCTTCTATATCCACTTTGTTGAGAGTTTTTATCATAAATAGATGTTGAATTTTGTCAAATGCTTTTTCTGCATCTATTGAGATGATCTATGACTTTTATCCTTCATTTTATTAATGTGGTGTATCATTTTGATTGATTTGCAGATTTTGAACCATCCTTGTATCCTTGGAATAAATCCCACTTGAAAATCCTTTCACTCTATTGTTGAACTTAATTTGCTACTATTTTGTTGAGGATTTTGCATTTATGTTTATCAGGGATATTGGTCTGTAGTTTTCTTTTTTTGTGGTATCCTTGTAAAATGAGTTAGGAAACATTCTCTCCTCTTCTGTTTTTTGGAAGAGTTTGAGAAACATTGGCATGAACTCTCCCTTAAATATTTGGTAAAATTCACCAACGAAGCTGTAGGTCCTAGAATCTTGTTTGTTGGGAGGTTTTTGATTACTGCCTTAATCTCCTTACTAGTAATCAGCCTATTCAAATTTTTATTTCTTCATTATTCAGTCTTTTTTTTTTAAGATTTTATTTATTTATTTGACAGAGATAGAGACAGCCAGCGAGAGAGGAAACACAAGCAGGGGGAGTGGGAAAGGAAGAAGCAGGCTTACAGTGTAGGAGCCTGATGTGGGGCTCGATCCCATAACGCCGGGATCAAGCCCTGAGCCGAAGGCAGATGCTTAACCGCTGTGCCACCCAGGCGCCCCTTCTTCTTTATTCAGTCTTAAAAGATTGTGTGTTTCTAGGAATTTATCCATTTCTTCTTGGCTGGCCAATTTGTTTGTATATAATTGTTCATAGCGGTCTCTTATGATCCTTTGTATTTTTGTGGTATCCATTGTAAATCTTTTTTTTTTAATTTTATTTATTTGAATTCTCTTTTTTCTGAGTTAGTCTAGCTAAAGGTTTGTCAATTTTGTTTGTCTTTTCAAAGAACCGGCTCTTAGTTCATTGATCTTTTTTTTTTCCCCCTAGTTCCTTGAAGTATAAAGTTAGATTGTTTGCGATTTTTCTTGCTTTTTGGTGTAGGCTTATATCACTATGAACTTTCCTCTTAGAACTGATTTTGCTACATCCCAAAGATTTTGGTAAGTTGTATTTCCATTTTCATGGTATTTTTTTATTTCTCCTTTGGTTTCTTCATTGACACATTGGTTATTCAGTAGGACATTGTTTAATCTCCATATTATTGTGATTTTTCAGTTTTCTTCTTCTAATTGATTTTTAGTTTCATATCATTGTGGTCAGAAAAGATGCTTGATGTGATTTCAGTCTTAAACTTATTGAAACCTGATTAGTGACCTAGTGTATATAATCTATGCTAGAGAATAGTCCATGTGCACTGTGAAGAATATATGTCCTACTGCTTTTGAATAGAAAGTTTTGTATGTATCTATTTAGTCCATCTGGTCTAATATATCATTAAAGGCAAGGCCAACATTTCCGTATTGATTTTTCATATGGATGATCTATCCATTGATGTAAACAGGATATTAAAGTCTCTTATTTTTGTATTGATGTCAGTTTCTCCGTTTAGATCTATTAATATTTGTTTTATATATTTGAGTGCTCCTATATTGGGTACATAAAGATTTACAAATATATATCCCTTTTGTTGGATTGGCCCCTTTTTCATTATGTAATGCCCATCTTATTTATTTTTTTAAATTTCTCAATGGCTCTGAGTTTTTTTTTTTAATTATGATATGTTATTCACCATACTGTATAATGCCCATCTTTCTCTTTTATTATAGTGTTTGTTTTAGTCTATTGTGCCTGATGTAAGTATATCTCCCCAGCTTTCTTCTGATTTCCATCTGCATGGAGAATCTTTTTCCATCCCTTTGCCTTCAGCTTTTGTGTAGTTTTTATATCTGAAGTGAGTCTCTTGTAAGCAGCATATAGATAGGTCTTGTTTATTTATCCGTTAAGCTACTCTGTGTCTTTTAATTGGAGTATTTAGTCCATTTACATTTAAAGTAATTACTGATAGGTATGTACTTATTACCTATTGTAAATTGTTTTCTGACTGTTTTTATAGTTCCTCTCTGTTCCATTCTTCTTCTCTTGCTCTTTTTCCTTGTATTTTTATGACTTTATTTAGTATTATGCTTAGATTCCATTCTTACTGTCTTTTGTATGTCTAGTATAGGAATTTGCTTTTTGATTAACGTGAGGCTCACATGTAACATCATATACATACATGTACATATACACATACACATACATGTATACACACATATATATAAAATGGCCTATCTGAAGTTGATAGCAACTGAAATTTGGTCAAATTCTAAAAGTCTGCATTTTTACTCCTTCCCACATCTTATTTTTTTGATGTCACATCTTACATCTCTTTATTTCATGTGTCTCTTAACTCACTATTATAGTTATTTTTACTTTTATCTTTTAACATGCATGGAAGTTTTATAATAATCCACTACCTCTCTATATATTTACTTTTACCAGTGAGATTTATACTTTTATATGTTTTCTTGTTATTAATTAATGCTTTTTCTTTTCAGCTTAAAAAAGTCCTTTTAACATTTCTTATAAGGCCAGTTTAGTAGTGAACTCCTTTAGCTTTTGCTTGTCTGGAAAACTCTTTATCTCTCCTTCAATTCTGAATGATAATCTTACCAGTAGAGTATTCTTGGTTGGGTTTTTTTTTTTTTTCCCCTTTGAGCAGTTTGGATATATTATTCCTCTTTCTTCTGGCCTGTAAAACTTCTGCTGAAAAATCTGCTGATAGTCTTATAGGGGTTTCCTTGTACAGAACAAGCTGTTTTTTTCTTGCCGCTTTTGCAATTCTATCAACTAGATATGTAACAATGAGAGAAGAGACAGACAACTTTTTTTTTTTAAAGATTTTTATTTATTTGAGAGAAAGAGCAAGAGAGTGAGCACAGAGGGAAAGGGAGAAGCAGACTGCCTGCTGAGCAGAGAGCCAGAGGTGGGCAATCCTAGGACCCTGAGGTCATGACCTGAGCCAAAGGCAGACACTTAACCGACTGAGTTACCCAGGCCCTAAGACAGACAACTTCTAAAGAAATTAGAAGTTTGTTTTTAAATTTGTGACTTCCTAGCCCTTTACGCTTTATTTGGGGCTTCAAAGGTACTTAGACTAGTAAAAGTTTAAAGTAGCTATAAGGACCCGGCTCATGTTTTTTCATGGGGCTGAAGTTCCAGGGAGCTTATAGTCCTGCTCACCACCTCATCTGTACAACGTGAAGGAAGATAGAGCGCTTGAGAGGGGGATTTCCACATGGCTTTATTCTCCTCCCCCTTTCCCTGTCTCAGTCAGTAGTAATTAGGTGCTCAAAACAAACAAATAAGAAATATGGTGAATAGGATGAGGAGATAGAGAGATAATGAAAAGTATTTGATTTAATTGACTTTTTAAAATGTGTATATTTAGAGAGGAAAAATATTTGAGAAAACGAAAAACTTTGTATTAAATAAAAATTATTATTTTCTCGAGATTAAAAACTGTATTTTTTAGTGTTGACTAGTATGAATGTGTTTTTGGTAAAATGATCTAGGAGAGATAAAAATTTGAATCTCAATTTTTTTTAAAGACTTTATTTATTTGAGAGAAAGAGAGAGAAATCACAAGTAGGCAGAGTGGCAGGCAGAGAGAGAAGGAGAAACAGGCTCCCTGCTGAGCAGAGAGCCTGATGTGGGACTCGATCCTAGGACCCTGGGATCATGACCTGAGCTAAAGGCAGATGCTTAACAGACTGAGCCACCCAGGTGCCCCTGAATCTCAAGTTTTAATATTATATTTAGTAGTATGGATATATTTTGAGTATTTTTAACTATTCACCAATGAAATATTTTTGTGTAACTGTATATCAGGGAATTTTTTAAAAACCCTACTTTTAATTTGTAAGCAACTAATTAGACTTCTTGAGGACTTAATCTTGTAAACTGGAGTATTAGTTTTTAATTTATGTTTAACTTAATAATTTGATAACTATGTCCAGAATAGCCAAAACTGACCATGATTTGTTTTAATTGCACATATTTGTGGAGGACATTAGATTTGTGACAGGTGTTAAAAATTACCACTGTGTCTTAAATGCATCCAATAAAGCTTGTGGGATGTGGTTTTATTAAAAAATTTCTTAGATATTTACCATGCATTTAGATTAACCAAGATCAATAGAATATTCAAACTTTATAATCCTATAATTTTTTTTCAAGATAATGCAAAAAATGCAGAGTGCAAGGTCTTGATAAATTTTGACATGCAATCATAGGATTTATTTTCCTTTAGGGAATAAAGATTTCTTCTAATTTAAGAAATTTTTAAGTATAAAGACAATCCTGAATATTTTTCTTTTCTCAGTTATTATTTAGCAAGAATTGTTGGCCTCTAAGAAAATTGTATAAAAAGTCATCTTGTTTCTTGCACAAGATATAATCTGTCCATTTCAAAGGGAGGCACTTGAACCTATGGAAAGAGCAAATTGAGGCAGTTGCAGTTTAGAAAGGTTTAACTGAACTAGGAAATGAAACACATAATGGAATCTCTATACAAACATATTTGGATGAATGGACTTTTTAAAAGTCGTCATTAGAACCAAAACGTACCTTATATAAGTTAAATGATTTAGAGCACATAAAGCATCTGGTAGAATGCTTGTATGTAGTTGACACTTAAGGAAATTTTATTTTTCTTTTCTTGAAGGATCTACTTATGAGGCAACTAGGCAAATTAGAAACATGACTTGCTAAAAATACCATTCTTCTTATTTGGTAAATAAAATAAAAAGAGTCTTGTGTATCTTATGAATGAAAATACCTTAAGACAATATATAAATATGTTCTATTTATAAGACTATTTTAAAGTTCATGAGGATAAAGCTTTTTTTGCTAAAATATTCTAGATTGATGCAAAAACAAATCCATTTTCTGTTTTGCTTTTACAGTAAAATTAGTATTTATCATAAAGCACAGGAAATGTAAACTGACCTTGGTAGTTCTCATCTCTCTTCAGACAAAATGAGTTCTCACTGTGTGTTGGTCTTTCTTAATAAACCCTTAGTTGTTTGAATGCAGGGGCCAGAACTTACTCATTTTTGCATTTGTGTCTAGCCCAGTGCCCTGCATGTGTTGGGCACTCAATAAATATAAAACTGAACCAAAAAGCTGAGTTAATATTAACAATGAGGCACTGGTATCATAAAAGAAGGAGAACTAGTACTTATCAAGCTTCTTTTTTTTTTTTTTTAAATATTTTATTTATTTATTTGACAGAGAGAGACAACCAGCAAGAGGGAGAACACAAGCAGGGGGAGTGGTAGAGGAAGAAGCAGGCTCTTAGTGGAGGAGCCTGATATGGGGCTCAAACCCAGAACGCTGGGATCGCACCCTGAGCTGAAAGCAGACGCTTAACCACTGCGCTACCCGGGCGCCCCAATCAAGCTTCTAATATCTGACAATTATTTTATGTCTGGCATCTCATTCAGGTTCATTTCAATTAAAAGTACTATTCAGAGCAGGCTTTATTACCTTCTGCTTTGCACAGAAGTAAACATACTTAGAGAGCTATGTTGTCTCTCAAAATAGTGAGTAATTATTTGAGAGACACCAGGTTGTCTCTCAAAATAGTGAGTAATTAATTTATAAAACATTACCTGAAGGAGGAAGGATGGGGATGGGGTAACCTAATGGAATTTAAAGACTTCATGAATTCATTTAACAATAGTAACAAAACATGTCTATTCTAACATTACAACTTATTCTATGGATACTTATAATAACATATAAAGATAAACTGCATGAAGTGTGAAACTGATCTCTAGTCCTTGAGAACTATGTTGTTAAATTGTTAAATAATAGAATAAAATGCCACACAAAATTTTAGTGGCTACATAGCAAGTTTTGTCAGCATTAATAATACTGATAGGATTAAAAATAAAGTCTGTTGAGCCCCCTAACAAAATCATTAGCTGAAATCAGGAGACAAATGGTAGAAATAATGTCCTTCTAAAAAAATTACAAGAAAGTAAATTCCAATATGGTCAATAAATACCAAAAAAAAACCCCTGCTTGACATTATTAGTCACAAGGGAAATGCAAATACGGTTGGAATTAATTACCACTTTACACCCACTAGAATGGCTAAAATTAAAAAGACTATAAACACTAAATGTTGGCGAGAAGCTAGAGCATCGGAAACTCATACACACTGCTAGCGGGAGTGTAAAGTGGTACAAGGACCTAGAGTATAGTTTGGCAGTTTCTTATAAAGTTAAACATAACCTACCCTATGACTCAGAAATTATATTCCTAAGTATTTACCCAAGAAAAAGGAAATAGTATGTCTGAAAAGACTTAACTGGAATTTCATAGCAGCTTTATTTACAAAAGTAAAAAACTAGAACCAACCCAAGTTTCTACCAACAGGAGAATGGATAGGCCAATTTTAGTTTGCTCATACAATGCTAATCAACAGTAAAAAGGAGCTAAATACTGACATGCAGCAACATGAATGAGTCTCAAAAACAATTTGCCGAAGAAAAGAAGCAAAACACATGAGAATCCATTGTGTATGAGCATTCGGAACTCACCAAATGAACCTATAGTGGAAAAGATCACAACAGTAGTTTCTCCTGGGCATGGAGGCTGATTAAGAAGGGGCCCTTAGGAACTTTCTAGGGTGATGTCAATATTTTATATATTGATAGGAATATGGTGTATGGGTGTATTCATTTGTCAAAACTCATCAAATGATAACTCTTAAAACCAGAGCATTTCACTGTGTGTAAAATATACTTGAATAAAAGAAAGGGATAAAAAATAAAAGCAGGTACACAAAGGATTTTATCAAAACTTTGGATACAGGCTGTTTTGAGCTTGATTAGTTTTCATATTCTCTCCCTTTAAGTTATTTGTTAAGGGAATGATCATGTTGGAGAGTGTTTTTGTATAAATAAATTGCTGTCACACACACAAAAAAGTAAATTCCATTTCTTATTTACTAGAGAGAATAGCTTTTTTTCTTGTTAGCAAATGCCAACTGGGTTCACAGTTTATCGTATTTATCTATTTAATGAACTTTATTTGCAGGGTGATGAATTTTTTATTACTATTAATTTAACACATGGTTAGTTATGCAGGAGATCTTTAAACCTGAGTAATGAATGCAGAGTCTATATCTTCAGCCTACCATATACTTATAATTCTAGTCCAGCCTATCAATTTGTGGTCAAGATAGTTCCTTTCCCAAAAACACTTTTTAAAGGAAACTTAAAACCTTCCCATAAACATTCACAGTTTATATTACTTTAGTCAAGGCCAATAGTTCCTTCAGATTTAATCCAGTTATTGAGAAAGACAAATACCATATGATTTCACTCACATGTGGAATCTAAAAAAAACCCAAAAAACCAAAAAACAAAAAACAAATGAATAAACAAAAAGCAGAATCAGACGAATAAACACAGAGAGCAAACTGATGGTTGCCAAAGGGAAGGGGGATAGGCAAATATGGGTGAAGGGGAGTGGGAGATACAGGCTTCTAGTAATGGAATGAATAAGTCATGTGAATAAAAGGCACAGCATAGGGAATATAGTCAGTCATATTATAATAACATTGTATGGTGACAGATGGTAGTTATACTTGTGGTAGGCATGGCGTGATGTATAAAGATGTTGAATCATTATATTGTACATCTGAAACTAATGTAACATTGTGTATCAACTATACTCAAGAAGTGTTTTAAAATTAAATTAGATAAAAAAAATCTTTGCCAATAAAACAAAAAATCCAAGTTTAATCCAATTATATGAATCATCTAACCTCAATAAACTGCAATAACGATGTCCCATTAGTAATATTAAATTAAATGTTATTAATAATACTTAATATTGAGTCCCAAAGAATAATCTTAGTGCTTTTTCTATTCCTGATTTTGACCCAATGTCCCCATGTCTTTTAAACTAGAAGTCCCATTTTCTTTACATGTGAATAAATAAATGTATTGAGCATAGATTCTGACCCATTCTAAGAATTTTTGCTGAATCAAATTGCTATGAAAAATGTTCAGTCCAGCACTTTGAAAACGTAAAGTATGTTAAAATGTTGAAGACTGAGGTGCTTCTGTTATTCTGGTAAACGTAAGGACCATCTTACAAAGGACCAGACAAAATAATATGATTCTTTCCTTTGATTCTGTGCTTGTGATTTCAGTTAAAATATCACTTAAATGTATTAAAAATGCTACTTTCTGGGTATCAGAGATTGTTAGGGTCATGTCAGAAGGATTCTGGGGTCAATTTGAAAGACTTCTACTAGCCAAAGAGTGATATGATTTGAACATGATTAAGGATAATAACTGCAGTAGATTGAATCCCATCATGTGTCTCTAAATCCGTGAGTTATAATGATGCTAAACACAGACAGACCAACTCTCACTGGTCACCTTTAGAGGATGCTAAGGAATTACATCTCTGAAATTATCAAATCCTCTCACACCAGCTGGGTATTCAACTCTGAGTTAGTGTCAGACTCCACAGACTTAAGGGCTCAGTCCCACAAGACTGTCTGTACTTGAGATGCCAGCCACAGAGGAGTGGCCCAGGCTGCTCATGTTTCTGCCTGGCTGACCACCAGTTCAGGGGTTCCCACACACCCACCCCACTCCCCCAGGTTTAATACTGTGCTAGAACAGCTCACAAACTCAGGAAAACAGGCTTCCCAGCTTATTAAAATGAACACAACTCAGGAATAGCTTTCGCATATAGGGCAGGGTATAGAAGGTGGGGGCTTTGAACTTCCACGCCCTTTCTATGTGTGCAGCTTTCCTGGCACGTCAGTGTGTTCACCAACCCGGAAGCTCTTAGAATGTCTTTGTTCAAAAGTTTGTGTAATTGAATCTCACACCCTCCTCTCTCCCCCTCCTCCTAAATTCCCACCCTCTAGCCACTTGTTTGCCTTTCTGCTGTTTAGCCCCCATTCAGAAGCTATCTATGGGTATCACCCTGAGTCACCTCATTAGCATAAGCTCAGAGGTGGTCACAGGGGGTTGTTATGAATAACAAAAGACACTTGTATGACTCAGGAAATTCCAAGGGTTTTAGGAGCTCTGTGCCAGAAGCCAGGACCAAAGACCAAATATATATTTTTATTATAGCACAATATCATTTTTAAAAAACGATAAATAGAAGAAAAATAAGGGGAAAGAATAAAAGTTTTCTTATAAAATTATCTTACTTTTTTTTTTGCATAGAATTTAACCTTAGGGCAACCAATTAGTTGATGAAGGGTAGTTTCTCTTTATAGAAAAAGCTATGAAATGAGAAAAGCATGTTAGAATTTAAAATTACCGTTTTTGCAATCCTGATGAGGAAAGGGTTGAAGAACAACAAAAAATAACCCAGTAAATCCAAAAGCCTTGAGGCAGGAGGCTGCTTGGGAGTTTTGAGGATAAGCTGAATGAGGTAAATCCTGGAAGATAGGTCAGAGAGACAGCCAGAGCCAGGTTATGTAGGACCTTGTGTTGGCAGGACTTCTCTGCCTTTAGTGCCCATGGTTCTTGGTCATGTTACTTCAAAGAATGAAGAGGTAGACCAGACTAAGTGTGGTGGGCAGCAACGAGCAGTTTATTGAGCAATAGTACAAAGCTCCCAGATAGGGAGGGGACTTGAGAAGGTCGCCCTTGGAGTTTCTGAGTTTAGGGGTTTTTATGAGCTCTTTTGCGGAACTACCTTAAACGGTCAGGGTGTGCTGAGTTGTGCCAAACAGGGCTTTGGTCATATGTCTATCTATTAGGTTAATGTCAACATGCTGACGGTCGTTTTTGCTGACATTAATGAAGGATTGTCAGAAGAAAGGCAGTCAGAGACAAGGGGCAGTATAGTTAACAGTGTTATATTAATTTCAGTATACAATATAATGATTCAACGATTCTGTATATTACTCAGTGCTCATTATGAGAAGTGTACTATTTAATCCCCGTCACCTATTTCATCCATTCTTTCCACCCACCTCCCACCAGTAACCATCAGTTTGTCCTCTATAGTTAAGATTCTGATTCTTGATTTGTCTCTTCTCTTTTTTCTTTTTTCTTTTCTGTTTTGATTCTTAAATTCCACATATGAGTGGGATCATATGATATTTGTCTTTCTCTGACTTATTTTGCTTAGCATTATATTCTACCTTCATCCATGTTTTTGCAAATAGCAAGATTTCATTCTTTTTTATGACTGAACAATATTCCATTACACACACACACACACACACACACACACATACACACACACAGACACTCTCCACATCTTCTTTATCCATTCATCCATCGATGGACACTTGGGCTTCTTCCATAATTTGGCTATTGTAAATAATGCTGCAGTAAACATCAGGGCGCATATCTCTTTTTGAATTAGTGTTTCTGTATTTTAGATGTAAACACCTTATAATGCAATTACTGGGTCATAGAGTAGTTCTATTTTTAACTTTTTGATGATCCTCAATACGGTTTTCCAGAATGGCTGCATCAGTTTGCATTCCCAACAGTGCATGACGGTTCTTTCTCCATATCCTCACCAACACTTAATTTCAATTTAAGCTGTTTTGACAAGTGAGAGGTGATAGCTCATTGTAGTTTTGATTTGCATTTTCCTGATGATGAGTGATGTTGAGCATCTTTTCATGTGTTAGTTAGCCATCTGTATGTCTTCTTTGGAGAAATGTCTGTTCATGTCTTCTGCCCATTTTTTAGTTGGATAATTTGGTTTCTGGGTGTTGACTTTTTAAGTTCTTCATATATTTTAGATACTAGCCCTTTATCAGATATGTCATTTGCAAATATCTTCTCCCATACTGTAGGCTGCCTTTTAGCTTTGTCGATTGTTTCCTTTGCTGTGCAAAAGCTTTTTCTTTTGATGTAGTCTCAATAGTGTATTTTTGCTTTTGTTTCCCTTGCCTCAGGAAACATATCTAGAAAAATACTGCTATAGCCGATGTCAGAGAAATGATTGCATGTGCTCTTTTCAGGATTTTTATGGCTCCAGGTCTAATATTTAGCTCTTTAATCCATTATGAATTTATTTTTGTGAATAGTGTAAGAAAGTGGTCCAGTTTCATTCTTTTGTATGTTGCTGTTCAGTTTTCCCAATACAATACCATTTGATGAAAAGACTATTCTTACCTGATTTGTGGAAGATTATTTGACCATATAACTGTAGGTTTAGTTCTGAGATTTCTGTTCTGTTCCATTAATCCATATGTCTATTTTTGTGTCAGTACCATACTATTTTGATTACCACAGATTTGTAATATAACTTGTGGTCTGGAATTGTGATAACTCCAGTTTTGTTTTTGTTTTTCAAGATTGCTTTGCTTATTCAGGGTCTTTTGTGGATCCATACAAATTTTAGGATTATTTGTTTTAGTTCTGTGAAAAATACTGTTGGTGTTTTGATAGTGATTGCATTAAATCTTTAGATTGCTTTGGGTAGTATAGACATTTTAACAATATTTTTTCTTTCAATCCATGAGCATGGAATATCTTTCCATTTGTGTCATCTTCAGTTTCTTTCATCAGTGTTTTATAGTTTTCAGAGTAAAGGTCTTTCACCTCTTTGGTTAAGTTTATTCCTAAGTATTTTATTATCTTTGTTACAGTTGTAAATGTGATTCCTTAATTTCTCTTTCTGCTGCTTCGTTATTAGTGTATAGAAATGCAACAGATTTCTGTGCATTGATTTTGTAGCCAGCAACTTTACTGAATTATCAATTCTAGTTGTTTTTTAGTGGAGTCTTTAGAGTTTTCTTTGTATAGTATCATGTCATCTGTAAGTAGTGAAAGTTTACTTCTTCCTTACCAGTTGATGCCTTTTCTTTATTTTTGTTGTTTGATTGATGTGGCTAAGACTTCCAATACTATGTTGAATAAAAGTGATGAGACTGGACATCCTTGTGTTTTTCCTGGTCTGAGGGGAAACATTGAGTTTTTCCCCATTGAGTATGATGTTTGCTGTGGGTTTTTCAAACATACGTTTATTATATTAAGGTATGTTCCCTCTAAACCTACTTTGTTGAGGGTTTTTATCATGAATGGATGTTATATTTTATTAAATGCTTTTTCTGAATTTATTGAAATGATCATATGCTCTTCTCCTTTCTCTTGTTGATGTGATGTATCACATTGATTGCTTTGCAAATATTAAACTACCTTGCATCTTGGGAATAAATTCTACTTCATTGTGGTAATTTTTTAAATGTATTGTTGATTTTTATTTGCTAATATTTTGTTGAGGATTTTTGCATCTATGATCATCAGAGATATTGACACATAGTTCTCTCTCTCTCTATCGGTAGTATCTTTATCTGGTTTGGTATCTGAGTAATGCTGGGCTCACAGAATGAATTTGGAAATTTTTCTTATCTTTCTGTTTTTGGGAATAGTTAGAGAAGAATAGATATTAATTCTTCTTTAAATGTTTGGTAGAATTCTCCTGTGAAACCATCTGTCCTGGACTTTTGTTTGTTGGGAGTTTTTTGATTACTGATTCAATTTCATTGCTTGTTATCAGTCTGTTAAAATTTTCTATTTCCACTTCGGGAAGTTTGGTAGGTTAAATGTTCCTAGGAACTTATCCATTTCTTCTAGGTTGTCCAATTATCCACCTATAATTTTTCATAATATTCTCTTACAATTGTTTGTATTTCTGTGATGTTGGCTATTATTTCTCCTTTCTTATATGTTATTTTGAATGCTCTTTCTTTCTTTCTTTCTTTCTTTCTTTCTTTCTTTCTTCCTTTCTTTCTTCCTTTCTTTCTTTCTTTCTTTCTTTCTTTTTTTTTGATTCTGGCTAGAGGTTTACCAGTTTTATTGATCTTTTCAAAGAATCAGCACCTGGCTGAATTGATCTGTTCTATTATTTTTTTAGTTTTATATCATTTATATCTGCTCTAATCTTTATTTCCTTCCTTTTGCTCATTTGGGTTTTGTTTGTCGTTCTTTTTCTAGCTCTCTGAGGTGTAAGGTTAGGTTGTTAATAGAGATTTTTCTTGCTTCTTGAGGTAGGTCTATATTGCTATAAACTTCCCTCTTAGAATCACTTTTGCTACAAATCAAATATTTTGGACCTATATATTTTCATTTTCATTTACTTCCATGTAATTTTTATTTTTTTGTTTAATTTCTTGGTTGACCTATTAATTGTTTAGTAGCATGTTATTTAATCTCCATGTATTTGTGCTCTTTCCATATTTTTTCTTAGGATGATTTCTAGTTTCATAACATTGTGGTCAGAAAAGATGTATTGTATGACTGATCTTTTTGAATTTGTTGAGACTTGGTTTGTGTTCTAATATGTGATCTATTCTGGAGAATATTCCACATGCACTTGAAAAGAATGTGTATTCTGCTGTTTTAGAGCGGAATATTCTGGATATTTCTGCTAAATCCATCTGATCCAGTGTGTCATTCAAAGTTACTCTTACCTTGTTGATTTTCTCTTTGGATGATCTGTCCATTGATGTAAGTGGAGTGTTAAAGTGCCCTATTATTATTGTATTACTATTGATTAGTTTCTTTATGTTTGTTTTTAACTGTTTTATGTATTTGGGTGCTCCCATGTTGGTGCATAAATATTTGCAGCTGTTATATTTTCTTGTTGAATTGTTTCCTTTATGATTATATAGTGTCCTTCTTTGTCTCTTGTTACAATATTTGTTTAAAAGTCTATTTTGTCTGATATAAGTATTGCTACTCCAGCTTTTTTTTTTTTATGACATGTATTTGCATAAATATCTCTCCATCCTCTCACTTTCAATTTGCTGGTGTCTTTAGGGCTGAAAGGAGTCTCCTGTAGGTAGTATATAGATGGGTCTTTTTTTATCCACTCTGTCACTCTGTGTCTTTTGATTGGCACATTTAGTCCATTCCTATTTAAAGTAGTTTTTGATGGATTCGTATTTATTGCCATTTTGTTACTTTTTTAGTGGTGGTTTTTGTAGTTTTTCTTTGATCCTTTCTTATCTGGCTCTCTTTCATGGTTTGCTCATTTTCTTTAGTGATATACTTGGATTTCTTTCTCCTTATTCTTTGCATATCTATTACTGGTTTTTGGTTTGTGGCTATCATTAGGTTTTTATATAACATCTTATGCATATGGCAGTTTATATTAAGTTGATGGTCACTTCCATTTGAACTCATTCTTTACTCCTCTCCCCACCACATTTTAGATATATGGTGTCATTCATCACATCCTTTTATTTTTTGAATCCCTTGACTGATTTTTACAAATATACTCATTTTCATATTCTTATTTATGGTCTTTCCTTTCCACCCAAAGAGTCCCCTTTAACATTTCTTGTAGGGCTGGTTTAGCGGTCATGAACTCCTTTAGGTTTTGTTCATCTAAGAAACCCTATCTCTCCTTCTATTCTGAATGATAGCCTTGCTGGATAGAGTATTCTTGGCTGCAGATTTTTTTCTTTCAGTACTTTGAATATATCATGCCACTTGCTTCCTTGCTGCAAAGTTTAAAAGATTGTGTATTTTGTAGTTTTTGGTTGTAGTATTCAATAAAGACCTATTAGATTAAGATGGTTGATGGTGATAAAATTTTCTCTATCCTTACTGGGGTTTTTTTTTGTTTTTGTTTTTGTTTTTGTTTTTTTTTAATATAGTTGTTCCATTAATTATTGAGAGAGGTATGTTAAAATAGCCAACTATGATTTGGATTTGTCTGTTTCTATGTTAAGTGTTTAGGAAGTATTTAGTCAGTGTTAGGTTCATTTACTTGGCAGCTCTGTGTTGTGTATGCATGTTTAAGGATTGTTGTATCTTTTTAATGAACTGATCCTTTCTATCATTATCAAGTGTCTCTCCTTATCTCCATTGGTACTCTTTTTCTTGAAGTCTAGTTTGTCTGATAGTAACAGCCACACCATTATGATTATTGTTTGACTTGTATATATTTTTCTTTTCCTTTACCTTTCTGTATTTAAAATACATCTCTTATAGACAATACGTATTAGATCTCACTGTTTACCTGGTCTGATAATCTCTGATTTTTCACTGGAATGTTAAGTCCATTTATGTTTGTGTAATTATTGGTATGATTTGGTCTCAGCCTACATTGTCATTTCTTTTCCATTTATCTCATATGTTTTTTGGTCCTTATTTCTCCTTTCCTGCCTTCTTTTGGGTTAATAAAATATTCATTAGTATTCCATAGTTTCTCTATTGGCATTTCAGCTATATCTCTGATTGATTGATTTTAATGGTTGCTCTAGAGATTGCAATATGCATCCTTAACTCATTTTAGTTTACTAGAGTTAATATGGTAGCAGTTCATTTAAAATATAAGACCCTTATGACATTATGATTATATCTATACACTGTCCTTATCCTTTGTGTTTTGTTGTCATTTATTTTACATCTATGTCATCGTAAACTCTAAAGTACAATGTAGTCATTTTTGTATTAAATGATCAGTCTTTAAAGAAATTAAGAGAAGAAACAAACAAGAGAGTCATTTATATTTCCTTATTTATTTTCATCTCTAGGGCTCTTCATTTCTTCCTATAGACTGAGTTGTTAGTTGGTATCACTTCCCTTTAGCTAATACCAGTTCTGCTGGTGATGGATTCTCTTGTTTTTTATTTACCTGAAATTTTTTTTATCTATGTTCTTTGAAGTATATTTTTATAGAGTATAAAAATCTTGGTTGAGAGTGTTTTTCTTCCAGAACTTTAAAGATACTCGTGGTTCTTATCTTGTAATCTCCACTGTTTCTGATAAGAAGTTAGTCATTAGAAACATCGTTATTTCCCTCAATGTAATGTGTCATTTTTCATAGGCTGCTGTTGAGATATTTTTCTTTGTCTGACCTTTAGCAGTTTGACAATGATGTACATAACGGTAGTTTCCCTTAGACATTTCTTGTTTGGAGTTTACTGAATGTCTTGGAGCTGTAAGTTTTTGGTTTTTTTGTAATGAATCTGGGATATTTTTGGCCATTGTTTTTTCAAATAATCTTTCTGTCCCATTCTTTCTCTCTTTTCCTTCTGGAACTCCATTTACATGTATGTTAAACTACTTAATATTGTCCCACAGGTCACTAGATCTTTGCTCATTTTTGCATTTTTTTCTCTTTACTTCAGATTGTTAACTTCTATGGATCTCTCCTTAAGTCCACTAAACTTAATTTCTGCCTTCCCTAATATATTGTTAATCTCATCCAGGAAATTTCTCATTTCAGATACTGTATTATCAGTTCTAGTATTCTATTGTTTTTTTTGTATAGTTTTCACTTGTCTGCTGATATTTCTGTATTCACTAATTATGATGATCATTTACCTTATATCTTTGAACATATATATAATAGTTAATTTAAAATCCTTGTATGCTAATTCCAATATGTGGGTCCTTTTGAGGTCTATTTATATTGACCACTTTTATCTTAACTCAGGTCAGAGATTTTACTTTTCTTTGCATGTCTAGAAAAATTTGATTATGTACTGGGTATTATGGATGATGTGTGAAAGAACTTTAGATTCTGTTATCTTTCTTTGAAATCCTTTGATAATGGCTGATTTTTTTGCTCTATAGGCAATTAAACAACTGGCTCATCACCTTAAACTTGTACAGGTTTGGTAACTTTTTTAAAGGACATATTTGTTTCAGTTTTGCTTATACTGTTAGTGTTAGTCCAAGCATACAATATTTGCTTCTAAAGTATAGCCCTTTCTGAATTTCAATGGAAAGGTGATTACCAAGGCCTTTACCATGTCCCTTAAAATGATGTGACTCAAACTATTTATCCTGTGGTGGCCAGCAGCTGAAATTTATATTCAATTATTTTAACCTTCTGGTTGTTGCATTTTGGTGAACTCTTTGGAATCTGTCTCATGCAACCACATTTAGTATCAGCCAAGAATTGAAGAGAGTCTTTATCCAGCTCTTTTCTTTTCTTTTTTCTTTTCTTTCTTTTTTTTCTTTTCTTTTCTTTTCTTTTCTTTTCTTTTCTTTTCTTTTCTTTTCTTTCTTTTCTTTCTTCATTTCCCCCCTCAATTTACAGTTATTCAGGTAGTCTCATAATCTGTCCTCTGACACCATTAGCCAAAACATCTATGGTTTTCTGCTGGAATTCTAATCATTCCATGCAGACTGTGGGGGGGTCCTTAGAAGAAAAGTTGTATAAACATGTACTATACCAAGTGTGGTTCTTTTCTTGTGAGAGCTGAATTCCCTCCACTGTGTCCTGCTTTTTGATTGTTCTCCTGTGCATTGAAATAGTTATTTTATATATTTTGTCTTAACCTATGGATAAATGTAGACATAGAATTGTCCAAGGACCAAGTCTTGGGGTATCCCAGAGTTTAGTATATTAGGAAGAAGAGAGGAACTAGCAAAAGAAACTGAGAAAGAATGACAGTGAGGTAAGGTAGGGATAAGAGCCCGAGTGAATTAAGTCCAAGAGGGAATGGAAGAAGTCTCTTCATTAATACAGACAAGTTTCTAGGAGTTTTGCTCTAACAGGGAATAGTGTAATGGAGCAGAGAAGGGAGACATAGCTCAAGAAAAGTTGTTTTTTTAAGATTGGAGAAATTACAGTGTGTTTCTTGGTGATATCAATTATCCTGGAAAGAAATAAAAATTAAAATAATGTAGGGAAGACAGTGTATTAATGATGCCCTGATGAGAGAGAATGGTGGGTTTGGTTATGAAGGCAGAATATTTTGGAACAGATTTAGTTGGGGTAGTGGATTTGGTTGTGACAGGTTGTGAATTTTAAAAGCAAGATCACCTACTCAGAGTGAAAAGAGAGAATTATAAAATAATTGTCTATGAAAATGGAAAAGTGAATTCACTATTAGACACACCAAAAAAACAAAAGAAAACAAAACCAATTAATGTAAAAAGTCATGAATTTAAAGTGAAATTTGTCAGCATGATTGTTTTCTCTTAGTGACATTTAGCTGCTAAGGGATGGGAAAGAATAGGTGGTGAGTTTAGATTAGAATTGCCAGGTAAACTTATTAGACAGAGGGAGAAAGAAGAAATGGTGCCATTTATGTATGTCAGGAGGTGATTATAATGTTAGACCTTGGTATTTAGTCTGCTTAAGGATTGGAAGTCAGGCCACATAGGGATGAGAGAGTGAAAATGTGGTGGGATCACATATTATTTACAGTAGGTCAAATAATTGTTAAAGTTGTGGGTGCTTAGGGAGTGAGTTAAAAAGATAGAAAGTGTTGGTTAGAGAATGTGTGCTTAAAATTGATATTATGGAGCTTATATAGTTATTAATAATGTTAAAGTGAAGAATATTCAAGTAATGTTACCTCAAGATCATGTCACTTAGTGTTTCTTTTATGAGACTCTCCCAATTTAGCTTATCCATATTTGAGTTTTTAATTCCAAATTCTTTTCATCTAAATTTTGTTGCTCCATCAATAATTTGTTCAAGAATTGTGTTCTCTGCTTTTTAAGATGGCAATAATTGCAAAATTGATTTTAATGATTGTCTTTAGTTTTATTGTTTTTTGTTATTTTTAATACTTACATTTTTATACTCTATGGAGAATTTTACCTATATCTTACAAGCTGAACTTGGCAGGTATTATTATTTTTCCCATTTTACAGAAGAAGAATCTCAAATTCAGAGAGATTAAATGATTTGTCCAGTGTTTTCACTCCAAATCCCAATGTTCTTTCCATTGTATTGAATGGGCTTTAATCCGATAAATCTTTTCTAGCATGTTAATGGGTCTAGTACTTAGGGAGTTTTCCTCCCTAGACAGAATCCCTCAGAGATCGAATAATAGTCTAAAAGAGCTGTGGTGATAATGAGGATTTTAGGCTATGTAGCAGAACAGTAGATTAGGTGGGACTTTGAGAATTCTTTGAGTAATAAAAGGTAGGCAACTTCCTTTTCCTGTTAGCTCAAAAGGATATATAACTCCTTTAACAAAAGTCATGTAGAAGTCAATATTGAAAGCAAAGTCAATTATGACTAATTAATTTATAGACACTTATTTTTAATTCTAAAGGGGATTTGAAAAGCCAATCAAGTATGACTAAAAGTGTGTTGGGAGTCATAGAATTCATGAAAAATGAGGGTGAAAATAAGAAATGGTCAGGTATTCTTTAATGCAGGGAAATATGTCCCATTTCTTTGACATTTTAGGTAAAGTTGTCATGTTCAATAATCTCTGCTCATGCATTTTATACTATGGAGGATCCCAACCCATGACTGGCCAAATTAAGAGCATTCCCTTCATGTTGACTGGAATTATGGTTGTAGAACAAGTTGATCAATTAACTGAAGCACATTTGTATGGGAATAAAAGAGATTTGGCATATATTTCTTTAAATATGTTTTCCAGATACATAAAGTTTATGAATAAGAAAAAGCTCTGTCTTTAAATCTGATTTTTATTGGTCAATTGATTACTTTTATCCATGTTCTCAGGGTTTTTTTTCTAATGAGGATAAAATGTTAAATTAGTTGATGAGATAAGAAAGTAGACAGATAATAGAAAATTTAAAATTCTCAAGAGCTATCATTTCTTAAGTTCTTTTAAAATTCTAAGTATTGCCTCAAATCAATTGGCTAGGTTTTATAATAGAAGACCGAAATATATTAAAACCAGTAAATAAGATTTTTATTTGAGAGACATTGTAATATGAGAAAGAAAATTGACCTGATTTGCCAGTACTCTTCTGAGCAATTTTAATCAAGTCATTTAACCTTTCTGAACCTCATTGCTTCTTTATCTATAAAATGTGTTTTACTAGATAAGCTCTAATATCTCTTATAAATTCTAACTATACTACTTTTTTTTCCTTTTTTTTTTTTTTTGGAGAATGGATTGCGTTCTTAAATATTGAGATATCACTAAAGCTGTTTCTCAGGTCCCATAATTTTGTAATCAATGGTCTAAAATTGTAGTCCTAGTGGTAGAAGTGGTGATAGCTATGAAAGGGAAGAGGTCAACCTGGAAAACAACTTTTCCTTGAAAATTTTCTTTGATTCAGGAACATAGGCTGTTTAGCCAGTGAGGATTTACTTCTAATTTGTAAAATGGGAAGACCTGTAAAATGGGGAACATGAAGGACTTTTCTTTTGGTCTTCCTTCTTTTCAGTTTAGTGGTATTTGAAAGCATCCCTGAATTTGTGAAGAAACACATGACTATTTCTCATAGAATGAAAATAGCATTTAGAACTCTCTAGGAATGGAAATTATTACTAGTTGAGAATGGTAATGAAATCATAATTGGAATTATAAAGAGTCTCAATTGTGGCCTCTTAATTTTATGAGATGGGAAAAGAGATACTTTGCCAGTATGCGTAATAAGAAAGATTAATATTGTGCAAAAAAATTTGGTTGAAACCTAATATTTCTCTTGAAATGTAAAATATAAGATTCCCAGAGTACGAAAAGTATCTATTTTTATATCTATTTTGGGAATTAGAGGTATTTTTTGTTTTATCTTTTCTTTATTACAAAAGTAATGCATGTACATTGCAAGATTTTGGAAAATATTTAAACTTGGAATGATATCATAAAAATTTAAGAATTATAAGCAGATTTCTTTTACTAAAAGTAACTAGTTTTACAATGCTAAAATAGGAGTTGTAACTGAATATGTCACAAGAATGGGTGTTAATGGAGCCTTTATATAGGTCCCTTAAGGAAAGATGTTTCAATGGTAGCATAACTTTCTTAGATTTTGAAAATCATCTATGTCTCACAGTCTTCTCAACATTTAAAAATAAGGCTAATAAAAATGTACAATAAAAAAGCAAATAAGGCATGCCCATCTTGATTTAAAATAATTTTATTTAATACTATATAGTATATATGTATATAATCTGATGATGCATTCAACTGAAGAAGTGTGATATACTATATGCAATTTATGCTTCAGCAATTATAATTGTTTTATCTAGGGCCCCAAAGGAGATCCAGGATTTTCCCCTGGTCAAGCTGTTCCTGGAGAAAAGGTAATTAGTTGCCCTGGAATAAAATCATGGTGATATATTTCAAGAATTAAAAATTCATTTTTACCTTTTTTAAATGTGGATTTTACTTGATATCGGATAGAGGAAACAGAGAATTAGAGAAGGTATTAGACAGAGAAGATAGAGAACTTTAATGAAGGAAGAAATATTTGAAAAATAAATTATATCATCAGGTTAATGCATCAATTAAAATCTTAATTTTGTTGACTGTCTACTGTGGCCTACCATTGTGCTACCTGTCAATTAGGGATGGGTGGGGCAAAAGATTAGAGCAGAATGCGTCCCTAATCTCAAAAATCTGCTGTTAAAAGGCATATACACAATAATACATAAATTCTAATTGCATTTTGTGCCTTTTTTAGACTAGTTCCATATACTTTATCTTTTTTAAGTCCCCAGTAATTGTGAGAGAAGCAGCCATCATTATCTTGTTTTCCAGTTAAGAAAACAGAATTCATAGAATTTAAATGACTCATGAATAGTTAATGGTTGAGTTAATGATATATTTGTTTGACTTTTAGTCTAGTATGCATTTCATTTTATCGTAATGCTGTTAAACATACACATTCACATTTAGGTAAAAAGAAACTAACATTCTGAATAAAGCTAGCAATCTTTGTTAGGAGGAAGATACTGTTTTCCACTGAGGTTGAATAAAATTGGAGTCTTTAGGAATACATCCGGGAATCTCTATTTGGACAAGTACTTCATGAATGTGATAAAATTTTAGGATGTTTTTGTTTGTATGGTATACATTCACAAGCTTTTAAAATCCCTGAATAATTTTGGTGGTTCCTGGGTTGAAATCTGATCTCTTAATTGGCTTACAGAAACTCTTGTAAACTAAAAAAAACAAAAAACAAAAAACAAAATGAAACAAAACAATACACCAACCCCCCCCCATCATATTAATGAACTTTACTGGTATTATACCAACAAGTAAATCCTCAAAAAAATTTTAATCTAGAATCTTGAGAATTTTATTCCTGTGATGGAACTGAATTCACTGAATATAAATAATTTAGAAAGAGATTGAAAATTTATTAGAAACATATTTTCATTGGTCCCTTAGTTATTGTAAGGAAAAATATCCTGCAATCTGAGAAACAAAATGACATCTTTTAAAATACCTAAATATAGAACATTTGACTTCTTACTTAAAATTTAGAAATTAGAGGTCCATTCTGTTTTGGTGATTGCTTTAAATAAACCCCCCAAATTAAGCATTCACATTTATATCAAATGCTTGGTTTTATCTTCACTTGTGGCTTCCCTGTACAAAATATAGGGTGGTTCAGTATGTGTACAATATCTGTATAAAATATAGGATGGTTCAACATTGGAATTGAGGCTTGGAAGTATGTCAGTCTTTTTTTTACTTTTTGAGTTACTCATATACTAATTGTGGTTAATGCTATATAGGAATAAGGTAGTAAGATACAGGACTTAATAATATGTTGCCACTGAGCTTTAAGTGAAATCAAACTTTTAAAATGGAGAGACGTATTTCTAAAATGGTAAAATTTAAAAAACATTTCTTACACATTGTATTTACATTAGATTGTGTTCAAACTGAGGTGGCAAGATATCAGTTACACACATTCATTATGAATACAAATAAAATATGAACATCATATTCGTGAGAGTTGATGGGGTGGAAAACAATTGTGTTTTATTTTTAATCACTTAGCCATTTTTACATAATTATATGGTCAGTGACGACATAAAAGAAGTGCAGGGGCTAGTCCTTCAGTCAGTATGGAACATGTACTAAAAACGTCTCTCATAGAGCATATTTCTTCCTCCTATCCTAAGATGAGCTCACAGGCCCTCATCAAAGCTGGGGGAGCAGGAGGATGGACCACCCTAATAGGTGAAGTCCCATCCATCTGCTGAAGCCAAACACACGTCCTCCCCCAAAATTTTCACAGCATTTACTCCCCAGTGGTGCAGCGGCCAATACAAGTGCAGCCCGGAAGCCGAAGTGTCCTTTTCTCTGATGTGACATGTGAACCCAGCCCTTGCTCCCCACAATCCTGCCTTGAGGTTCCTAGTGGGAGTCCTGCTAGGAGGCAGCCCGAGCCCTCCGCAGCTGCCGCACAAAGTGCTTGTAGAATTTTTAAGTAAACTTTAAAAACAAAACAAAACAAAACACGGTAAACCTTGGAACTACAGGAATTTGGGGAGTGAGGGCATTCCTAGAGAAGAGAACATCTGGCAAAAAGGAGCCGGGGTATGGTAGTGGGGAAGTACAGTGGTACTCAGTATGGGAAGAGAGAAATACCGGAAATCTCAGAAAAAGTCCTAAAAGGACTCAGAAAGGAGGTGGAACTTGAGGCGGATTGCGAAGATAAGAAATAAATTCAGTAAGATTTTGACGTCCAAGATGAACTCCTGCAGCAAGGGAATTCTAATGTTCACTTCCTTTTCATAACATTACACTTCTGTTTGTGTTTTGTCCGTAGGGCAATCAAGGCCTTTCTGGATTAATGGGGTCCCCTGGTATGCAAGGTGATAAGGTAAGACCTTTAAGACAGAGTTTTACTTTGACATAATTGGATGTCATCTGGGGCTGGAAGCTCTTGAACTCTTAAGATCTCATTTTGAAGTTGTGCCTGAAGTCAATGTTTTAAATTCCTTTTCTCAGCGAAAGGGATTAGGATGCTGTCCTAATCCAGGAAAGTGGTGCCCACAAAAGGCAGTACTTTATGAAAAATAAAACCCTTCAGTTAATGATGGAGACAAAATTCACATGGAGAAAGAAGTCAAAGCCACTGATAGAATGTTGAAGCTTTTCTTTTCTTCTTCCTTTTTTAATGTTAGGGCAGTAACCTACTTCTGAAACTCTGACGTCACTTTTTAACTTTAATATGTAAAGTGAGGTATACTTAGCTATAGGTAACAATTTTGGCTTTTTTTAAAGGGTTCTTATTTTCTTAGGAAATAATGATCTCTGCCATGATATATACACGAATGTGCAGCCTGAAGAATAGGAAAGAAGTAGGAATTGGGGATAACTGGTAAAAAAATATGACTAGGCCTTTTCTGAGGTAACAAGAAATATTAACACAGCTGCTAGAATTATTTCAGATAAAATATGTTGTGCAGTTTCCTGCTTTTCCTCTATATATTCAGCTTGTTTTATTTTTATTTTTTCCCAAACACTGAGTTGTTGACTTTCAACAGAGGAAAAGGAAGATACAAAATATCTTTCAATGTATCAAGGGCCCCAGAATATTGAAGGGCAGTATTTGACTTGGTATGGATATCTAAATACATGTAATAATGAGCTGTGTTGATGTCTTAGTGTGTCATAATCCTTTCCTCTTAGGAGATTTAGGTTGGAAGTGGTATTTAGGCTCTAGTTACTTAGTTCAAATTCCATCTACCATTTTCTAGGTCCCATTGACTTTGGGCGGGTGCTTAACCTCTCTACCCTTCAGTAGACTCATTTGTAAAATGTGACGATAATACTACTCACTTCATAGGGAGGTTTTGGGTATAAGGAACGAGATAATCCATGCAATACAGTGTCAGACACATAGCAAGCCCTAATAGCTGTTAGCCATCATCTCTTCTTCTTTTTTTTTTTTTTTAAGATTTTATTTATTTATTTATTTGACAGAGAGAGAGAGAGACAGCCAGCGAAAGGGAACACAAGCAGGGGAGTGGGAAAGGAAGAAGCAGGCTCCCAGCAGACCAGGGAGCCCGATGCGGGGCTTGATCCCACGAACCTGGGATCACGCCCTGGGCCTAAGGCAGATGCCTAAAAACTGAGCCACCTAGGTGCTCCAGCCATCAGCTCTTTACCTGGTTTTGGAAACATGACCTTGTTTGCTTTTCTTCATGACTCCTGCTAAAGGGTTGAATTTTAAAATGATGAAAAAGATTTTGATCTCTTGGATGCTTTTCCTCCCACAACCACACTATCGTTATTTCTAGGGCCTTCAGACTAATTTTCATTGTAGGGAGTGCTTAGAATCTGATCACTTCTTTGAGGTTGTTGGTCACTCCTATGGAGACAGGAACCTGGAGAGTGATCATTTCTAACAGAATTGGTTTTGATATATAGTCATGAATCTGTTTGATTAATGCTACTTAGTATACCTCTGACCACTAAGTATACCTCTGAAGAAACTGTACTGACGAGTAGCATCAAATAGAGACAATCCCATGGAAATTATCTTAATTATTTTATTTGCTATTAAATATACAGTTATTTCATCCTAAAGAACGATACTGCATATGACAGAAAAACTAATCATTACTTTCCGAGGTTAAATGATGCCTGTGGTTCATGAAATTAGCAATCCAGAAAAGGGAATTCTCAGTGAAGTTTGAGTGATTGTTGTGTAGAAGTGTATATAAAGAAATATCTGTAGAGACAAATTTTAAAAGGCTAATTTTAACCACTAGAGCAGATTATCATTTTAACTTTGAAATTGTGCTTACTTAAAGCAGAAGATATTCACTTCCAAAGACCTGTGCACATATTGTATGTCTTGGCTTATAAGTATTTGAAAATCTTAAGATTAATATATGCTTTTTGGTCTGCATAAGTCTAGTATAGTGAAATACAGCATTATTATAAACAAACCGGGTTATAGATTATCTTTCACAGATTTCTTTTCCTCTTATGTGATTTTTTAAACTTTAAAAATCTGCCTTTTTTTTGGGTTAAAATTGATCATATAGAAACCAGTGATCAATTAGCAGCTGTAGCTCAATTTTCTCTAGGGATAAGTTGAAAATATTATTTATTTATTTATTTATTTATTTTAAGATTTTATTTATTTACTTGAGATAGAGCAAGAGTGATATAGTGAGAGCTAAAGTGAGAGAGAGAGACACACACAAACGGAGAGGGAGAAGAAGGCTCCCCACGGAGCAGGGAGCCTGATGTAGGGCTCGATCCCAGGACTCCAGGATCTGAGCGGAAGGCAACTGCTTAACTGACTGAGTCACCCAGGCACCCTAAATTGAAAATATTTAGAAACAAAACTACTTTCTGATAAATGATGCATTTGTGGTTTACTATGATTTGATAGTAGTTTAGGACAACGTTGAAACATTTGAAATGATTTTGTAGTTTTTCTGAGTATTTTTCCTCTTTTTAATAGAGTGTGGCTATTGATAGAAACCATATACAGATTTTAAGAAGAGTATTGCTAGGAAAAGAACATAAGGAGTCAATCTAAACCTAAACTAATCCTCCACATAGCAGCCTTGGGACAAATTTCTATCATACTATGGCATGTCTTATTTTAAAATGAATATACAGTAGAAATACATTCAAAATGAGCTTGATAGACTGTTACTGTGGTCCGTACAGAAGGGGAAAGGGCAAGACCAATTAATAGGTAAAATGGGTAGATGATGAGCTGTTTTTATGAAATTTACTAATTTTGGTTCATGTTTTGAACCACCTGGGCACTCTAGGTTACTTCCTTGCAAACAGGATCCATGCTAGGAAAACCTAGAATAATGGCTCCTATTAGCTGTGACCTGGGACCCCTGTTTCTTTCATCCTTGCATTTCTACCCATAGTGTTAGTGCTAGGTGAATTCTTAATGTCAAGACAAGAACTCAAGTTATTCACTTTGTAAGTGAGAAATCTAAGATAAGTCCAGCAAGGTTAAGAGAATTGCTCATGGTCACTCAAAATTATGGCAGGATCTAGAGATGAAACTTATTGCCACTGAATCCACTGTGCTTTTAACTATTCTTTACGTATTATGAGAGATAAACAAGGTACTTGGGTTTTGATTAATATGAAGTTTATTACATCTTTTTATCTATTAAACTATTTTGTGCAGTATCATTACAGTTATTATACTAGTATCAATAGTAGCTGTTTTATTATGTGCAATATTCCAGTTGCTCTGCTGAGCCTGTTTCTTTTCATCTTAAAAATAACTCATTGTGGGGCACCTGGGTGGCTCAGTCAGTTGAGGATCCGACTCTTGGTTTCGACTCAGATCATGATCTCAGGGTCATGAGATTGAGCCCTAGATCAGGCTCTGTGCTCAGCGTGGTGTCTGCTTGATTTTCTTTGCCTCTCCCTCTGCCCCTCTCCCGACTCATGTGTGCACACGCATGCTCTCTCTCTCTGTCTCAAATAAGTAAATAAATAAAATCTTTTTTTTAAAAAACCTCATTGAGACAAACAGTATGTTTAATATAAATCAGCTACCCAAGGCTAAGCAATTATTAATTGGCTGAGTTAGGACTCAAATCCAGGCCTGTTTGACATATGACTGTTCTTATTAACTTCAAATACTGCTTCCCCATTAATTAATTAGTTTGTTAAGCTAGTATTTGTTAGATATGTATTTTAGTACTTCTCAGTGTCCCAGGCATGTATGCAAGAGGAAGTAAAATTTTGTTTTTCATGGAAGCCAAGGGGACAGATATGGTTTTGGATGACAGATAATAATGACTTCTTTCTTTCTTTTTGCTGGAACTATCTGGAAATACTGAAATCCTTTCAATATAAGCCATACTCAAGTAATCTTAAAAATGGCTTCAAGAAAGTCATGTGGGGCACCGTGAGAGCTCATGAAAACTGTTGAGATAAATAAACAGAAAGTTGATGTTGAAAACATTCTGAAAACTAGAAGTAATATTGAGAGAAATAATGAAGTGAATAAATCAGTAGCAATGTTTTTTTCACCCTTCAGTAGAGTTTATTTTGGTTTCTTCTTTCCCCCTTTTTTATCTCTCTCCTCCCAACGTTTTTTTTTTTTAAACCAGTATTAACATCTTAACAAGCACTGTGTTTCCCCAGATTGACTGGTTACATTGCCGCAATTTAGCCACCTTCATGTCCTCTTATTTTCCCAGGAACTAAAGTATGTTTTTACTTCCCACTAAGTGTCTAAATTTGTGCCAAAGGCAGATAAGTTGGATCCAGAATGCATGCTGTGTTGGATGGAGGACAAGTCATTATTCTGAGCTTGGACTCCAGATGGAGTTTTAAATTGTTTTTTAATATAGCCAATCAGTTGCTATATTAATATTGGAAGTCTGCTATTTAAAATTGTAAGAACATTAACAATGATTTCAATTGGAGCAGTTTTTCTAGGATCAAGAGGATAAGCCAGATGGGAGCAGTTAAGCACATCTCAGCACACAGGCATATAACTCACAGCAATTGTGAAATATGATGCACACATTTTAATACAGATTTTTATGCATAGTGCATGGCAGTATTTTTCTGAATATCAAAAATACTAACTAGTATGTTTTTAGCAATAATTACAAATAATTGTGAATTCTTATTCTGTTCTAATGGGATTATTTCAATTATTTAAAAAAATTTCCATTACATATGAGGTACACAATAAATATCTCTACAAAGTTGGAAAGGAAAAAAGCAGTGAAAGTATCAAGGGGAATGCACTGGGATTTATTAGTCACTCAAAAACTATACAGCTTTTCATAATTTATTTAAAACGAGGACAGTACTAAGGAGCTAAAATACTGAATGTCCATGAGAACAACAATAAAAAATCAGGATTGACATAATTTCTGTGCTGAAGAGAGAAATAAGGAGAGTTCTACTGTTTCTATAGAGTTATCTCTATAGATATTTTCTCACTTGGCCACTATCCTGGTAAAAATCTGCAAAGCTACATTTTACTTTGGGTTGATTTCCAATCCAAGTGTAGTACTGAAAGTTTGATACAAATGCTGCTGCACTGGGGCTGGCCCCACTGTGGCCATCTCCTCTGCAATCCCTCATTCCCACTAATGGTAGGGGACACAGAGAGCCAGCCGGTGCAGTACTGAGCTCCCCCACAGGCAAGCCAGTGATTGCCGGCTTGGCGTAGTTTGCGGGACTTTGAAAACTTCCCTGTATCCAAAGATATTTCCTTCTGTCTGGCTTTTGTGATTGACATTTTAACATTAAGGATCAGTTTATTTGGCTAAAAGTATTTTAGCTTCCAGAAATTAAAAAAAAAATTCTGTCTTCAAAAAAAGCTACTATCTGCCGTGTAGCACCATTTTGAGAATTAGTTTATCATACTCTTTTTCTCCATGAGAACTAGAAAGAGAAGGACTGTTACTAGGTTTAATGGGACCAGAGTAAAAACTGAGTGCTGATTAAAAGAAGTTAATGGGTCAGTACTGCAAGGAGTTTGGGGCAAATGTTGGCACAAGTCTGCTGTGTGCATGAGGGAAGTATGTTCCAAGAAGGCAAGGCAGGTAGAATAGAGAGGTTTGTGTGGTATTCATCCTATAATTTGAGTTCCCTCAAGTTCTCCATTTATCTGGGATCCTTCTTCTATTTATTTGTTTTTTAAAAAATTTAAACTTCTTATTCTTAGGACTTAAGGAAACATATTGCCTTCCCCCAAGAAGTGCTTGCATTCTCATAGTTATTGATTTTCATCTCATTTTGATTTCTTGCTTAGGGTTTCTTTTTTTATGGTCATCTTATCACTGTTTCTTAGTTTTGCCATAGTTTCCTGTGGTTATTTTGGCCAAAACATGGTTAGAGGCCTTTGTATGTATTCCTTAAGGCATTGTTGCTATGAGTCCTGTACTATGTGACAGGTTTCATTAGAAAGTTGGAATAACCTAATCTGTAAACTAATGCTGTTACATTACAGAGAAATGAAATTTAATATTGATTTCAGACAACAGTGAAGTAGCAATGGTTAAAGGGAAATATTATGAGTGACTTAGGGGTCCTTATGTGCAAGGACTATATTTTTTCACTGTGGTATCTCAGCCTGGTACCTGGCACATATTCTTAGTGAGTGAGTGAAGATTGCTGCTCTTAAGTTTAATTGACTGTGCCTTTTCACCCAATCCTACTGGTCATTTTCTTCCTTAGTGTCTGCTTTTCAAATCAGTGTCCCTTCTCTCCTGTCTTATTTTCCCTGGGTCCTCTTTTCGGGACTTCATCCCATTTTAGGTAGGCCGAGTAGAACTAGTTAACCTGTTTACTAACCTCTCAGTGATGTTGCCTTTCACATGATTATATACAAGGTTAGCCCACCTTTGCCTCAGCTTCTTGACACTAGACAGAAACAAAAGATCCAGGGAAATTGCCTCAAAAAAAAAAGAGCAGTTTCCTTCTGGAGATAAAATCTGTTACTAACTCTGGAATGCTACAGTTGTTTTAGTCATATCTTTTTGCCTTGCGATTCATTCAGGAAACCAGTGTTATGTAAATAAGGTATAGTTACTGTCTTCAAGAAGTTTACTGTCTAAAAAAGAAAGCGCACTAAAGTAAATTAGGGAAGTGAATTATGCTGTGGCAAGGGTAAAAATGAAGATATGGAAAGGGTATAGGACATAGTTGAGGGTTACCTGAACTTCCAGGGGCAGGAGGTGGGACAGTGTTTAGGTAACAGGGAAGGAGGCAACATCTGAACTACATCTTGAGAATGAGCACAGTTATCCTGATGATACTGTAGTTAGTAGCCATGTGTATGCTGTCTAACGCACGAGTGTTGGTGTAAAGAAAGGCTCACAGGCAAGAAGTGGTTCCTCATGCCTGCATTATGAAGTGTGAGGCAGGAGGTGTTGGGAGATAAGGCTGAAGGGTATTCAGGGGCCAACTTGTAGAGGAGCTTATATCATGTATCACTGGTATCTGTCCATTGATCAGGTAATAGAGAGCTACTGGAGGGTTTTAAGAAAGGGAGTGCCAGAGGCAAATCGTCTACTCTCCAGTCTCTTTGGAATTTTGCGAGGTCCTAGAGAGGAATGCTTCTACCTTTCTGAAACCTAAAGCCTAATGAAGGAGGCCCAAGATAGAATGGTAGGGTGACAATACAGAAGCTGTCTTATACCTTAGAGGATGCTTTCTCACCCTTATCTGAGTAAATATAAGTCTTTTCTATCTAGGGAAAAAATTATATATATATATTAAATTATATAATATATATAATTATATAATATTATANTTAAATAACACCAGTCTGCCAGCAATGTGTTTCAAATTTTACTTACCACAATTGTTAACTGTGATGAATTGCATAAAATACAAACTTTGCTACTGTCTCTTCAGTCTACAAAACAAAATAAATTTCAAAAACTACATAAATAACTGATACACATCAAAGACCAGTGACCAGTCACATCATTTCATTCAGGCTATTGGTGATTGTTCACTGCACATCTGTTGCTCAGTTCATGCACAGACAGCAGAGTGTATAGTGTGTCGCTTCCTTGTGTCTCAGTGATAAAGCTATGTGCTATTTTACACAAATGAATAATCAAAAGATGTAATTGACCAGCAAAGATGAGAGTACAGCAAAATAAAGGAATGGTGACAACAGAGGACTTAAAATTGAATTGAATATAAATGCAATTATAGATGTAATAGCTGATCCTGGGACATGGCTGCCATTTGAGAGACTCTAGATGTTGCAGCCAGAGGAACATAGTGAAGGTTAACTTTTTGACATAAATGAGAAAAGGGTTGTGATGAATATGACGGAGATGTCCCAGAGGAGGTAACACCAGGAAAAAGCTTCACAGTAGAAGAACTTTTGGAGCTATTTCATGACATTGAAAGTACAAAGGATAAAATGTTCAATGTTGATCCAGACTTGGAAAAGAATATGACAATATGCCAAAGCATAGAAAATATGCTTGCTCAGTATGGTGATTTATACAAGAAGGCCAGCACTATTTCTACTCTATAAATTTTTTCAAAGAAATGACACTTTTTCAATGTTTGTAATGTTTTAAATTACATTGTACTCTAAATATGAGTTTAACATTTTTTCATTTCCCTACACAATTGTAACTGGCAGAATTTTTTAACATTTTCACAAAAAATTTTAAAAGTCACAGAACATTTGTAGTTTTCCCCATTATAATATTGCTTTGCATGGTTTCAGCTTGGATGATCAGTTTTATGGTCTTGTGGTACCATGCCAAGTGAGGATAGCCTATATATAAATGGTACCACTATTTTCCTTATGGATAAACATTTTATTTATGTATCCAAAATCTTAATTACTTGGGCCAAGTTCAGGTATATAAATTGAAATTTGTTTCTTTCCCATCTCTTAATATTTCTGATTTTGATTCTACTGTATCTACCGAATTTATTATTTAATCTGTTTTAAAACAGAGTTTGTTAATTTTCTTATTGGCATTCTTTAAGGAAGGTGTTCACATCGGTTTTCTTTTCAATGTATTCATCGGAGAAAAATTGTATGTTGTTATTTACTGGACTTTTTTGTTATTATTCCTATGTAAGTATAGAAAACAGTGACTCAAATAATATTTTCAAAAGACTATCCTATAAACTAATTTTTAAAAATAAAATGCTAGGTCCCTAGACTGTAGCTATGCCAAAATTTAAATGTAGGCATTTTTCCCAGGAACTTATTCCCTTTGCTTTTAAAAACTTTATAGACTAATGTTTAAGTAGAAAATAAGTAAGGAGTATAGTCACAGATATAGGAAATAAATGGAGGCCTTTCTACAATAGTGGTGCTAACTCCAGTATATTATAGAGATGTAATAATATCACATTAAAACATAGCAAAGACATTCTTTGTCCTACTTATTTACCTTTCATTTTAAGATTAAAAGAATTGAGATGTCATATTAGATATTTAGAATTAGAATCTATTTTGGGGGTGCCTGGGTGGCTCAATCGGTTGTGTCCAACTCTTGATTTGGGCTCAGGTCATGATCTCAGGGTCCTGAGATGGAGCTCTGCATCAGGCTCCTTGCTCAGCAGGGAGTCTGCTTGACATTTACTCCTCCTAAACACACACCCTCTCTGTCTGTTTCTCTCTCTAATAAATAAGTGTTAAAAAAAATTAGAATCTATTTTCTACTCAAGTAACTCAAATCCATTCAAGTCTTTACATCAGTTCATTCATTAATCCAAGTCTCCTCATTGATTAATTAATGGGCACTTTCTGTGAGCCAGGCACTCTTCTAAGCACTGAGGATACCACATTGAATAAAATAAAGAACTTCAGTTTAAAATCTGTAAGGAACTTATATGCCATCTCTTACTCTACCACTAAAGTCTGATTTATAATTATCTTTCACTGTACTATAAAAGTCTCCAACCTGACCCATTCTCTTCCATTTTACACATCTCAGTCTCTATTGTGTATCATATGCCTGAATCTGTTTTTTCTTTGATATATACAGCAATCTTACTTAAATTCTTCCTATGCCTCTAAGCCCAAATTGACTCATAAATATGCTTTTGCTTTTCATTCAATGAAAGCTAAATTCAAAAAAAAAAGAAAGTAGTGATTTTCTTATAGAACCAAGTAACCACAGAATGTTAACAATAAAAAGTAATTCAGCCCCTCCCCCCTGCTAAGTACCTGAATTTTTCTTTCTTTCCTTCTGAAAAAGTAGTTTAATCTAATTAAAAAAAGGATTTGACTGACCTGACTTGTTTTATTTAGGCAAAACTCTTTATTCCAAGTAACTTCATTGGCTACTGGCCAGACTTCATATTGGTCTCTGTTAGATCAAGTGTCGTGTCCTATGGCTAACGTGGAGTAGGAGTGAGTTCATAAAGAAAAGATCATGACTGTTGCTGCCCCCTTATTAGACTCTCTGGATGTGGAACGATCCCTTCAAAGGAAATTGTAGGTGCAGACGATACCATGTTTAACATGTCTAGTTCACCATTATAAAGTGTTTCAGATGAAGTAAATTAAAGAAATCGTACTGCCACTGCATTCTGCTTCATCATGGCCTGAGGGAGGGAAGAAACTGGTTGGAAAAACATATGGTAGCCAAAGAAAGGGAAACATGTGGTTAGACTCAAGTATTCGCAGAAATAAGTAAATAAATAAACATATACTTTAATAAAAAAAAAAGGAAAAGGAAATAGGCTTATGACAGAGGTTTCTCTACCTGTGCACCTGTTACCCAGGCTCCTTTTTGCTCATCTTCCTGACACTTCTCAGGAGCTTCTTAGCTCCCACTGTCCTAGAGCTGCTGTCCCATCCTAGGGAGCCCCCATCACTGCCTTAATGCTGAAGACATTTCTTATGTTCTATTATAAAAGTGAAGAAACTTAGGATAATATTTTTACTTGGGGAATCTCACCTAACACTTGGACAACTGAGAACAGTATGTCTCATATTTTGTAATTAGGCTGATATTTAGCTATCTTAGAAAAAGTATAAACTCAGAGCAAAATTGAGTTAAAACATTGGGCCTATTAGATGCTGTTGGTAAATGAGTAATTTTAATAACACCATGTTTATGAAATATGTAATATGTAATTCCTTTGGTTGCTTTGTCTTGGTGATCTGTAATTAACGTTTGTGTATATTGATGAGAATCAGTCTGTATTTGACAACTACATGCATATAGATTAAGTAGAAGGGCAGGATACTCAATTCTTGATAAATCTGTCAAACTGATAATGATTCCACCTTGCTACCTGTATCACTTTGGTCAAATCATTTAATTCTCAGAACTCTTCTTGCCTGTGAAAATGGGGGAAATGCCTGCTTTGTAGTATTGCCATCGAATTAACGGAGGTATCTGGTGGTGGCTGGTACAACATCTGGCACATAGTAGCTCAATGAAGTTCCTTTCTTTCTTTTCCCCCTCTTTTTTCCCTCCTTTCTCATGACCACTTCTCTGTTCTCTAATAGTCTAAACACAAAAGGACCAAGCTCCCACACAACAGGCCTTTTTCTCTGCCCTCTTGTTTTTTCCTTTTGTTACTTCACTGTGACTAATACACTTACGATAATATAGAGATAACACAAAAATCTGTTTCCAAGCTTTTCTTAATTTTCCGGTCTTTTCTCTGGTTCCCAAGAGACCTGTTCACTTCAGCATTTTGTTGTTGCTTTCAGTTTAACATCTCAGAAGCTGTTTAAATCACTTCCTTATTTTTCAAATAGGCACCTCTTCTAATTTCCTCATTGTCTAGCCAAAGCATTACTTCCTTCTCTAATTCATTAATGCAAATTGATTAATCCTGAATGACTCTTTAATGCCATTGTTCTATATCCTGAAATTCTAAAACCTTATCTTCAGTTTGCAGTACATTAATTTGAAGTTTTTGATATTTGTAAGCTCAAAATTATTTCAGTTTTTGAGTTAGAATTTGTTTAAAATCCTACGAGGTTCTCTCCTTTTTTTAGATTTATTTATTTATTTGAGAGAGAGAGAGTGAGTGCACACACATACACACACACACATGCTTGAGGGAGAGGGGAGGAGGGAGAAAAGAAGACTCCCCGCTGAATGCAGAGCCCTATGCATGGCTCCATCTCAAGACCCTGAAATCATGACCTGAGCCAAAACCAAGAGTCAGTTGCTTAACCGACTAAGCCACACAGGCACCCAGAAGTCCTATGAGGTTCCTAAGAAAAGGAACTTTTTCTTGTTTTTTTGTATATATCAAAACCTAATAAACAGTAGGTTGATTTACTGATTGTTGATTAGAGCTATACATAAACTCTAAAGTGTCCCTTTATTTCTTTCTTCCTTCCTGTTCTTTTGTTTGGCTTCCTTCATTTTGCTCACAGATCTTTCTAGAACAAAAAGGATATTATCTATTTTATATCTTTGGGTCTTAGTAATGGAGATTAAAAATTTGATTTTGGTTCTATTATATGGAAAAAGAATATTTTGATACTAATTTTTAGCTCTATAAAACCCTTTTTTTCATAGGACCCATGAGCAGCCTTTTTGATTTTTCTTAGGTCATTCATGGAGTGTGATGACAATGATTTGGATTAGAGAAACTGCCCGATTATAGTCCAGTTTTTCAGTAATTACAAATAGATTATGTCTGAGGGCATTTTGCTTCAGCATTAGTAAACTAAAACCAACTTGATAGAGCCCGCTTTTGGGCTTTGCGCTAGGCATGGAGACTGCTTAGGATTCTCTCTCTCCCTCTCCCTCCAACTCCCCCCGCTTCTAAATAAATAAATAAATAAAAAATAAACTAAAATCAACTTTTAAAAAGCTTGAGTAAAATTTAACAGATCAATTTCTGGATGCCAGCTTTATATAAACGATGCTGTTTTTTATTCTCTATTCAATACTATGCTACCATTTTTGTTGATAGTAACAAATAATTCAAATATTCATATTAAAAAGATGAATAAGAAATAAATTTAAGAATTAAATATGCATTGGATGAGGAAACCAAAAGTTGGGATAAAAAAACAAATTAGAACTTTGTCCAATTTTTGGTTTGTATGAGCTTACTGTTCATAGCCTGTCTTCACCTTAACCTTACAGGGACTCAAAGGCTATCCAGGGCCCCCAGGACTCCGAGGTGAACCAGTAAGTACTTCATTTATAAAACTTGTATCTTCTTCAGTAGAAAAGATACACAGTAGTGAACTCTATTGAGGGATCCTTTTCCCCAACTTATTAAGATTTTCTTCTCAATGATTTTTGCTCTATTTAATGCAGGACAGACTTTTTCAATTGATCATGTTACAGGTTTGTTTGTTTGTTTTTCCCCCCCGAATCCCTGACTGACTTAAACTGTCTAACATGTTCCAGAACAGGAGTTCTTAAACTTTTGAGGTTCATAAGCCCCTTTGAGAATATTATAAATGATATGAACACTTTCCCCAGAAAACACACTTATTCATGCACATGCATGCACACATGTACACATACACACATTCGATTTATTTTTATTTTTTTGTTTTTATTTTTTCTTCATACATTTGATTTTTTTTTTTTTTTAGATTTTATTTATTTATTTGAGAGAGAGAGAGAGGGTGGGCAAGAGTTCGCTCGCACTTTTGCGCACACACATACAAGTGGGGGGCGGGGTAGAGGGAGAAGCAGGCCCCCGCTGAGCAGGAAGCCCAATGTAGGGCTTGATCACAGGACCGTGGGATCATGACCTGAGCCGAAGGCAGACGGTTAACCAGGCAGATACTTAACTGACTGAGCCACCCAGGTACCCCACACATTTGATTTTTTATACAGTTTCGGGAATTTGCCTATTTACAAAAGCCAATTCACAGCTGTTAGTTTCCTGACCTTTACATAAGGGAATATAAATAAATTTTAATAAAAATCCAAATTAGAAGAGCACATATGTTATTGCCCATTATACACATACACACATATTTAAAAGTCAGAATAGTTTGGGAGCTATTTAGTTTTTAATGATGTTATTCCTTCTCTCTCCCACCAGAAAATAATATATTATATGTCATAGGAAAAAAATAAAGCCACATTTCTTGTTTTCAATACAGTGTGTACTAGGTCAGTATAAATAAAGCAGTGAAAAGGGTATGAGATTAGAAACTTTCTAGGGTGATGGATACCATTACTGGAGATTCAGCAAAGAGCCTCAGGAAACCCTAAAGAGAGCTCCAGAAAGAAATGTGATAGAATGTCCCTGAGGGAAAGATATAAATGAAATAAAGCTAATTTTCTCTTTCATTCATGTTAAGTGGGACAGTACACTCTGTTCAGTCCCTGAGGCACAATTTTTCAAGATTACTAATTACTAGATATGGCAAGTAAAGTAATATATGTATCTGTAACAAGTGCCATCTTGGTTTCTTGAAGATCAAACAAGTGCTGAAAAGCGTTTATGGGAAAAAAGTCAGAAGGGCAGGAAGGATTAGTTCCCTGGGGAGAAAAAAAATCTCTAGAAAACTGCTTTGATACAAATGTATGGGTTCTAATAAAGAAAACCTAATATTTCACAAGTAAATGAAGAATTGACCATGTTAATACTAACAAGTGTTCTCACAACTGCTCTATAACCTAGTTCTTAGTATACTTGTTCCTGTTCTGAGAGTGTTATGCATTTTAGAAGAGTCTAAAATCAGTTTTAAAGGTTGGAAAATGTATTTTGGAGCAGTTATGGCTTTCCATTCTATTTATTTCCAGAAGAAAGGGAAAATTGGTGATAACTAAATCATTTTGCATTTTAACTGTGAACACACTGTGGATATTAAGAGGAGCATAACTAATTTGCTGGGAGACATTCACTTCTGGAAAATTTGTAAATATCTATAAATTGGTCAACAAACACTTGGAAAATACTTTTATCATCTATGCAAGTTCTAGTAATAAGAGCTGTCATTTACTGAGTTCTTATTAATTGCTAAACTACCTACTATTAACTATAACTTCTAGTAGTATAATTATTGAATATTTCCATATGTTAACTAATTTAATGCACAGCAATGCTAAGAATTGTTGCAGTTTCTCCCACTTTTAAATATATTTCTACACATTGTTCTGTTTTCTCCACACAATAATCCTGTGACCTAGATGTTATTATTATACGTTACTAATACTACTTGGTAGCAGTGCTGGGATTCTCAACGAAGTGTGATTGTCTCAGAACGTGTGCTTTTAATGCTTGGTGTTAGACATAGGATTGGGGCAGGTTTCCTATTCCTAATTTCTCCAGAGTCTAGAGATAAAACTTTGTGTCTAAATTGCTCCATTCAATCTATAGGTTTAAGTGGGCCAAATTTTTTTGTTTTTAACCATTTTTAAGTGCATAGTGAATTTTAAGTTGTAGTGTTTACTTTGAGTTTCTTTTGAGCTTCTATGGTTGTCACAGTGATTTTAGGGTGTGGTTGGCTTAGACATGTTTATGCCATATAAGACTGCTGAAGGCCTACTTGTTTACTCTGTTTACTGCCATTCCAGGATAGCAGAATTTAGCCATCCAGCGAAATTCTTTTGTGTATTTCTCTTTGCAGCTGGAATGTGTTAGATCTCTACATGTTGCCTTAACACCCTCTATGAAATTCCATTCAAAATCAGATTCCCTTTATGTCTTAAAACAGATTGCTTTTTAATAGAGCTCAATTAATCTAATTTGGCTAGGAGAGGAATGAAAGTGATGGTGGTTGGCCTTAGCCAAACAGTGACCTACAGAATAAAAACAGCCCTTTTAATTTGTTTCACCCCTTTCTATTGGCCTACCCAAATATAAGGTTTTGTGAATGTCTGGATATAGGCCTGTGTATTTTAGAATTGGATGAGGAGTAAGGAAGCAGTTGTAAATAGACAGGAGCAAATCTCATAATTAGAGGGTTTTCCCTAGAATACTATTGGAAGTTATGTACACTTCAGAACTATACCAGGGAAGCAGCCTTGGATGATGGTCGCTGGAATTAAACATGCTGATTCATATCCTGGCTTCCCACATACTAGCTAAGTGCTTTCCCCTGGTGACAGACACTATATGTCTCATTTTTTTAATCTGTAAAATAGGGATAATGACACCTACGTTATAGGGTTTAGGCAGATTAAATAAGATAATACATATAAAATACTTGAAATAGTGCCTGGCATATGATAGGTGCTAAACGAATGTTATTATGGGAATATAATATATATTGTACATCATTTTAATAAGGTAATATTTAGTACAGAAATATGGTTTCTGGAATTCATAGGATACATCTCTCCATATGTAGATAAGAATTTTATTCTGTACTTCTCAGAAAGCCGCTGTTTTATTTACATTCTGTTAAATTGTCCTTTGTCATATTTATATATATGGATGAAATGTCTATATGTATATATACATATATAATGCATATGTATGTGTGTGTGCATGACATGACAACTTTTGTCAGATTGTCTGAGTTCATATCCAGGCTCTGCTACTTACTCACTGTGGCATCTTAGGCAAGTTTCATAACTTCTCTGTATCTTACTTTCTTCATATGTAGAATAGAGAAAATAGTATCTGTCTCACAGATGTAAAGTTGATGTAATGTGCTTGGCATAGTGAGTGGCCCATAAAAAGGGCTCAGTAAATGGTAATTGGTGGAAGAAGGGGAGAGGAGGGAGAGAAAAGAGAAGAGAACAAAACTGAGAGAGATTCTGAGAAAAGTGGAAATAAATATATATTAGGAGCCTACATGTCTAATAAAATGGGAGGGCAAAAATGTTCATCTATGATCCTCCATTTGCCTTTTCCTTCGGCTATTCTTTCTATAGATTTTCCAAAATTTTAGGGGTTTTATAGTGTTTCTGTACTTAACCTGAAGGTAACACTCTTCTGTGTGCTTCAGAGCAGAAGGGCAAAGGGCTAGTGTCTTTTATCTCTCTTACAAACAATAAGAAGGAAATGAATTTTAATATAATATGCTTTAATAATAATAAATAAGTAATCCATGAAATTTACCATTTACCATTGCCATCACCATCCAAGGTTAAGTAAAAGCAGTTCAACATACATTCTTTTGGCTTTTCCTTGGTTTGAGAATTATTTAATAGACCTAGACTCTGGATTAACTAATGAATGAATGAATAATTTATCAATGAAAGAAAGTAAAGAAAAAGTGGAGGTATTTCTTCTCACTTGACTCCCCCCAGGTTCTGTAGCAAGTTTCCTTTCTTATGCCTTTGAGTCTCCATGTATCAGCCTTTCTTCAGCAAACCTTGTTTTAAAATTAAAAATACAAAGTTGTCTATTTTTTATTTCAGGGAATTCCAGGATTCATTGGTAATATTGGTTCACGTGGTTACCCTGGCAGGCAGGTGAGGTAACTATATTTACACTTCTCCTTTTATGTTCCTTTTCATTAATGCATTATTGTTCTGATTTTCAGAGTTAATGTTTGAATAATAATTGGTTTATTTCTATTAAATAATGAATTACTCATGGCAAAATAATTTCAAAATAAAAATTGTAAAAATCCTTAAGAAATGTTATGATAGAAAGTTTTGTTTAAAATGGTAGTGGGGTTTTTAAACATGTGTGATGTGATACAGCGGAAATTTCAAAATTAAAATATCCAAGGGTCTAATAAGATTTTAAAAATAATCCTGCTACTGATTTTACAATACTGCCACTCACTATAATGAAGTAATGGTAAGAGTTAAGACTGTATAACAAGCATCGTTTTTTAGTAGCAGAGTTATAAAAACTTGAGACACAGTTAGGCAGTGCTGTGTATACCACTACTGAATACTTTTATCTGAAATGAATTCAAGTCTTTTTATACAGTTTTGAAAATTCATTTTAAACATTTCATGTTTATTTTCCTCTCATTTATAATTTTATCTCTTTCATATAAACTTATAATAGAACAAATTTTCTTTCTGAGGTTTTCATGAATTGAAGACTTACTCTTCAAATTAATTATTCATTTAGCATACTAGAAAACCATAGTTATAATATCTTTTTTATTATGAGGGAAATTGGGGCGCCTGGGTGGCTCAGTCGCTAAGCTTCTGCCTTCGGCTCAGGTCATGATCCCAGGGTCCTGGGATTGAGCCCCGCATCAGGCTCCTCTGCTGGGAGCCTGCTTCTTCCTCTCCCACTCCCCCTGCTTGTGTTCCCTCTCTTGCTGGCTGTCTCTCTCTCTCTGTCAAATAAATAATAAAATCTTAAAAAAAAAAAAAAAAACAAAAACAGAATGAGGGATTTGAAAATGCCAAAAAGTAACCTGTATTTAACAAAATTTCATATTTTGGGCCTTTAAAAATACATGGAGAGTATTGTATATTAGAGTCTTACCACCAAGTGATGATTTCTGTTATCTGAAACATACGTAAATACTCAAGCATATGGACATTGATCTGAAGTTAAAAATGCCTTGATTTTTTTTAAATTATGGGAATATATTTTAGATAATTTAATTAGAAATGTTTTAAAAGAGCATGGTTTTCTAATGAGAAATAATTTAATTAGAATTTATTTTTTGTATGTTATAATGTGTATTAATTTACCTTATTTAAGTATCTAAAATATATTTTTGTATAAATTATATATAGTGCCTCTTTTGGTTCTGAAATTCTAAAACTCCTTGAACATATATAGTCTTGATTAAGTATACCTAGTTCTGAATTTTATACTTGTGAAAATGATACCTCTTTATATGTCCATTTTATTTTATTTATCAACAATGCTTTCAAAATACTGTAGAAAAATAATGATGTCTTTTGTTCACACTAGGGTTTAGCTGGACCAGAAGGTAATCCAGGTCCTAAAGGTGTACGAGTAAGTAAGCATTTTTATCATTTTGTAAAGCACGCTTGCATAAAAGTCGAATGAAGTATATAAAATAGGTGTCAGTTTCATACTTCCATAGGAACTTAGAACGTAATTCCAGGTTAGCCTGAGAAAAGACGTACATTTGTTTCATAGATACTTTCACTGTTAATGGCCACAGAAAGCAGTCTTACAGTAATAGGTTTTACCTCATTCTTTTCTCTTATTTTCTGGCTCCTAGCATAATGTCTGCTATGTTAGAATGGACTCTATCAACATTTGTAGTATAATTTATATGTGAACATATATAGACCTAAGAAATCATGATAAAAATTATGAATAGGCAAAAAATATTCATATTAATTTCAAGGCTGAGATAATATGATACAAAAACTACCTGGAGTAAAAAAAAAAAAAAAAAAAAACCCTGCAAAGAAGGAAATAAGCTTATCATATCAAGAATATACCATTGCACGTCAAACCACTAAAGAGTTTAGTTACTTTTGGGGCACCTGGGTGGCTCAGTCGGTTAAGTGTCTGCCCTCAGCTGGGGTCATGATCTCAGGGTCCTTAGGATTGAGTCCCATGTCAGGGCTCCCTACTCAGCGGGGAGTCTGCTTCTCCCTCTCCCTCTGCTCCTCCCCCTGCTTGTGCTCTGTCTCTCTCTTTCTCTCTCTCTCTCAAATAAATAAATGAAATCTTTTAAAAAAATAATTTAGTCACTTTTAATTATTAAGGGAGTGAAAAAAAATTACTGTGAAAGCTTACGTAATACGCTACAAATTAAAATCAAAGCCAGTCAAGGAAAAATTAGGAAAAATAAACTGGAATTTTTGTTTTTAAAATTCTCTATTTTTAATAGCAAGTTATTTTCTAGAATCTACATCTATGCCTTATATTATCTAAAATACCCTTTTGAGGGGTGCTTGGGTGGCTCAGTCAGTTAAGCATCCAACTCTTGATTTCGGCTGAGGTCATGATCCCAGGATGGTGAGATGGAGCCCCCTGTCAGTCTCCTTGCTGGGCGTGGAGTCTGCTTAAAATTCTCTCTCTTCTTTTCCCTCTGCCCCCTTCCCCCTCTCTCTCTCCCCCTTAAAAAATATAAATAAAAAATAAAATATCTTTTTCAAATAAAACAAAGTATTTAAACAGTATGATGCTTTAAATTTTTAAAATTCCTAAATAATACTTTCATATGTATTTTTTCTTTTATTTTGCCCTCAGTCGTGTGAAGTAATATTACAGATGAGAAAATAGCAAGCTAAGGAATTTACACAAGTTGGCAAAGTCATAGCTGGCCAAAGAACCAAAGTCTTCTCACCTTTAGCTATGTATTCTTTCCTCTATCCTGTATTGTCTCTACCCTTGTAGTAAGTGAAAATATAATGGAGAAAAGTCATGTATTTTTTTTTATTAGAAACTGTACCAAAAGCATGTATTGACTTGGATCTGGGAAGTAGAGAATAGTGGTCAAGAACCTGAACTTTGGAGTTAGACAAGCCTGCTTTTTTTCCCCTTATTTTAAAAATCTTATTAGATAATGATAGTGAAACTTACCTTTAAGGTAGTTATGATAACTCCCTGAGCTTAACATTCTTAAACCATAGTGTCTAGCATATAGAATGCATTTTCTATGCAGACTCGATCATTTTATTGGAATTTGGGAGTCTTTTCTGTGCATGAACTCATAACTCCAAGACATGTTATTTGGTATCATGCAGTTTTCTCTTACTATATTTTCTCATCTTGCTTCAGTGATTCCCAGAACTTCTCTAAATTCTTCTTTATACCACTATATTATACATCCTTTTGCACTGTATTATACATCCTTTTGTTGCTTTTTTCCCACTTATATGGAAACTATCGTCTAGGTTGTAACCCTTTTTAAGTTGTAGTTTTAGGATTTGACAGCCAGCTTCATAAAAGCATTTTTTAAAAATTAACAAATATAATTTATTTTCTGATTGATTTAATTGATTTGATTCTTTAATTTTCCTTTGGGAATACAGGAGGATTCAGGAAGCCTATTTCTTTAGGCTTGGCATTCATAGAGGGTCTCAAATGTAGACTTTTATGTTAACTTCAAATCCACATTTGATTAAAAAGACAAAAGCACCCTAACAGGTTTATAAGATGTTTTTCATTTAATTTGTGTCCTATTACTGAACTGTACCACATGCTATACACTGTAAATTAATATTTTTATAAATCATGTTGATAAATGATCTTTTGAATGGCAACATTATTTGATTCCATCTTTTGGTGTTATGATATTACTTTTATTTTTTTTAAGATTTTATTTATTTGAGAGAGAGGGTGTGCAAGCACGAGCAGGGCAGGGAGGTACAAAGAGAGAAGCAGAAGCAGACTCCCTGCTGAGTGCGGAGCTGGATGCTCCTCGCTCCCAGGACCCCAGGATCGCGAGCTGAGCCGTAGGCAGTCGCTTAACCGACTGAGCCACCCAGGTGCCCCGATATTACTTTTATGTCAAATGTATATTTTGTTACCCTCTTTTGGCATTTCTTTGTGTAATGATATGCTCGGTGCCTCAACGAGTAGAAGTGTGTAAGGCCTCTCGTGACTTTTTCGTGGCCCTGCTGGTGACACAGAATTGCCTCTAACTGGATATACAACCTTCAATCTAAAATGAAAAGCATATATGTTATTATTTTTTTAATCTTCTTTGCTTCATTACACACTAAACTCTAGTTTGGGGGTAGTGTCTTGAGAATGACCACAACCCTATGCGATTTCTTAGTAGGTGCCGCTGGCATTTTATTTCTGTTAGCATCAGCATAATTACTAAGAAGCCTTTATGAAACACCTACGTAATTACTCATTGAAATCTTTAATTGTAAAATGTTTTTGCACCCTTTTCAGGCTATGTTGAGTAGAGGTCTAACTTTCTCCTGAGTTCTCAGTTGATTACTCAGTTCAGTGATAAGTGTACACCAGTTAGGGTGTCTATTCCTTTCATTATAAGCAAAAATTCAGTTGTATATATTAAAACAGAAGTCTTTTTAAACTTGAGGCTACTTGTAGCTGGTGATTCTGAAAATATGTATAGCATGTCATCATAATCCTAAATGTTTTGGTATCAGGAATGTTTTTGGATGCTTCATTTTATAAGAAAGTTTTCACATCCTGCACATGCTTGGCTTTTAAGCAAACTATAGATGCTTTACTTATTAAAGTTAAGTAGAAGGAAACTAATTTTCTCTTTTTAAAAAAATTTTGCTTGTTCATACGTACTGTAGAACATAGGGAATTTTAAAGGTGTGTTTCATTGTCAAAGAAAAGTGCTGCTCTTACTATGGCAACACCCAACTAGCTTTCACTCTCAGAGATTAAGTCCCTCCCAAGGTTCTTATTCCAGGCAAAACAGAAATGATTCCTGAGATATTTACTTAAAAACATTGTAAAATCTACATAACATAAAAATTTCGACTTTATCCTTTTTTAAGAGTACAGTTTGGTGGTCTTAGTTTGGGCTCTATGGTTGAAGTATTATATATAGACTGGGTGGTTTAAATGACAAACATTTGTATCTCACACTTCTGAATTCTGAAAAGTTCAAGATCAAGGCACCAGCAGATCCAGTATCTGTGATGACCTACTTCATGGGCTGTAGACAGTTGCCTTCTCACTGTATCCTCACATAGCTGAGATAGCATTCACCTCTAATCCCATTCATGAGGGCTCTATCCTCATGAGCTAATTGCTTCCCAAAGGGCCTACCCTGGAGTACCACCACATTGGGACTATGCTTCAACATATGCATTCAGTCCGTAGCAGGAGGCACGAAGTACATTCACATTGTTGAATTACCCCCGTCCACCTGCAGAACTTTTTCATCTTCCCAGACTGAAACACCATACCCTTTAAACAGTAACTCCTCATTCTTGCTTCCTCCCAACTTCAGGCAACAATTCTACTTTCTGTCTCTATGTTTTGACTACTCTAGGCACTTTATTTAAGTGGGATCATACAATATCTATCCTTTATGATTGGCTTATTTCTCGTAGCATGATTGTCTTCAGGATTTATCCACGTTGTAGCATGTGTCAGAATTTCGTTCCCTTTTAAGTCTGAATAATATTCCATTACATGTGTATACCATATTTTGTTTATCCATTCATCTGTTAAACATCTGGGTTGCTTCTCCTTTTGGCTATTGTGAATAATGCCATTCTGTTTCTACAAATGACATTTACTTTTTAAGAAAATCTGAATTCTTTCCTACATTCATTGTTTCTTGTCTCAGATATATTCTATATCCTGTCAATAGATTAATGTTTTAGAAATACAGCCTAACCTTAGGGCACTACCACAATCCCCTAAAGGCAGTAGCTTCCAGTTGTCTAAAATATAAAGTCTAAAATTCTTAGCTTGAAATTTAAAGGTCTCCTTAATCTAGTCTCCATACTCTCATACATTTTATCTTTTAAATTGTTGAAGAGATTATTATTTGCCACAGAGATATAACAAGTAAGTTAGGGTACAGTACATTGCATTGTTATTTATGTGTACCCCTTGTTGTCAGACCAGTTGGAATCTTCTTTAGGATACAATGGATCTTTGCTCTTCTCCAAAGCATTTACAGGTATAATGTTATCCGTTTACCATTTGCAAGCACTTCCTGAAGTTCTCTGTTTCCACTTCCTATAATTGTTCTGCCTGGAGTTTCCTTTCTCCATCCTCTGCTTGTCAGGATTTTATCTACCCTGTATGCCTATCTCAAGTGCCAGTCTCTTTTGAAGATTTTTTTTTTTTATTGCCTTTACCTCCTGCCACATTGGAATGAATTTCTTCTTCCTCTGTACTAAGCATCTTTTGAGATTTCCATTCTGCCTTACATTTTAGTTAATTATATATATATTTCCCCACTATAAAATTTAACAAAGAAAAAGATTTGGTCTTGATTTTCATTGATCACTGTGTCTTATGTTCCCTACCTTTTTGTTTTTAATGAAAATATTGATCTGTAACTTCTGGAAGGAAAGGGATAAAGCAAGGGGAAGTTCTTTAGTCTGTTAAGCCTTGAAGTTTCATATTATTATGAAAAAATTTATGATCTCTATTTAGAATTACTTGCAGGGTAAGTATTCAAATGAAATAATATAAAAATTATTTGCTTACTTTAAGGGTTTTATTGGCTCTCCTGGAGAAGTAGGGCAACTGGGACCTGAAGGAGAAAGAGTAAGTCCATTTCCTTAAAATATTATTTCTAAAGTAATATGCTTATGATAGTATGACAGAGGTTATAAGCTCACATATCAGGCAGGTAATCTTATGGAGTGAAGCGAACCAGCTTTAAGAAAAATCACCTACCAGAAATATAATTAGATGCTCTAGAATTTTACTGAATTTTGTTTTAAGGAAGTAAGGATACAAATATATATGGTTAGCTATTTTAAATTCAATTTTTAAAAAACACAAATTGAAATATTAAAATATCTAATTATGAAAACTGCATTTTTTAATTCATTAATCTTTAAGCATAAACTCTTGACAGGTCTTATATTTTATAGTATAACATACAGTAAATAATTCAGCCTCAGAATATATATTTTTTGTTTAATTTCATAATGGAAGATAGCTGTTCACAAATGTAGGAATGAGACAGCTACTGTGAATAAAGGTACTTGTGAATAAAGATACAATCTTTGCAAAATGGTTGTTATCTTAAAACAGTTAATCAAGATAGGTACAGAGTTCTGGCATTCCAACTTCATCATGTCTGGTTTTCAGTGTTGTTTGCAATTCGTTGGTTTCTATTTGTATTCCTTCATTTTACTGTCAGAATTCATTGAAAAAATAGAATTGAACAGTATTAGGTTTGAAAATAGAGTTATATTCAGAATTTAGCATCCAACACTATTATTGCAGGTATGCTGAAGCCAGAGTTTTCATTTCTGGACACTGATTTTTGCAAGTGAAAGTAAACCAGATTATTCTTTGCTGGATGAATTTTTCAAGTATATAGATTGAGTGAATTGTATCACATTTTTCTTGTAATCACTTGTGAATTTCCTGACAGAGAAGAAATATTTAGAGTTTAAATGTGCTGTAGTGACAATCAAAACGTCCAGTCTTCTTTGATGAGATGAAGTGAAGATTTTTCCCTTGATGAATATATAAGTCATTTCTTTCACTTGCAGAAATATCTTCCGTGTGATCCCACAACTGAGCTACTTAATTGCCATGTGATACAGCAGACTTGCAGATCATGTTTCCAATCTATTATGCAAAGAATTGAACTGCTTCTCATTGACCAAAGGAGTATATACAGTTTACATCGTTATTACTCTGCTGCTCCTGATATAATACTTTCTTGACCTTATTTCTTGTTAATGATGTAATAAATAAAACAAAATTATATGTCCTTGCAAAATGTTATCATCTTGGATTTAAGGATCCCATCACTGATCATCATTAGGCACACTGCCTGTAATCGTGCTCACTAGTTTTGACCAGTCTACATGAAAATATTAAGACCTGTCTCAAATCATAAATGTAAGACCATTTTGTGTTATTATGGCTGTCATGGATAACATGTCCTAATATTATTTGGCTGCTTCAAAATTTTCATTGAGAACTATGAATAATATAGCTAACTGGGTGTTGTTATTATGTTATAAAATGTGTACATGTAGAGAAGAAAGAAGAAGCGTAGAGAAGAGCAAACAAAGAGTATAATGCGAATGACTCCTGAAAACAAATAGAAAAATCCTCCCCGGGAGTCAGTAATATACATATGTGTGTATATGACAAAGTGCTTATATAATTTTATCTGTATTATCCTTATGTTTCCTTCTGAGATTTAGTGGAGCTACTAAAGTTATAAAAAATAACTACCTTATTTTTTGAAAAAAGGTTGTCTATATTATGTAAAGATGTATAAAGTCTTAATGAAATGAATCCTATTGCTCATCCATACTCTTTTGATAAGATATTAGATGAGTATTTATCAAACACTATTGAATTGAAAGTGGATGGATTACTTCAACTAATGGTATCTTCTGACTTACTGTATGTACTGCAAATCCCAAACTACATAGTTCTGGCAGATTTCTTAGTCTCTAAGGCTTCTATGATTCTAAGTCTCAAGGTGATTATATCAGTGAGTATATTTTAGACTGCAAGTATCAGAAAACCCGAACTCAAACTGGCTTAGAAATGAGAAAATTTTTAATAATGATGGTAATGATAATAGCAAACAGTATACTGAATGGTTATATGCAAGTCACTATGCAGATACTTTCTATGAATTAACTACTTTAATGCTCACAAAACCCAGTGAGATAGGTCCTGTTATTATTATTGTCACTGTAGATGAAAAAAATGAGGCATACAGAGAGAAAGACTTGTCTAAGACTATATACAGGTAATAAGAATGGAGCCAGTATTTGAACACGAATCTTTGGCTCCAATGCTTGAGTGTTTAAGTATTATGCCCTACTGCTTCCTACATGACCAGAAATCTGTAGATTACGTGGGATCGAGGCACAATACGCTCTTTAGCACAGTGATATAGTTTCTCTGCCTTGACTTGCCTAATGCTGGCTTTACACTAAGGCAGGTTTCCCATACAGTTGCAGAATTGCCAGTGCTAGGGCTAAATGTGCGTTTATGTCCAGCCAGAGAGAGAGGGAGACAGAGATGAGGTAATTGTCCCTTAGGTTTTGGAAAAGTAAGATCTTCCTGTTTATCTGGTTGTGCCAGCTTTGGTTGTGTGCCTACCTCTGGACAAATAACTATCACTAGAGGAATGTCAGGATCCCATTTGGAAGCACAGATAGGGTGCATTCCAGAATAAAATCAGGATGCTGCTATGAAGAAGAAAAGGAGACACTTCTTTTATTATTATATTATTATATGTGTATATATGTATACATTATTATATATGAATGTTATTATATTCAATTAATATATTGAAGCTTTTCTGAATGTCATACCAGTTTAAAGAACAATTCATTTTTCTCTTCATCATACTTCATTAATTGATGTTTGAGAAAAAAAAGATATGTAATATCTAACTCATTCATTTATTCAACAAATGTTTATTTTTGACTTTTATATATCCTAGGGTGTTCCTGGTATCCGGGGAAAGAGGGGTCTTAAGGGAAGACAGGTAATTCAACTTTTGTTTTTTGAGGTTCAGTTCAGAGAAATATAATCTAATTGTGTACATATTTCTCACCTATACAAATATAAATGTACTTGTTCTTATTGTCCACAATCTTTCTCATTCAACAGAATTTAATTTTTGCTACCATAACAGTCTATCAAATAATACCGAGATTGTGAAGGAAATTTTAGATTAAAAAAAATGAAATTTAATGCTCCTAACTCATTTAATAGACCAGTGGAAAGGACCTTTATCCCTATGACAAGGAGCTAAAATGTCATAGAAAATACATGAGCAGTTTAAAACACTAATGATAGCCCTATTCCCCCTCCTGTTTTACAGGTTTTAGAAACGCTTGCTTCGACATTAGCTCAGAAACTAGTTCACTACAGCTTCTTATATTTTCAGATTTAAAAAATCAAGGAAAGTGAATTTTGCCAGATAATATAATAATTTCAGAGATGGGTGGAAATTTTGACATCATCCAATGCCCCCATCCCTTAACCAATGAGAAAACTGTGGTTCAGGGAAGCATCCTCCTGTTATCCTGGCTGAGTTAGTATAGCTGCCTAGCCACCTCCTTGTCCTTGCGTTGTCTTTACTACTGTCCACAGGTATTTATTAGGGCAACACTTTTTGTGCTACACTGTGGTTTCTAGTCTATGAGGAAGGTAATTGTGTTTTTCATAACAGCTTTTCTAAAATTTTGGTGTAGATAAATAAAATCGTGATGATAATTGTAAAAAATTACAAACCTCATCAGAATATTCATATCCTTTTAAAGCATTTTATCCTTGCATGTTGCAGTATTTCTTGAAGGTAGATTAGAATAGGTATTAATGTCACCATTATAAAGGTGAGGAGAATGAGTCTCAGTGATGTTTAGAGACATGCTCAGAATCCCACAGATAATGGTGGTAAAATCAAGAATTGATCTCTGCTCCCTTGACTATAAATCTAGGATCCTTTTCCTTACTGCCTCAGTATTTCTGCTCTCTGCTACTCACATTGCTTACAAGAGCATGATTAATGTTTTCATGACATTTGGCCAAAATGTGATAAAATTATTTTAAAATTTCACTTTAAAAATTTCAGTTTATTAAGATAATCTTACCAAATTGTCAAGAAATTAAAAATAAGCCAACCATTTTGTTTTCTTACATTTATATTCAACTTTAAAGCCAATGTAGCATTTCTTTTTTTTAATAATTTTTTTTATTATATTATGTTAGGCACCATTCAGTACACCCCTAGTTTTTGATGTAAAGTTCCATGATTCATTACTGCGTATAACACCCAGTGCACCATGCAATACGTGCCCTCCTTAATACCCATCACCAGCCTATCCCATTCCTCCACCCCCCCCGAAGCCCTCAGTTTGTTTCCCAGAGTCCAAATAATCTAGCATTTCTAACCGCAGAAACTGTCACCATCACCACCTACATTTTTAATTCTTAAGCACTTTGATAAATATTTTACACTGTCTTATATTTAATTTGTGATTCTAAGTCTCAAGGTGTCTCTCATTTAATTACATGGTCTAATATTGCAAAACGTTGTTACTTCTTTTTGTTTAAGCCCTCATACACACACCCCAATAAAAATACCTCTCTAATTATCATGTACAAATAGCAAATCTAAATATGTAGATGTGGGCTGTCTCAAAATTGACAGTAGGTGAAATTTATCTTCTTTATTCTTGTCTTCTCCATTCTTCATCTTAATTTTTTCCATCCTCCTCTTTTCAAAGTGTGGTGACAATAAAAGAATGAGTACAATTATTTATGGTATTATATAGATTATTTGTATTGCTTCAACTGTTACCTTACCCATTAGTAATTATATTTTTAGTTTAAGACAAAATAAGTAATCTGCAATGGTGGAATTTTAGGCATTGTTGAAAAAATTGAGTATTTTCCCAAAGCCCCTGTGATATATCACTTATGTAGCTACCAACTTCATTTAATAATATGGCTGGTTTTATATAGATATTAACTTAATCTTGGAAATGTATAGGTAATTTCCAGCTTCCTGCTCATGAACTCAAATTATCCATGGAAATTTATAGATAACTTCTGGTTTTTTACTCTCTAATTATAAAATTATCCGGCAGATGCTATTGAATTCAAAAGAGGAGTTCAAGAAAATTGTGGAAAAGTAATGAATAGAATGATTACTGGGTTGATTACACTGTTCTTTACATTACAAAATTTGTAAAGTTTTATTGCTTTAAAAACATATGACCTCCTCACAGATTTAGATCCTTAGGAAAATTATATTTGAAAAACATATGTATCTCATTTTTCCTAAATAGTGTTTATAGTAGAAAATCTGTCTGGTGCTGTAATATGTCATGTATGCTATATGTACTTTTGTTTTTACCACAAAATGATTTGGCTATGTTTATGAGGAAATCACAGTACTTAAATTAAAGTAAGATACAGTTACAGCCACAAGTCAAGTTATGCCAAGGCTAACCTCAGACATTGTTCTAGAATAGTATCTTATGTGTAAATGCTCCCCTATGTTCTGTTTATTATAAGTAAAATTGTCTTCAAATAGCTTTGACGTTAAGTAAGGGCAAACATATTAGCATGGGATATTATGCTTTATGGAATACCTGTATTTCAATGTAGATGATTAAAATTCCATGAGAAGAATGGTTACTCATTATTGTTTTAATAACAGTAAGATGAAGTATCCACTCTCTGATGTAGAAAATATTAGGTGTGTGGAATACAAATTTGACCATTTTTTCTTGGCAATTGATTCAATTATGTATAGTATTTGTTATTATGTCTGAAGTAGATATTCAAATACAGAGGCATAACTAAAGCACACCAGCCTACCATAAAGAAGAGAGCAGAAACCTATATATCTGAGAAATGTAACAGAAACCTTGGAAATACTGAAATCTAAAAATTCTTGTATCTAAGAAACTTGTGGCTATGCATATGTCAAAGACAGTTACTTCCAATTTTCAGCTGACTTCAAAGTTTTTTAGAAGTGTGGGTTCATGCTTGATTAGGGTACTGCTATGTGGATCTCATGTTATTTCATTTACTATCATTAGTATGAATGGCATTAGATGTACTCTATTATAATTATCACTCCCCTTTTATTAATCTGATTATTCTTTCTGTATTTAAATTATCCCATTTCCTCAAATTTTAGGTAGATAGAAGCATGCATCTCGAGAACATAGAATATGATTCAGTTTGAAGTAATTTTTATAACGTAATTTGTAGAAAACCAATAATTCTTTTTGGATAACTCCTTAATTTTTATGTAATATTTTACACAGGTTTTTAAAGTCTCTGAAATTAAGTCTAGAAGCTGGTAAAATAAATTACTTCGCTTTCTGTATTAGGTATGACATGAAACACTTTGACAGTCAAAATAGACATAGAAAACCTCCAATATCCAAATTCAGGCCTTTCTAAATATTAATCAAGATGAACTTCTTTGCAGTATTGAGTCGGTTTCTAATCTGTGTACTAAAGCTGTGTGTTTGATATGTAGTTTACCAAAATATTAATCTCTCTCTTTCCCTATATATAGACATCATACGCTATGTACAGATAGTACAGAAACATAGAGGAGTAGTACAAATCCTGTCCAAATTGTTCAGTGAGTTAATAACATTACTAAGCTTAGGCTCTGAAAATTGTTGCTATCAATCATATGCTCCTACTGCTGGCCAAATCATCACTTATTTTCCTAATAAACACTAAGCATGGAATTAAGTTGCTGTGAACCAACTTCCTTAGTGATTTCTGTATTTTTTTAAATAAAATGATAGGCTTACAAGTAAGAGATATCTTCTCCTAGATGGTATAAATATCATATGAACTCTTTTGAAAATGGAAACATTTCAAAATAGCATATTATTTTGGTTGTTCAAGAGTTATTTAGTATTTAGCCTCACACTGCTATTTTTAAATTTAACGTTTGGGTTAAAAGTTATTTCATTTTAAATCTTACTTCCCAGAAAGCTTTCCCCCAAAATAAAACATTGTATTTATTCAGTGTTCACAGATTGATTTGATATTTATAACACAATGTGTTTTTATTTTTTCAACCAGGAAAAGTAAGAAAACTGGTTTTGTTGGAAATTTGGTATATTTTAGGGTCAGAGTACATAAAAGCAGTTATATTAACAATTTTATTTGTTCTTTGGTCTTATGTAGTTGGCATTTGAGAAGTTTTTTTCTTCCCTGTACTATTAGCTATTTTTGATTTCAAGATTGTAGGATAAGGTATTTACTAATAATCCTTACAATTATTTTTAAAGACCTCATGTAATCAGTTGCTTATTAGTTAATATTTGTGTACTCATGCTTTTGGGTATGGAGATATTATAGTTCTTACCTCTTTCTTTCCTCCCCTCTTTCACTCCCTACATATTACAAATGGATCAAAATCCTTACTGTCAGTTAATATTAGAGGACAGCCATGGGGCTCTAAATGCTATCCGTCCATTCTTTCTCCTGTCTCTGGATATAGCTTGAATTTATCTTAAGTTCGTTCTGAAGAGATCTCTGAAAAAAACAAGGTAGTAGACAATCTTTATTGGTCAGGACTCTTAAATACCATAGAACTACCATTCTGTTTTATATGTTTTACTGTCTTTATTTTAAAAACTTCTTGGAACATATCTGATGAGCCAGATTCTTTAAAAGTGTAAGTCATCCACTGATTTATAATAGAAAAGAAGAATGCTATGAAAAAAGAGAGAGAGAAGGCAGGGAAAGATTTCATATATATTTGTTAACATCAGTTTTATACGTATTACCTAATTGTAAGCCACTTCTTTTTTAATGCAAAGTTTTCAAACTTCATTCTGTAGTGCCATGGTCAGGAAGTTCTATAGTTGCTTTAAAAAAACAAAACAAAAACCAAAAAACCCAGCATTTTACGTCGCTCCCGTACTGATTTAATCAGTAGTCTCTTTGTTGTATTAAGCTGGTTATGCAAATTTATATGACTCCACAGATATAAAATATTTAGGCCAGAACTGACTTGTCGGGATTGAAGATAAACATGAAATTGGAGCTGGAGGAATTTACTCTCAACAATGCCTAGAAAACTGTTGTCAAAATATAGAGGGTTTTTTTTAAATTTTTTATTATGTTATGTTAGTCCCCATACAGTACGTGAGGCTTTTGAAGGAGTTTTTCAGACCTGATAGGAGTAGATTATAAGTAATCAAATCATATTTCATTGAAGTTTGACAAAGAAAAAGTATATTCAGTTTTCTTCTGATGCAAATCAAAATATTATAGCCTTAGAATGGCAGACAAAATAACACCCTTAAGGCACCTGGACTTCAGAGATGTTTACTTTTCTAACTATAGAAAGGAGTATCTCTTCCTCTTTTCTCATACATCTTTCTGTTAGAAGAGTCTATTTAAAGTAAACTGTATTTTGGCTTCTAACTCCGGTGTTAGAATTTCAGAATATAAAATCCTTCTGTTAGACATCTGTTATTAGTTTCTATCCTTAGCCCAAGACAGTCTTAAATACATATTGCACAACAGTGTCTCAGATGCATACATTTTATCAAGAATTTGGAGACTGTTTTCTTTGTTCAAAGAAAAGTTTGTAGTTAATTTTATTATAGAGAAAGTACTACTGTTGCTAGAGCATTCTGAAAAAAAGTTATTTCTCTTTAAGTGATTCTGTCTCTTTCAGAAAAACTATTTTCTAATTTTTACTTACTGGTTGTAGTCTGTAGTGACTATATTTTGCTTACCTACAGCTTGACAAGATGTATGGAAGAGGCCAGGACTTTGAACTAAACCTACCTTCTAGGTTGGGATAAATAGAGAAGAGAGACACCCAGTGAACTATAGCTGATAATTTGGGGGAAGTCCAGACAGAGCATGATTTCATAGAGATATAACACAAACAGGTGGAAATTCAGGCAGGCAGTTATTTTCAGGGCAGATAGCATAAGAGAAAATTCAGAGATTTGTAGGTTATCAAAGTCAGGGATGTGAGTACAAATATGGCCATAAGACTTGGGTTGAGTTCAGGGACTGTATTCCCTGTGTGGAAAAATGGCAAGAATAAAGTTGGGGCCCTTATGATTGAGGGATAGAACATGTATACCAAAAGTGCTTCGTGGACACAAGAATAAGGCAGATTGCAATTCTCACAACTGGAGTACAAGATGGTAACCAGTCTTTAAGAACAAAGCAGGAATTTGAATCTAAGAACTAAGGCCCAGAGCATAACTAGGTAAACAGTAAGGTCTCTGAGAATTGGGCTAGAACTCCTTAAAGTCTTACCTAAGTTTAAAATTATTTTCAAAAAATAAAAAAATTTTAAAAAATAAAATAAAATTAGTTTCAACCGACAGGAAAATGATTGACCCTTGAAGTATGGATCAAATTGTCCTACCTGTGAGGAAAAGAAAGGGGAAGAGACTGAATGAATCTTCACAGAGTACTTCACCCTCTAGCCTTTTCCTATAGTAATAGTACTTTATTTTTGAAGGATTTAAAAATATCACAATTTTGTGGCAATATGTATTCATGTGTGAAAGGTGTAGAAGTAACTTCCAGGTTTTATTTTAGTGTTTCTGATCCTAGACAAGTTAGTCTGATCTTCTTTTCATTGCCTAATGTTAGAGAAAGTTGAATTCCTGTTTTTGTTGGTAATGCCTATTTAGTGTATATCTTTTATGATAATTCTTATTTATCTCTATTTTAGATTGAATATGTTGTTTCAAACCATTGTTCACTGAAAAGAGCAAAGTATGTTCATAGTTAACTGTGGCCTTTAACAGAAAAATTTTGTATTGCTTTTATTTTTTAAAATTCTGTAAATGTAGTCATTAGTATTTTATGGTTATATTGGTCCTCATACTTTCCTAATTATTTTATATGCAGGATTTTTCTAATTTCTTTGTAGAACTAGGAAAATAATCATTTTCTGGACTCCCTAAGCTCAAAGTTTTCCACTGTTTTAAGATATTTAGATATACTGCCAAGTTTAGAGCACAAATCTGTGCTCTAAAATATTAATACCACGCATTTATTCAGGCATACGAAGTCTAGAATAGTTCTTAGTATTTGATCGCTATTAAGTTTGATTAACAGTACCATTGTTAGACCCAGGCAAGAGAGAAACTTGATCTGGGCACTATATTTTGGGGAGCCTGTACATCACAAATTAAATAAAGTAAATATATATTAAAAATAAAACAAAGCAAAACAAAAACAAAACACATGAGTGCCCCTGTCACTCAGGATCCAGCAGTTAGCATTGATATAATATGGCCTATAATCCTAGACAACCACTCTTGTTACTATGTATTATCTATTGTTGTATAACAAGTTACTCCACGTTAGTGGCTTGAAACAACAATAAATATATATTATTTTTTCAGAGCTTTTGTGAGTTGGGAATTTGGGAATGCTTTATTTGGGTGGATCTAGCATTGGGTTTCCCATGAGGTTACAGTCAAGATTTTGGGCAAGACTACTGTCATCTGAGGGGTGCCTGGGTGGCGCAGTCGTTTAGCGTCTGCCTTCGGCTCAGGGCGTGATCCCAGCATTCCGGGATGGAGCCCCTCATCGGGCTCCTCCGCTGGGAGCTGGGAGCCTGCTTCTTCCTCTCCCACTCCCCCTGCTTGTGTTCCCTCTCTCGCTGGCTGTCTCTCTGTCAAATAAATAAATAAAATCTTAAAAAAAAAAAAAAAAGACTACTGTCATCTGAAGTCTTGACTGGGTTTAGAGGATCTGCGTTTAAGGGGCCTTACTTGCTGGCCGGCCAGTTTGGCGCTGGTTATGGGAAGGCCTCATTTCCTCTCCATAGGGACCTCTCCATGTGGCATCCAGAGTGTCTTCAGGACATGGTTTTGGCTTGCACCAGAGTGAAGTGGTCTATGAGAGCAAGGTAGAAGGCATAGTGCCCTTTACGACCTAACCTCTGAAGTTACACCGTACTTCGATATTCTGTTGGTCACATAGGCCAGCCATGATTCAAAATGGGAGGGAACTACACAAAGGCATTAATATCAGAAAGTGAGAATCATGGGGGTCCATCTTTGAGGCTGGCTATCACAATTTAATGTCTTCGGGCCTCAGAGAAATTCTCCATATGTGTGGCCTATAATCTCAGGTCTGAATGCCATGAAGCTTTGTAGGTGGTACAACTGCCAAAATTGGAGACAGAAATTCCTCAAGATTGTGGTGAGGATTTGGGCAGGAAGTAGAAGCAATTAAGTAAGAGCAAAGATAAATTAATTAACTTATCTAATTCTCCTTTCAGCATGAATGCAACAGAATCCTGTACATAGAAGTGCTATTTCCTGATCACGCAGACTTCTATTTTCTTCTTTCTCCTTGTGTTACAATTTATGGTTTCAGAGGTAATAGAATTAGTGCAGTCTTTGCAATAGCTGCACCTAGAGACTGAAATATTTTACATTATTAAGCAACTTATATTACTCCTAAATTTGCATTTCATAACTATAAACACAAAATTCATGAAGCATGAATTTTTCATTAGCAATTAGATGAATATGAAATGCTAGAATGATGAAGTTTTAAAATATAGATATTAGATTAAATTTTAAAAATTATAAATAAATATAAAATTTTAATTTAACTAATATCGATAGTAAATATACTTTGAAATAGGAAATAAAAAGCCATAGAAAGTCTTCAGAGGGGTGATCTATTTAAATTTTAAAATCTAGAAAAATGCTAGTACTTTCATATTAAATATTACCACTTAGTAAAATTTGCAAATAGAACTTTACACAATCTCTACCTAAGGATTTAATTACCAATTTTATTAGTTTTCTATCACTGCATAACAAATACCACAAACTTAGTGGCTTAAAACAACACCCATTTATTTTCTCACAGTTCTCCTGGGTCGGGAGTCCAGGTACTACTTAACTGGGTCTTCTGCTCAGGGTCACAAGGCTGTAGTCCAAGTAAATGTCTTCTGGCTGCATGATCTTCTGGAGGCTTGGCTTGGAAAGAGTTCACTTCCAGCTTCATTCAGTTTATGAGAAGACATAATTTCTTCAAGGCTGTAGAATTGAACGCCCTGGGCTTTTTGCTATCTCTTGGCTATAGGCCACCTTAGGTCCTATGGACTGTCCACAGTTCCTAGAGATCACTCATAATTCCCTGCATGTGGGCATCTCCAACCATAGCTGCTTACTTTATCAAGCTTACAAGGGAAGTTTTTAGCTCCAGGCTGCCAAGATGGAGTCTTATGTAGTATAACATAATCATATCAGAGATATCCCATCACCTATTCTATATTGTTTGTTAGAATAAGCAAATCATAGTCCCACCCTCAGTCAAAGGGTGGGTATCACACAAAAGCAAGAATAGCAAGAGGTCAGAATCATAGGAGGTCACCTGAAAGTCTATACTGATCCAACAGTGGAAATGAGCAAGAACGTTACTCATGAATTGAAGAGATCGAATGAAATCCCTGAGATGTCATATTCTTCATAAAATAAAATTTTATACCACATCAAAACAATTAAAATGTAAGAAAGAGAATTATGCACAATGCAGAAGAAACAGTGCACCTCTGGTTTGCCCATTAGTAGATGGTTATTAAATTGATCAAATTGGCAAATTGGGCAAGAAAGGCAAAAACTCAAGCTTCCCTATGGATGATAATCCTGGAAAATGGCTATTAAATCCTTTGGCAGTGTAAAGGTATTCCTAGGGAAGCACATTTTGATTTACATTGATGGTTATAATTTTCCACTAGGTAAATGTGAGAGAAAATTTGGCATTTTATTTTACAACAAATTCTTTCAAGTGAAGAAAGAAACTATAGAAACTATCTTTTGCATTCTAAGTTCAAAGGCAAAGTGTTTTGTCGCTATTGTTCCATGTTTCACAACCAGTATTTTAAGATCAGTTTTTGACAATGGAGATTCGTGGATGCAAACCTTTAGGCTCCTCATTAAAGGAATACAGAACCTCTCCTGCATTAAAAAAAAAAAAACATGCATGTAATTACTAGAAATGAAATAACAACTGATAAACAACAAACACATGACATCTTCAACAACATAAACCATTGGCATGATGTTTTTTAAAAGAAAATATATGTCCAGTGTGTAGCCAAATATAATGATGCTTTTTGTGGCATTAACTGTGCTATATTTCATTAAACAGGAAAGTATATCTAGATTTAATAGGAATTATTTCAGAAATTGATGATACAATGGTCAACATATAGGAAGGCTAAAAATAATAAATGATCTGTCTATACTAGAGAATTAAGAATGAAAAGAAATGTTTAATGGGTAGTAAAGTGAGAGGAGAAATAATACATTAAAAATTTTAAAGTAGATATTACTCAGTTTAACTAAATTGTTTCAGGGGCCAAGTCAAGTTAACAGCTAATATTTATTATAATGTTGAAGTACCAGAAGAATAGGATGTTGAAATTAATAAGTATTTTATTATTCATTATGCTAGTGCAGATTTTGTCATAAGTAGAGAATTGATCATAGTTCTCTCCCCTTTCCCCTTCTAGGGGGATAAAATCACTAGTTTTATGGAAAGCTGACCTGGAAAGCAGCTCCTCCTACTGGATGAGGATGGGGCCACTCAGTCCCAAATCTTCCAGGCAATCCTGAGTGAGTCCCCAAGGTTGTTTGCAGTAGTCCCTCTCTGCTCCTTGTTCAGACTGATTGTGTCTTCATTTTTTAAGAAAAACTGTTGAGATCTAATTCACATGCCATAAAATTTGCCCTTTTAAAATGTACAGTTCAGTGGTTATTACTATATTGACAGAGTTGTGTAGCTGTCACACTAATTTTAGAATATTTTCTTCACCCAGAAGGAAACCCTATACCCATTAGCAGTCACTGCCCATTCTCCCTGCAGCACCAACCCTAGGCAGCCACTAATCTGTTTTCTATGTCTCTGGATTTGCCTGTTCTGGACATTTCACATTAATGGAATCATGCAATATGTACCCCGTCTTTAATATTTCATTGAACTTTTTGAAAAACCTACTTATGATCCATCTAAAAAATCAATCATCTCTTACGTTTCAGATTTATTACAGAATTTTTCCTCCACTTTTTCCATTACCTGTACATCATAAATACTTTGAAATACCCTTATTAGCTCATACTGAATAGTATGATGTATTGCAGATATGTGAGCTTGTTGACAACAGAATTTGACTTCCAAGGACAATGAAAGCAAAACGCCTGCCTGAACTTCAACTGACTTTGAAGGGGGTATGGCTACAATATGTTGGACTACACAGATGGTTTTTGCATTATCTTCTGATTACAGAATAAGAAAAACTGCTTCTAGTATAAGTTAACTATGCCTTAGAAACTTCATACTGTTTTTTCCATTGCTAAACTATCTTTTAAATTTTGCCCGTTCATGTCTGTGCTAGCAAACCGGTGATTTTTGGCAGTCTATTAAATATGTGTTTAGTAACTGGTTTGCCTAAAAAAGGAGATTAGAAGACTCTAATAATGTACTTTTATTTCTATTAGTCTTATAAAAATTTTAAAAAGGAATATTATTAAAATGTTGTTAATGATAAATCTTGTAAACCATTTTGCAAAGCAGCTTTTAAAAAGTAAGCTTTAAAGTTGATAAACCTAGTGGCAAATCTTTAGAGAAGAATTTCAGTATACAAAGTAAGAGCAACTGAGTCATTGAGTTATTTTACAAAATATACAATAAGAAAGTGTGTTACTTACTATCCTTCATAGTTTTACAGTGTGGAATCCTGAGTAGGCATTTGGGAAGCTTGACTTTTAGTGGCACTGCATTTTATGGTTGCAGGATTTATGTGCATTATGGCTTTCCCCAATAACATAGTACTTAACTGATATTTGTTACATGTTTATCGTATCTTGAAATGATGAGCTAAAATATTCACTGTAGAATAGGAGAAAGAGCATTGACTCTGCATTCAGACTTCCTCCATTCAAATCTCAGTCCCACTCATGACTGGTGAGTGCAAGTGATTTAAGCTCTCTGTGCTTCAGTTTTCTTGTCTGCAAAGTGAGGTTATTAATATCCGTTGATTCGACTTGTTATGAAGATAAAATGAAGTAGTATGTATATAATAAAGTTTTTAAAGCCCTTACCACATGGCAAGTGTGCTAAGTACAGGCTTAAATAATATTAGCCATTTTATTCTGTGTGATGTGCGTCTAGGAATGGCATGAAATTGCAGAGATAACTAATGGATTGATCAGGCATGAATCTTTGTTATGTTCCCTCTCATTCAGTGATTCTTTATAGAGTGATGAACAAATGTATATTTTCTCCCACTTAGCTTTCTGTATATATTATGTGGCATGTAAAATCATTTTTGTAAAACATAGAAATATTGTACTGAACAAAATCAGTGAAGTATTACACAAAACAAAGACAAGTTTTTGTTGCACTACAATTTAGAGGTTAGGAAATAAATATTTCCTATTAGTCAATTCCTTATCAGAAAACACAACAAAAATGAAATCTTTATCCATGGTGGTTTTAACCGCATTTCTTCTTTTTCCCTGGGCCAGGGTTTTCCAGGTGACTTTGGAGACAGAGGCCCTGCTGGCCCTGATGGCAGTCCTGTGAGTACATTGTGATGGTCCAGCCTTGCGATTTGACATCACTCAGATGTCACAGCACCTGCACTTGCCATCCTCTATTATGACATTCAAATAAGCACGATTAGCCAGACAATTTTGATACCTCTGGGCACATTCCAATTTGCAAAGACAAAAATGTTATGAGTAAATTCTGTCTTGGGAGATAATAATTAAAATTAATCATTGTGACCAGGTTAAATATACCTGCTTACAAAAAATATTAGAAATATGTGATCATAATACTCATATGTTTTTGGGATGAGGGGGAAGACTTTCATGTACATGAAGGAATTAACAAGCCTCCTGTAAAAATTGTGCTCTTAGTGATTTCTCTTTTTTTTTTTTTTTAAGATTTTATTTATTTATTTGACAGAGATAGAGACAGCCAGTGAGAGAGGGAACAAGCAGGGGGAGTGGGAGAGGAAGAAGCAGGCTCATTAGCAGAGGAGCCTGATGTGGGGCTCGATCCCACAACACCGGGATCACGCCCTGAGCCGAAGGCAGACGCTTAACCGTTGTGCCACCCAGGCGCCCCCGTGATTTCTCTTTTTGACTCAAGTCTGTCATTGATCTGCTTAACTTTTGGGTATTTATTTCTAGAGAAGTCTTCTCCTTTGGGATTATTCAGCTATTATTTTCAGATTAGAGAGTTACTATTCTATAATTTAATTATATTATCAAAGGATGATGGATTGTTGTTTTTTTGACATTAGGTAGAAAAATTTTCTTTTTTTTTTTTTGCTCTCAAAAAATATCTATCAGCTCCCTCCAATCTATTCCATGCGTGCATTTTTTTAAATAAGATTTTAAGGTAAATTAGAGTCAATCACGAAATCTTTGTAGCCTAAATTAGGAATAGTTCCTATATTTAAATATAGGTAAATAACTAGCATTTATACTTAATGTGTTTGAAAATAGTTTCTTTTTTATTTATTTTTCTAAATTATGACTATTAGTTATTCAGTTAATTTAACCAAAGTTTTATTTGTTGTAAGTCTTGACAGATAAGAGTAGAACTGATTTCCAAATAAATTGTTAAAACCTGGATGATGTTTTAAGTAGAATGTTTACCATAGTTTTCTTGCCCTTGATTCTGGGGCAAGAGTACTTCAAGAGTAATAAAATTTAATAGCATTTATGTACTTGCATAACTACTGTGAAGTCATCTTATTTAATTTTTTGTCAGTTAAATAAACCTGAAGTTTGTTAGGGTTTAAATTTTTCTTTTTGAAATCTGCTCTTTATTTACAGATAATTCTTCTTGAAGAGCATTTTCAAGCTTTAATATCTTTAAAATTTAAGAATAAACTATTTTAGTTTACTGACTTATAATTCTCTATATTTTTTTATTGTACCTTATTTTCAAAACAGAACTTGAAATACAAAAAAAGAGTGGACCCGTTCTTGTATTTTGTATCATGTGAATAATGTAACACTGCCATGGAGTGGATTAGGAATTATCATAAAGACTATGATGACAGGTTCAAAAGACCACCACAAATCAACTGGAAAATTAATATTGATAATTTAAAATCTCATTTATTATATACATAATTAATGGTATTGGTAATTTCATACATTTGTGAGAAATTTTTCAAAACTTTTTATACAACGGTTTTCACTGTGATCTTTACAATGGTGAGAACAAATATTATTATTCCTTTATTTTTTTAAGTAGGCTCTATGCCCACTGTGGAGCCCAACATAGGGCTTGAACTCATGACCCTGAGATCAAGACCTGAGCTGTTATCAAAAGCTGGACACTTTAACTGACTGAGCCACTCAGGCACCCTCAAATGTTATTATTCCTATTTTATAAATGAGAAAACTGAAGTTTAGAGAATTTAAATATCGTACTCCAAGAGTGGGTAGTGTTTTAAACCATCTGAAAATGCTCTTCTAACTCTGTATGCTGACCACTTATCTTTTTATATAATGTATCGGTTGGTTATGTCCATAATGCTTACTACTTATAGGATTTACTTCCTTTATTAGATACATAAAAGACAGAGAACAATCTATATCCTAGGCTAGGTGGTACTCCTGGCATCCGAAAGCGTGGAGCCAAGGGCATTTTTGAAGAACATAAACTGCCATCAGAGATTTGCATTTCTTAGGGAGGATGCATGAAGGTAAAATCTGACATATCTTTTTTCTAGAAATGTTTGTTTTTGTCTTTAGAAAATACCTTTAGTAGTTTGTAATTGTATTTAACCAACTTTGTACATTTCTTTTACATAGGGACTTGTAGGTAGCATTGGTCCTCCAGGATTTCCAGGGCTTAGAGTGAGTATCAAGTATTATCATTCTTATAAAGTATTGTGTTTATATTTGTTAGATGCATTTCAAAATCTTTAGAAAAATGAGGTGTCTTAGTGTTATTGTTGGATGTCGGACTTGCTCAAATGTATTTTCCCACCAGATACACAAATTAGACCAGGAGTATGAATCAAAAAATTAAACTTCATGATGACCTAAAATAACAAATTTCTACAAATTTATGTGTACATATGTATTTATGTCTGTTTCATTAATAGATACTTAAGACTCCGTTTCTTCAAAAGTATGACATAGAACAGCCACTTCTCTCCTTTGAAATATTCTTTCATACCATCTGGCCTGGATAGATATAGATAGGTCTAAATATTGTACCATACCATATCATAGCACATGGTAACTGTAGATTTTATTTCTGGAATAAAATTGAATAAATGGTTGAGTAACATCCTGAACAATAGGTAGTAGTTACACTTCACTAATGCTGCTAAACATTTTTTAAAGATTATTTATTTATTTGAAATAGAGCATGCACAAGACGGGGGGGGCAGAGGGAGAGGGAGAAGGAGTAGCATACTCCCCACTGAGCAGGGAGCGCGACAACATAAGGCTTTATCCCAAGACCCCAAGATCATGATCTGAGCCAAAGCAGACACCCAACTGACTGAGCCATCCAGGCGCCGTACTGGTAAACATTTTAATACCTAATTTATTATACTAAAAATATAAGTGACTGTATTATTTGTCCACTTAATCATTTTTATTCAGTGAATTTAACTCCGAGTTTCCCTGGAGTTTCTAATGTAGGCAAAGTATAATTTAGTAAAAGCTATTCTGTGGAGACCAACACAATGCACTCCAGATATGTAGTTATCTGATAAATTTTAGATTATTCACGGAAGCAAACAGACAGCTACTTCTGCCATATCTTCATAAATATATTCTCTCAGTCAAGCTTATGGTTCATGACAGGGACATAAGTTGCAGATATTTTATATAAATTTAGAGCCATGTGCTTCAACAGCTGAGCTAAAGGCAAGATTCACATACTTTAATGAAATGTAAGAAGCCTAATGAAAATAGAATCTTAAAAGTAAAGTATGTATATATATAGAACTGATAAAAATAGGAAGTGACCATGGGCAGAGGTAAGATTTTCCCTAAAAATCAATTTAGAGCTTGCTTGTAATCCATGAAGCAGGTAATTAAGACTCCAGAGTTTTATGCCATAAATTATAACCACTTTTAGCCATAACCGTTTTTAGCTTCAACTTGAACACAGGTCTTTTGAGTTTAAATTTAATGTTTTTTCCCCACCTTAACTGCCCCAAGTCAGAAGGTGACAACTTGACCAAAGTAATACATCAAGAGTTCAATTATTGGATCTATGTTAAAAATCAGTATAACAAATTTTAACTTGCCTTTTGGGGCTGGCAAGAGTATAGAATTGAGAGTCAGAGAATTTATACAGACTGTTTTATACGTTTAAACTTTACTTTTACATGATATTAGCATACTAATAATAAAATTAGCAATAACAGTCTTTTTTAAAAAAGATTTACTTACTTTTTAGGGAAAGAGAGAGAGAGCATGGGGAGGGGCAGAGGAAAAGAAGCTCAAGCAGACTTCCTGCGGAACACAGAGCCCAAGGCTGGGCTCAACTCAGGTCTCGATCTCATGACCCTGAGATCATGACCTGAGCCAAAATTAAGAGTCCGATGCTTAACCAACTGAGCCACCCAGACACCCCAATAACAGCTCACTTTTATTTAGTATTTTCCATGTGCTAGTCAGTGCTAGGTCATTTAATTCTCAGAACAAGCCAAGACCACTCACTTTATGAGTGTTAGGCCCAGATTAGAAGCCAGGTGATCTAAACCAGAGCCCAAAATTCTACATGTGTGCTCTACCACCTCCTTAAAACTTATATTACCTTAAAATGTATGCCATTTATCTTATGAGATTTCTTTAGGCTTCATGAGAAGCTCTATGTGAAGGTGGAACCCAAAGGATCAATTTTTTTTTTTTCTAAGAACTTAGAATAGTTTTAAACCTGCAGGTGGTAGTCGGTGGCCTTAGCAATGGGGAGGAAAGGAAGCTGCCGAATGGAGTTGGATTCCAAAGACACTCTTTATGCATTCCTCATTTAACCTACCCTTCGATTAGCTCAGCAGCTTGTGCTATTATGCTGAAGTTTAAGACCAAAATTCTTAGCATGTGTAGACTGTTCTGGTTCTCATCTGCATCTTGAGACATATTTGTGCACTAGCAAAACTGTTTGTCCTCAGATATGGCCTTCGCACTTGTTTGTCTACCTGAAACACTTTACCTGTACTTTTCTACCTAGTAGTTAACTCTTACTCATTTTTCAACTCCAGGACTTAGCACAGTTCCAACACATAATAGTGCTTAGTAAAAATAACTGGTTTTGGTTTTGTTTTTGTTTTTTGTCCTTTCTCTTTCTCGATTTACCCTTTGGTTGATGGGAAGAGATTCTACAGAAAAGAAAATGGTGAATGATACTAACAGTCGTCTTTGTAATCCTCATCTCTACCCTGATCTAGATCGTACTTTATACTTTTCCAAAGTACTTCCACACATGTATCACATGTATCTCATTTGTCCCTCAAGTAGATAGAGCAGGTGTTACAACTTCCATTTTACATTTACTAAATTGTTAAAACAGGGTGAGCACCTAGTATGTATCAAATGCTGAGCTAGGCCTAAAAATACAAACAAGATCTCCGTTTTTGGCAACATTATTATCCAATGGCATAGAAGGAAAAATAGGTATATCGTACGATGTGATTGCTGCTCTAATGAACTAAAAAGCACTAGAAAGGAGGAACTTATGTTACCTTGAGAGAGGAGACTTCACAAAAGAGATATGTTTTAACTGTATCTTGAAGATTGTGCATGAGTGGAGTGGAGTAGATAGGAAAAGGGCTCTTTAAGCAGGAGAATGCCTGTTTAAATGAACAAAGAGGTGAAAAAAATGCGATGTTTGGGCAATGGGAAGAGGAGTAGTGGGATTGTAGCTTAGGAAGTGTGGGGGGATGGAAGTGAAATAGAAGGAGGTGATGATTTGAAGATAATTAGGAAAGATTTATATAGAAGCTTTATATTTCATAGTAAACAGTTTGCTCGCCCAGTGTACCTGCAAGCACACATCTGCTTGTTCCCTTATAGGAAGTATAGTTTCTGACAAGAGATGGTACAGCTTTCTCTAAATGAGTTTTTCCTTGCAACCGATGGTCATTTGCTTTCTTTATTAGTGATAGTGATTATTACCTGTGAGTGTGGTGGGTGTGGTTGGAAAGCCTAAAGAGAAACCCACAGTCTTCTCTGCAGTGTGCTCACTCATGTGAGCCCCAATTGGCTAGCGGCCGCTCATTTTATATGAGGAACCTATCCCTTGGATCTCTGTTTCTTTGACTCACTTTGACTCAAAAGTTCTTTATCGTTTCTGGATGTGTGGGAGGCTCTTCTGCCTTTGGTGCTGTATCCAGCCGCCCTCAGCTAAGCTGCCATGCATGGAAGTATTTCTCCTGTGGCTGCTCTGTCTTCTCGTGGAAGAGGAGCACGGTAAGCAGAGTGCTGAAGGCTTTCACATTATCCTTGTGGAACTGAAAACTGCCCTTAGCCTATCGCGGGTTACTTTGAGAAAGCTATAGTTTTTCAGGACTAGGATTTTCCACACAGTTTGTAATATACCACAAAATGTTTGCTATTTCTTGGAGGTTTCTATACCCATACTATTTTACTTTTTAATTCCCTATTTTACTAAATCTTTTATATCTTTACTATAATCTTTTATATCTTTGATATCTCTCAACACTATTTTGTGATAATTCTTTTAGAGTCACTAAAAAGTAAAACAGTAGATTGTGCATACAGAGTACATTCATCTGAAGAAACTAGTCTATGAACAGTGATTTATTTACTGAAACGAAGTTAATATAATTGCCTATAGAAAAAACCAACAGGATGACCAATGTTTGTTTATTTGTTTATAAGATTTTTTCCATACTTATGTAGATTATTGCTGCATAATTTCTAAACAGAAATGTTTATTGTATTTTTTGAAACTCTCATTATTTTTAAAGCTATGAACTTTGAATAAACTAGCCACTGTAATTATAAGAACAATTGTTTCCTACTGACAGAATTTGTCAGTGATATATGAATATTGTTTATTAAGTTGGAAAGTATTACTCTTTCCCTCTCACAGTCTCATATATTTCAGGATTAAACATGTTGGAAATAATTTATCTCAGTTATATTTCACAGACTTTAGGACTCACGCAAAAGCAAAGAGCTCATATTTTCCATTCTGAAATTTGTATTATATGAAGGTAGACTATTAGCAATGTTCTGTTATGTTGGGAGATAGAGTTCTTGAAATCACTGTTTAAAAAAAAAGTTTTTTTTTTTACTGACGTATCATTAACATATGGTGTTATATTAGTTTCAAGTGTACAGTAAAATCATTCAATAGTTCTGTGCATTAATCAGTGCTCATCACAGTAAGTGTACTCTTAATCCCGTTTATCTATTTCAGCCATCCCACCACCAACTTCCCTTCTAGCAACCACCAGTTTGTTCTCTGTATTTAAGAGGGTGGTTTTTTGTTTGTCTTTTTTCTTCATTTATTTTGTTTTTTAAATTATATATATGAATGAAATAATATGGTATTTGTCTTTCTCTGTTTATCTTACTTAGCATTTTAACCTCTAGGTCCATCCATGTTGTTGCAAGTGGCAAGATCTGTGTCTATTTCATCTTTATTTCCTCCACACAACTAATGTTAAATGATGAATTTAACAAATGTTAAATGATGATTGAATGCCAGAAGCCCAGAAGAGTAGAGTCTTTTGTTCAGTACTCAGTTTATCTCTGAAATTATGGTAAATTTTATCACTCTGCAAATTTCAAATCACAAAATGAAATCACTGAAATGCTTGGACCATAGTAAGTGCCCAATAAATAATTCCTCAATAAATGGATGAAATAAAAATATATATGATGATCAAATGAAATATTTATTGAATACTTCCTGGGAATGTGGCACTAAAATATTTCCCTTATCTTCAAGATATTATCTAGTTAGAGAAATATTTCAAGATGAATGTCATGGTCAGTTAAACATTATATGAACTAAAGGAAGGGGAGGATCCTGGTGGACTAGATGGGTATGAGTAGGCTTCAGGGAGTAGGATGACCTCGCTAAAGTTTCAAACATTGGTATGATTTATAAATGTGGAGAGGAAAAGAAGTTGTGGAAGAACAAGGCACATGTGGGAGTTTAGTGAGATGAATTGTTCTGGGTTAGTTAATAAATTAATTTTACCATATTCTCTTTCCAATCCTAGAGGATGCTTAATGATGCCTTTCTGTCTAATTGCTTTTCAGGGCAGTATTGGCCCTATTGGACCATTTGGACCTTCTGGAATTCCTGGCCCAATGGTATGTCTCGATTTGCATAATGAATATTTCCCTTTAATTTCTCTATGATGTCACAAAATATCACTTTTTTTTTTTTTTTAGGGTCTTTCCGGGAATAAGGGCCTACCTGGAATCAAAGGTGATAAGGTGATTTAAATATTTACATTATCATAGAGCTGATTTCTTATCACATTAATTTTTTCTTTTTAGTCAATACAACTTATAAAATATTTTGTTTTTATATATGGGATCTAATCTGTGCTGTTAATTACACAATTTTAATCAGAAGTAGGAAAAATAGAGAAACTATTCTTCTATAATTAATATTTACTTTCTTATAATATTGCCATGTTTGTGTTGCTTAAGTGTCTTTGTATGAAATTGTGCCCTCTAGGGTGAACAAGGCATTACAGGAGAGCCAGGAGAACCAGGGTATCCTGGAGACAAGGTAACTTTTTTTTTTTTTTTTGCCATTAAGTTTATATAAATACAAAAAATTCAGTGAAAAAATATAAATTCTTTAAAAAAAAAAGGAGTAATGATTATTTTAACCATGTAGTTTGTTAAGATAGGGTATCAATATGGTTTTACATGTCTTGTTCGAAATGGTTTTCTCAAAGTTTTGAGATTCACTCCAAGAATTTTTTAAGTAGCTTGTATATAGAGGCATAGCTGCTTTTGTGGTATAATAGCTTTCATCTTCTATTATTCTCTTCTTGTAGGGTTCTGTTGGTGTTCCAGGACAGCCAGGGATGAGAGGAAAGCCAGGACCTTCAGTAGGTTTGAACTTTTGCTTTGCTCTTCCCCATCAATGAAGGGGAGTCTTGACACTTGTTGGTATGAGTAGAATATAAGAAGTAGGAGATAAGCCTACCAGTCTGGCATTTTTTTCTTTTCAGTTTTAGGATACAGCTAGTCCTTCAAGTTTTTACCTTACATTCCATAGAATATTGGACCTCATCCTTCCTGTCCCCCACCTCATTCCAGGCCAAAACCAAATTTCTGTGAGCCCTAAATATCTTGTTTGATCTGTTATGAATAGTATTTAAAGTGAACAATGGACATTTAAGACAAAAAAATACAAAGCATTGTAAATAATATTTTAATTTTTCCCAACTATCTTTCAGTCCAGTATATTTCATTATAGAAATATTGTAAAGAAAAGATAGCATGTCACATGCTGTGGGCACAAATATACTAGTTCTTTGTCTTTTTTTTAACCTTTGGGCATCAATTAGTTGGGAAAAAAAAGAATACCTTATATTGTAGTTAACATGAAACCCAACTCAAACTAAAATTACTGAATAAAATCATTTAAATAATGGTTAAAACATGACTTGACAGGATGTCTGTATATATTAAAAGTCATAATAATTATTATAGCTAAGATTTACTGAGTGTTTACAAAGTACCAGTCAATATTCTAAGGTCTGTACCTCTAATTTAATCTTTTTACAAAAATCATATGAAGTTGGTACTGTTATTAATCTTATTTTACAGCTTAGGGAAACTGAGGCGTAGAGTTAAATAACTTGCCCAAGTTTCCAGAGTTAGTTGCTGGCCACCTGGGAAAACCTATGTAACCATATGTCAGAGCTCGCGTACTTAGCCACTGTGCCATACTGTTTTAGGATTTAACATTTTAAGATTGTTTTAAGATTTTTTAATATTTATCACAACTCTATGAAGGTGCAGGTGATTGTAGGTAGAAAAAATTAGATGGAAAATTATAATCTATTAATATAACATTAAAATAAACATTTTAAAAAGAGTGTCATTCCCTGAGAACTGTGTTTCCTCTGACTCCCTCCTCCCATCTCAGGCTTGTTTATTTTTTGTCAGAGGAAGCAGCATTAAGTCACAGTACTTTATATACCTCGTTCTGTATGACTTCTAACAGTGACAACATTTCATATACATCTCTCAGAAATTATTTATTCCAAAGAAAAATTTTCTGTATCTTTTCGTCAAGTGATATGCTGGTGGTGAGCTTCACTCTTACTAGTTTTTTCCCCTAGACTCAGAGTAAACCTGGTCAGCCATGTACCCAGACTCTCAGAAATTCCAAAGTGTGTGAATAAGGGACATAAAAATAGATCATGAAGCTAACAGAAAGCTTCTGTTTTTCAAGGATGATTCTAATCACATAACAGGAACTTACAATATCTGCGGTGGTTGGCAAAATAAGACCCTAAACTGCTTATACCCTTGATTGTTCATAATGTGAGGGTTTTCTGACTTGCAAAAATAATAAAAGGAGTGGGTGCAACACATTTTTCTAAGGCCAATACTAAGTAATAAATGGTATCTTCTGTAATGCTTTGCAATTAATTACTGGAGAAAACTAAAGTCAGATATCATGATTACACAAAGTAAACCTTTTTAATGTCTCCCTTACTTTTTGATCCAGTTTATATTGATGACATGTTTATTGTGAGGCAGGGGGATTTACTGCTCTGAGAAACAGAGACTTAGATTTTAGTCCCAACCCTGACACTGACTTGTTATGACCTTGAACATTTAACCACTGTGATATTCAGTTACTTGTTTAGACTGAGAGTCAGGCTCTTCTCATATGTAAGGTTCCTTGCAAATCTGTGACTCTTTAGTTTCCTCTCTCAGTGATAGTGTTTACCAGTATTTCTCTAGTCTAAGCTGAAGAAAAGGTGGAGAGCCTGTTTCCCTTTAACACATTGTCTTAAAACCCTTAATATTATTTTTTTCCTGAACTAAATCACCAGAACCAACTCTAATGTGTTTTTTTAGGGCTGTGATGCAGGGAGCATTAAGATGAGAAGAGTGAGGCTTTTACTAACTCATTTTGTACCTTTCTATATTTTTCTAATAAAAAACACATTTTTAATGTCAGCAGGGATTTCTTTGGTAGGAGATAGTTGACCCTCTTTTGTTTGTTTTATCGAAACTTTAAAAAATGTATCCATCAGACTGAAGATAGGCTAGAGACTTATGAATTAATATTTGTGAAAGCCTTTAGTCCCTCACTTTATTTATCACTTGTTTGTGTCTTATAAATAGAAAAAAATTGTAGAGGTTTGACCCGGAAACCTTCCCTAGTTTTGGAAGGAGACACCTGTTCAATGAAAAATTGCTTGCATTGAATCTGTTATATTAAAAAGAAATTGTACAAGTTAGTGCCTATCTAAATCATTTATTTACTATCATGAAAAAGAATGTCAAAGTCATAAGGATTGCTTTCTTATTTTATTTCTCCTACTTTTGGCTTTCTGTTTTCTAAGATGCTGGCATTAGTGATATTTTTTTCCCAAATGAATCTAAGTTGTAACATGAAAGAATACTTACAAGATAAAAGAAAGAATGTCGTAAATCAGGACATTTTGGAATTAGGGACTCTTTTGCTCTGGAAGCATCTAAAAACCAGAGACAGTTACAATCAGAAGCAGTTAAGAAATATTCTTTCCCTAAAACAAAGAAGACAAAGACAATTATTATGTCTTTCCATATTTTTAACTAGAAGGTGTTGTCAGTTAGAGAGGTTTACTTAATCATTACTTCATTGTCTAAAACTTACCTGAAAAGTCAGTTTTTATAGAGGACACTTGGCATTCAAGGAAACTTTCAGTTGAAGTTTTTCAAAATGAAGATTTATTCTGAAGAAGGAAGTTTTTCCAAAATTTGTGTTTTTAAGTATCTGGTTGTCAATTAACTTTTCCGAAAACAAAGACCTAGAGTATCCTATTTTTTCCTCAAAGCTAATTTAGCTTCTCATTTGTTTTTTGCCACCAGAGGTCTCCAGTGAGAGCCCCATCTTTATCTCTTTAAGAGAAGTAACTTGCCATTTTAATTCAAGACTCCTCTAGATACTGATTATGATGAATTATGACTTTATTTAGAAGAACTTAAATCAAGTTTTATATAATGGTTCATTACTTTTCTCTAGATTTGATTGCAGTAGTTCTATTTTGTATTGTTTTATATCCAAATACCCAGATACTTAAGTGCTGTATGAGAATGGCTTTAGTGCTTATGGAAAACAGTGCTTTACTTCTTGAAGCTTGGATAGGCATATATTATTTCTTGTAATTTTATGTCATCTGAGACCTATTAGGTCAAATTTGAAACTCACGTAGAAATTTAATATGACAGAAATAATGAATTCATTAGTTTTTTCTTATGAAAACAAAGGTATCAGACTACTGTCTCCTTTTCTCTCTTGAGAACAATGCCAGCCTTCTCTAGTTGCAGGCTTTATAACCACTTTTCTCTCCTCTGAACTTCCTCTCCAGCCCTGATTTCACATGGTTAATCCAGGTGTCAGAAAATGGCTTCAGAAATATTGACAACAAATCCTCAACATTTTAATATAATGATGAAAACAATCTAGGAATTATAGGTACCCAGGGGAGGACAAAGGATATAAAGGGAAAGATTAATGGTTATAAAACTGGTTAACATTTATTGCCAGGCACTGTGCTAAACTAAGCACCTTAAATATATTGTCTTCTTTAATCCTCACAATTACCCTGTAACAATGTCAGTAGTTGTTATAATTATTATTCCTATTTTATTGTTAAGAAAACTGAGCCTAAGAGAGAGATTAAGCAGCAGGGATTTAAATCCAGATGATTCTTAGTTACTAAATCAGGCCCCTTGTAGTATCAAGGGAGAGAAGAATTTTCGGGGACAGTCCTGGACTCTGGTTTTTTATGAAAGCAGTTCCTCATCTAGAGTCCCCTACCTTGTTGAGTCAAATTATTGCCTTATCTCTGGCTAACCTACACATACACATAATATTTATTTTCTTGATTTGAGCACTTAACTCAATTTTTTGTATCTCCAGCACTTAGGAGTAAATATATATTACATTCATACACATTTTATTTAAGTTTTCCACAGTGATGATGTTTACAAATTAAGTCTTTCTGAATGGTGGTTACAATTTTGTTTGACATAATATATTGAGTGTTGTTTGCTGAAAAGCCTTTATATATCATACATTGAGGCATCATACATTGAGTTCTGTTTGCTTATCATATGTCTGTTTCTGTTTTAAATTGCATTTATCAGATTAATACTTATATTTTTATCCCCACCCCCATTTTAGGGCCAGATGGGTGACCCAGGACCCCAAGGACCAGGTGGCCCTCCAGGACCAGAGGTAAAATGTTGGTTGGAAGATAATAAATTGAAACAAAAGTTGTAGAAATTAAACTTGATTGTAAAACACATTTTTACATAACAGGCTTAAGAAAGATTCTTGTTAAAGTTCACATCTTTGTAAATAGTTTGAACTAAATTTTTTTCTCCTCCATCAAAAGGTATGCAACAGTGATCACAAGGAACCAGAAAGGTATTAGCCCCGTTATAGTACTGATTAGATCACAGCTGATTTATTTGTTTGGCACAACAATTAATAACACATACTTGGGGCATGAAATCAAAATTCAGGATAAACTCCACTGCATTTTTAATACAAAATTCTTCCAATGTTTGCTGTATGCATATATCATTTGGATCTCATATTCTAGAATAAATACAATTAAGTCTGTAGTACATATGTCAAGTTTGCTTGTTGACTCTTTGAAATTTGACTTTGGCTGAATACTTGATGTAGAGTGTCTTTTTTCTTTTTCCTGCATGTTCACATAGAAGACAAGCATCTAACATGAAACATTTGAGTTTTTTACAAATCATTTTATGAGTCAAAGATATGTACCACATGGAGATAAAGCTTCTGAAGCTCACTTTAGTTCAGAAATATAAGCCAAAAAATATATGTACATGCACGTATAAATACACATACATATCTAATTCAGAATCATTGATACAGCAGTAAAGCTGAGAAAATGGATTTGACTTCAGAATAAATAAATCAGAGCAATAAACAGTGTCAAAGCAGTACACAGAATTTCTAGAAGTAACACTGTTTACTGAGGCTTTCTCCTTCTCTTTGTAAACCATTAAATCTACTTCTTACCCTGCATCTCTTCTTCAAGGTTGGCCGATTTCTTCAGCAAGACCTATTCTTTTTGTCTCATTTAAAAACACATTAGATATTGGTAATTCAAAAATCTAAAAAACTACATTGTACCTAGTTTTATTAATAAGGACATAGTAGGAGATAAAATACAGCGATATATTGATGTCAGCATTCTAGGAAGAAGGAAATTGTTTTGAGTAATTGAAGCAATTATTAACAGATAATTAAAATAGTAATTAAAATAGATAATTAAAATAGTATTTTAATTTAATTTAAAAAATTTAAATAGTAACACATTAATATAAGCTTATATCTTCTGTGAGCCTGTATGCTTTTAAGAATTTTTTCATGAAAACCTTCCTGGAAGGAATTCTATTTACCTGTCTTCCCATACTGAGGATATAGAACTTGATTTATCTTTTATTATCTTTAAAGATTGTTATTATTAACATGGGTTGTTGTATTGTAACTTTAGTTACAGTTGGGATATGCGCTAGGGAGGACTGTGTCACCGCCTAATTATCTGTATGGTTGGGATAATTTTCTTCTTTTTCCTAAAGCCAGGTTAAAGGATGCATGGGCCATGTTTTTACTTATGTGGTCTTCCAAAGATGTTTCTTTTTTCTCTGTTGCCTCTGAGCTTTTATGATTTGCATTCATCATTCAAAACATTGTCTCATTGTGTTTGATTTCTACACTGCTATTACAAGGTCCTGAGCTCCAGCCTTGTCAGACTGTGCCCATTCCTCCTACTCACCTGCATTAAGTGTTTTCATTGGGCCAAAGATGTAACCTGTATTTGTGTAATTGGTACAAGGTTGTTTGGGAAAAGGGGTCTAATCTAAAGATCATAAGTTTTTTTAATCATAAAAGTATAATGTGTTGGCAGTTATATACGAGGCAACATTTTATCCAACTCCTTCTCAACATTAGACTTTTGATAGAGTTGCAGGTCTAAGAATTTACAATAGTAAGTTTAATATTATATCAAACCTGAAAAGTTTCTACTTGCACAGTAGATAAATTTTCTCAGATAAGGGGTTTTATAGGTTGTGTTAAATTTAGACTTTATTTAGGCAGTGATCAAAGATTTTTAAGCAAGGGAATGAAATGATCAGACTTGTGTTTTCAACACATGTGTAGTAGTAAGAACAAAACCGTAAAAGAGGAGAGAGGTGACAAAACTAACTAAACACTATTTAGGAGGATAATGCAAGACTAGGCTATAAATGATGAGGGCCTGTTACAATTGAGAAGAAAAGATGGCTTCAAGAAATAATGAGGATACATAATTCACAGCACTTGAACCGCTCAGTTCAGTTCATTTAGTTTGTGTAAGAAGGGAATAAGAGGCCATCTTAACGTGTTTTTTGCTCTAAAAAGCAAGAAAGATCAAGAATAAATGAGTTGTGCATAGCACAAGTGTAGGGATTTGTTTCAGATGGAGGAAGAAGTTAAAAAAGGTGAAATAGGGTAGATTCTGTTTTCTTTGTAAGTAGGAGACAATCCCAAGAGTTAGAGGACTGTGGCCATGTGGAAAGGGCACAGTTGAGGAGCTCTGTGAAGAGTAAGTGGGGGAGTGACTAAAGACTTATAAAATAATTTCTGAGTGGTATTAAGAACTCAGCTGAGGAGACACATGGGTGGCATCTGCCTTTGGCTCAGGTCATGACCCCAGGGTCCTTGGATTGAGTCCTGCGTCTGGCTCCCTGCTCAGCAGGGAGCCTGCTTCTCGCTTTGCCTGCTGCTCCCCCTGCTTGTGCTTGCTCTCTCTGACAAATAAATAAATAAAATCTTAAAAAAAAAATGAACTCAGCTGAGATTGAAAAATCATCTTTTCTCAAAATACAGCCACAACACCCTGTACATTTTTTTGGAACCATGTTATAAATTTGAGTCTGAACTTCCTACTGGCCAAAACAGTGAAGCATGACCAGTAATACGAATATCTTCTCCCTTGTATAAAAAACAGAGTAATAGTTCAAAAGAAGTACAGCAGTTCATGGTGTTGTGTGATTTCCATCTTTCAGACTGATGTCAAAATGCTGAAGTACAATTCAGTAAAAGTAATTTTATTAGGAGCCAAAATGGTGACACCTAGGTTTATAGTTCTGTGATAGCTTTTGTTAATTATTGGGTGATAAAAGGTTCAAGTTGATATCTGAAAAATAACATTTTTGATTAATAATAACATTAATACTTCTGAATGATAGCAGCCTGAGTAACTTGAGATTACTTGGAGTTGTTTTTTTTAATTTTGAATGTTTTGGTATATATATATATATTTAATTTCGTCTTTTTTTAAATGGGTTATCAGTTGTCCCAGAACCATTTGTTAAAAAATTGGTCTTTGCTTTAGTCAATTTTAAAAGCCACCTCTACAAATACTAAATTTTCATGTTGCTTTGGTCTATGTCTGGATTTTGTTTTCTGTTCCACTTGAATGATTGTTCCTGCACGAATGTTACAATGTTTCAATGATAGAGAAATAACCCTGCTAGCCCTATGGATTTTCCCTCATATGTTACTGTCTTCTTTTGTCTTGATGCTTTAAAATTTTTTTCTTTATCACTATATTTTGCCAGTTTGATTACAGTGTCTTGATGTGGATCTATTTTGTTGATTTTGATGGGGGTTTTCCATGGCTTCTGGATCTGGATATCTGTTTCCTTCCCCAGATTATGGAAGTTTTCAGCTATTATTTCTTTAAATAAATTTTCTGCTCCCCTGTCTCTCCCTTCTTCTTCTGAGACTCCTGTGGTATGAATGTTTTTACATTTGAGGCTGTTACTGAGTTCCCTAACTCTATTCTTCTTTTGCATAATTCTTTTTTCTCTCTTTTGTTCAGCTTGATTACTTTCCATTACTCTTTTAGGTCATTAATTTGTTCCTCTGCTTCTTCCAGCCTGCTGTTAATTCCATCAAGCATGTTCCTCATTTCATTTATGGAGTCCTTTATCTCTGCTATACTATTCCTTACCTCTGTGTTAAGGGTCTCTCTCATGTCTTCTGCTCTTTTCTCAAGTCCAGTGAGGATTCTTATGATCATTACTTTAAATTCTCTATCAGGCATGTTACTTATATCCGTTTCACTTAAATCTCTGGCTGTGGCCTTGTCCTGTTCTTTCATTTGGGATAAATTTATCTGTCTTCTCATTATTTCTAAGTTTCTGTGCCTGTTTCTGTGTGTTAGGAAAGTCAACTACATCTGCTATTTTTGAGGGTAATGGCCTTATGAAGAAGAGGTTCTGTATTGCCCTGCTGTGTAGCATCCCCTGTTCTCCAGGGTCTGGCACTTTTGAGAGTGTCTCCAGAGTATGTGTGCTTTGCTGTTTTGTCCTAGCTGCCTTATGCATCAGGCCGGTCATTTGCAGAGGCTCTCTTTGTCTCTTGTGAGCAGTGTTTGGTCCTTGGCCTGAATGTGGCATGTTTTAACCAGGTATGCTCCAATCTGTTTGTGAAATGAGACCTGTTTCCACTGCCACTGGAACTGATGTTCTGCAAACCCTCACATTGGGAGACACACTGTGAGCAGGGGTTTGGGCTGATCTTAAAGGGGAGAGGCCCATTGGGACTGAGGGAAGCAGGACTGGGAGGGAAGCTCCACTGGAGCAGAGGGTGACAGGGCTTAGTATAAGCAAATTAGTTACGGAGTATTAGGCTGTGCTGGTTTCTTCAGGGCGCCCTGTGCTTATACTGAGGTGCAGGGCAGGGACATGGCCCCAGCCAGTTCATTTGTTCCCAGATGGGTCTTTCCATGAAAGCTGCCTCTTTGGGACATGCTCCAAGATGAGCAAATAACCTCCCCACTCTATGCCCCAGACACTCGTCAGATTGCTGTTTCCATGCTGTATGTCAACAGGTTGTTTGCCTGCCTTCTCTCCAGGGTCAGGGCAATGCCCTCTGAGGTCTCTCTCAGCCATACCCACTGACCTTTAAAACTCCAGGCTTTAAGCTCCGCTGGTTGCAAGAACTCACAAAATTTGCCCCTCTCACTTTCCAAGCCACTGCTATGGGGATTCATTTTCCCCTTGTGTTCTAGTCTCTCACCCTCTTCTACAATTGCAGCTCCCTCCCCAACACATCAGCCATAATCCCTTTTTTCCCAAACCACACTCTGCACTTTCTACTACCTTCTTTGATGTGGCCTCTTCTCTACCTTTAGTGTGTAGTTTGTTCTGCCAGTCTTCAGGTCAATTTCTGGGGTATTTAGGAGGATTCGATAGTTATCTAGTTCTATTTGTAGGACAAGGCGAGCCTAGGGTCCTCTTCCTCTGCCATCATCATCTCTCTTTCATATCATTTCTTTATCCATTCACCCATCAAATGGATTATTTTTAGATTGTTTCCATATCTTGCCTATTGTGAATTATGCTGCAATGAACATAAGGCTGCATACATCTTTTTAAGTTAGTGTGTTCTATTTCTTTAGATAAATACCCAGAAGTGGAATTGCTTGATCATATGGTAGTTCCATTTTTAATTTTTTTTTTGAGGAAACTTCATACGGTTTTCCATAATGGCTGAACCAATATTTACCAATACATATTAATATTTATTTGTACTTTTGCATCAATATTTATAAGTGGTGATCTATAATATTCAATCTTTTTTGTACTTCTTTTCAAGTTTAGGTATTACTGTTATACTTACTTCATGAAAATAATTAGGAAGTCTTCTTAATTTTTAGTGCTATGGAGTAATTTATGGAATATTGGGGCTATCTTATCTATGAGGCTTTGATGGAATTCCTCTCTAAAACCACCTGGAATTGATGCTTTTTTATGGGGCAGTTCCTTGACAAATTTTCTTACTGCATCTACAGAAATTAACCTTTTTAAGCTATCTCTAATGGGGTTAGTTTTTTAAATTGTCCTTAGGAAATTATCTGTTTCATCTGGATCTTCAAATTTACTTCCATACGTATCCACAAAATAGTCTCATGATTTTTAAATTGTTGTTTTAATGGTTATTGCCCACGTGCCATTTTCTCAAAAATTTTTTGAAATTTTTATTTATCATCTTCTGTTTTTCTTTTCTTTATGTAATTAGTTTCACCTTTTATCTTTAATATTTCTTGGAGATTCTTTTGGTTTATATTTTTTTTAGTTAGGAATTTAATTTTATTTATTTTCATTATTTTATTTTCATTTCTAAAACTATTAAGAACTATCACTGTCCCTCTGCTTACTACTTTAAATGTATCTCAAAGATTCTGGTATAAAGTATTTTTATTGCCATTGTATTTTAGAAGTTTTGTAATTTCAGTTATTTCCCTTTTTACCCAAGAGTTTTGTAAAAAGGAGTTTTAGAATTTCCAGGTGGGAGAGACTATTGGTTTTGGTTTTGTTAATAATTCCTACTTTTATCACATTGTTATCAGAGGATGTTGTTCTATTTTTTGGAACTTATCAATCTTTTCTTTTTCTGTTGTGATCATTTTTTGTGATTCAGTATACACTTGACTTTTCATTATACATTTCAATATACACTTGACAAGGAGGTATATTTTTATTTTTAAATGTGAAGTTTAATATATAGTATATAGTGACTTGTTCTTCTTTATTATGTTGTTTAGGTTTTGCTATATCTTCATTTATTTTTGGTCTAATTGATCTATGTAAATGGTATGTACTATGGGTGCTGCTGATCTAATTACTTTTGGGGTCACAACTGGTACTTGTCATTCCCTCCTTTACTATCCATTTTAAATTCTTTTCACCTTCAGCTATCACCTCAGTGGGTCTTGGTGGCTTACCTGGTGGTATGACCTTAACCTTCATTACTAAGAATATGAACGCTTGATAGGAGTTCTAAAACGTGTCCAGTGTATCACGTGAGTTCCACATGTATCCCTTCCTGCCCTTTTTTGTAAGGAAGTCTTGCCAATTTTCATTTTTCAGGGTCAGTTTTTGTTTGCTCAGACCTCATCATAAAAAGTCCACAGTGCCCTGTTGACAGCCCTCAGTTTAGTTTAGTGGGATGTTTGTTGTGTCTCCTGTCAAGAGAGAGATCCTTTGGGTAACAGGATATCTAGCCCTGAAGAGTCCAAGGTTGTGGGGAAAGAAAGTACAAAATATAGTGCATCATTGGGAGTGATGGTAAATAGGACCACATCCACTTCTATTCTTTGGTTTCCAGAGTCATGCATCCTTCCTATTAGAGACAAAAGCACCATATACAGGTCTCTGACTTAAAAAAATACATTATATCGCAATGGGTGGTACTCCCTTCATATTGTTTTCTTTAAGCTGGCACTTCAATTATAACTTTAGAAGGCAGTTCCAAAGTATTTTAAGGCTGACTACCTCTAAATAGTGCAGAATGGGTGAAGGCCAATGAATCATATCAGGGGTCCACTCTTGTAGCTTTGCTGTAGAGAGGGTATCTTCTTCAAATGCTATATTCTGTGAGGTTCCATGCCTGTGGATCAGGCATTCTGTAATTTTCTAGATAGTGGTGCTAGTTGGAACTTTAAAGGAAGGAAAGGTAAACTCATAAAATATGTATCTGACTCTGTGAAGATGAACTTCTGAAACTTCCAAATTTGAAGGGCCCCACATGAATGCAGACTATTTTTTAAATTTTCTTTTAATTATAAAGAAAAAGAGTTCATTTGCCAAACCAGTAATCACAATCTTTTTAATGCTGGCAGGGATCTCTGACATTCTCTCTACCCAATATGATTGGCAGTCATGTAGATGTGATTGTCTGATTGTCTGATCCTTAGAACCCAGAGGTCTACCTAACTATAGAAGTATCTCTTCCATTTAGGCTCTTCTTTAGAGAATCCAGTTCTAATTATTTCTTGTCAACAGATCTTTTTGAGATATCCCTTATATGCTCATCACTGAAAAAAAAATGCTGAGGTCAATTAGATTTGGTCTTGACTTCAAGGAACTTATATTCAAGAAATCAGTATTCAATTCCAACTATGTCAAAGCCTCCACCGTCTCTATTTGTCTTTTTTTCAGACATCAAAATTAATTAGGTTTGTTAAAATGAAAAATTAAAAATCAGTTAATTCTTTAAAAGTCTAGAATCAGGTTAGTCCTTAGAGAAAATTATAAAATAGCCAAATAACTTAATTCCTATGGCCACTGGTCTTCCTCTGTTCTTTCCCTTTTGAGCATGAGTTCTTGTCTATCTCCAACAAGCAGTGTCTCTTGTTTTTAAAGACCTGATAAATATATTGTACTCCAAGCAATAAATGGTTAGCAGAACAGCTAACTTCAAAAGAATCCCCTTTCAAGGATATTGATATTTATATCTTTTTTTTTAAAGATTTTATTCATTTATTTGACAGAGAGAGACAGCCAGAGAGAGAGGGAACACAAGCAGGGGGAATGGGAGAGGAAGAAGCAGACTCCCAGTGGAGGAGCCCCATGCGGGGCTCGATCCCACAATGCCAGGATCACGCCCTGAGCGGAAGGCAGACACTCAATGACTGAGCCACCCAGGCGCCCCTGATATTTACATCTTTTTTTTTTTTTTTAAGATTTTATTTATTTATTTGACAGCCAGCCAGCGAGAGAGGGAACACAGCAGGGGAGTGGGAGAGGAAGAAGCAGGCTCCCAGCGGAGGAGCCCGATGTGGGACTCGATCCTGGGACGCCGGGATCACGCCCTGAGCCGAAGGCAGACGCTTAAGGACTGCGCTACCCAGGCGCCCCCTGATATTTATATCTTAACACTAAACAGAAACCTGGAACTAATGCAATGCATCTTGAATTATAGAATTTAGGGTGTCATTTAGTTAGCAGGGAAAGATTTGTGGGTGATTAGAAACTTTTATGCTCCTCAAATTAATCATACCATATAAATTGTCATCTGTACTACCAGTAAGACAGGACAAGACGATATTTCTTTCTAGTACCTTCTAGTTCAGAAGCTCAGATCTTCATAAGAGTCAGTGAAAGCAAAGCACTCTGAAGGTTTTTGTTGTAAATGCTAAGTTATTTGCCACTGGCCCTGAAGAGACTGTTCATCATTAAAGATCATCTGAACAAATGTCACTTCAAACCACTTCGAAGTTTTTTTTCCCTTGCTTCATAACGTTTTACTTATTCTAGGCAAGTTACATTTGCTGTACCAGAGAAGTAAACATACCTGTGCATTTAGTTCTTTCCAGAGTTGTAAATATTAGAGATGTCCCAAGATAAAACATCAGGTGCTTGAAAGCATAAGATTAATTTTTTTTCCATGCTAGTTCTTTGCTTTTAACAAAAACATGGAAAATGCCATATAGGAATCTATTTCTTTAAGCAAAGTAAAATCAGTTTTGAGCGCTAAACCCATGCTTCCTCCCAGTTCTGGCAGCAAACCTCCTTCAAATTTGGTAGCAGGATAGTTAGAATGTTTGTTGATTCAGCTGTTAACCTCCCTGGACTACTGAGATTGCCAAATAGTTGAATTTTGGATGATGTTCTCGGTAAGTGGGACCAGTTGTTTGCTACAAAATGAGCTGAGACAACTAATCAGAGAGATACCAGAAGGGGCTAAGCAGTGGGTTCTCTTTTTCCACTAGGGTGGTCATCACTGTAGACAAATACCAAAGTTCATTTGAAGAGTCTGCTCCTATCAAGCAAAGGCATGCTTCTAAATGTCCTTTTTAGCACCTCAGTGGACTTAATTTGAATAAGCCAGCCTGCAGTCAGTTGAGTAGATCTTAGTCTAGATGGATCTACTTTACTTAAACCAGTTACTTTTAACAAAGAAGGATCACTTGAGTTTGGTTGAGTAATTTGATGTTTTTAGTTGTTACTCAAAAACTGGTGCTGAAAGAAAATGTGATTAAATCCATCAATAACAAATCATTTATTAAGGTCCTACTGTGTAAGAACTATGCCTGGTAAACACTATAGGATATATACAAAAATAATATATTGGCTATAATTTGGGGCAGTTTATAGTCTGGGAAAAAGAAGATACATACATATACTGTTAGATAATGGCAAAGGCATCATGTAAGAAATAAGTAGTTATTATAGTTCAGTGTTAGTAGAAAGAGATTAACATGAGATGGAAGGATTAGGGAAGGTTTCATGGAAAAGATGGATCTTGAATTAGATTGTTGATGAATAAATGGCAAGAAAAGGGGAAGGCATTCCAGGCAGGGTAAATCACATGAGCAGAGCCTGAACATCCAGGTAATATGCATAGTGGATTTATAGAACAGTGAATGAAACTGACTAGCTGATGCAGATTCCTTTTGTTGGTATAGAGTGATAGATAAGGTTATAAAACTAGGTACATGCCAAATTGCATAATACCTTTGATTCCAAATGATATCAAGACAGTATGTTCTTAGTGAAGCCTAATATTACAGTTCTTGTATCGTGAAAAATATGGAACCTGCCCCTTGATCTCCCAAATGAACCAGCCAGAGTTTTATTGATTTGCCTGGTTTCTGCCCATAGTGGTCACAAATTTCTGTCCTTTCATATTCAGTGTTTTAGTCAAGTCTGTTTCCATTAAAAATGACAAAACCTACCTCAAATAGTTGTAAGCAAAACTCAGGATTGGCTAATATAATCAGGAAGTCCAGCAGTACATATACCTAGAGGTTTGGCTGATGAGTATAATCAAGACACCATCCATCTCTTAGCCTTATTTATGTCTGTTGGCTTCATTTACAGGAACACGTTGTGGGAAAAGTGATCCTTAGCAATTCTAGGCTTATATTGTCCTCAGAGTTAGCAATCTTAGCAAAAAGAAACCATTCTTCTTTCCTTATAGCTCTAGCAAAAATTCTAAGGTGAATTCCAGCCAATCTGGCTGGATTACATGATCATCTTTAAATCAATCACAGTAATCATGAGATTGGAATACTGTAATTGGCAAGATTTGGGTCATTTACTCACCCCTGTAAATTGGGATTGGGACCAGAAGCACATAGACTGCAAATTAGGGAAGAGTAGTTTTTCAGAGATGGTGAGTAGACAAGAAGATGCTCTCTACATTTTATATCTTTGGTGCCCAGTATCTACATATACCACCTTCCCACTTATACAGTTGTGTTTTTGGTTTTTGGTTTTTTTTTTTTAATTAAAGAGCAGAGGGGAGGGGGAGACAGAAGGAGAGAGAGAATGCCAGGACTCAGTCTCATGGACCTGAGATCATGACCTGAGCCAAAACCAACAGTTGGATGCTTAACCACCTGAGCCACCAAGGCACCCTCCACACCTAAATAGTTTTTTAAATGCCCCTGGTAACATAGTACAGCCACCCACACAGCTGAAAATATGCTCTCCCTTCTCCAAAGGAAGATAACCCAATGTATTGATCAATTATTGCTTGTAGCTCCAAGGCCGGGTTCTTGGAGTAAAGTGCATTCTTTTCAGTGAGGCATAAATATAGGTCTGAATCTCAGACAATCAGTATGATTTTAGGAAGAAAACAAAAGAGCCACAATATTCATTCCATTTGGTGAAACAAGAGAATAGGAAACAAGGTAGAGTGGCTCAGGCCCATAGCTGTGCATTTAAAACAAAAGTAGGCAATGGATATGTTCCAGTTCCTCATAACAATATAAATCAACTTTTCAAATCGTCTAACTTCCCACTCCTTGCCACAAACTTACAGACACTGAAAAAGGGAGCATCTGAGATAAAGAGTCTCCAGAATATACATTGTATGGTATGAGGAAATATTTTGTTCTCTAGCCTATGTTCAATGCCAAGAACAATGCCCGATACATAGTAACATGTTGAATGAATAAATTGATATTCTTTAATTAAAGACACAAGAATTTTAAATGTCAAATATATAGACATGGAGTACCTAAAATGATACTTATCCAAAGGTAAGTATCAAATCATAGTCCTGTTACTACCTCCAAAACAATTTGAAATCTGAGCTTCTCTGATTTTTAACTAGAGATAAGTTTTCTAAGGGTCTTCAAATGGTTGCAAACTGTTGTCTACTAAAGAGCGGTGATTATCTAAAACACCCAGTACCAAGTGCCTTTTGTCTTACACTTTTATTGAGGTGTAATTGACATATAACAAACTACATATATTTAAATTGTGCAATTTGATAATTTTTGACGTATGTATAACTCATGAAACCATCACCAAAATCAAGATAGTGTGAATATATCCATCCACTCACAAAATTTCTGGGGCACCTGGGTGACTCCATTGGTTAAGTGTCTGACTCTTCATTTTGGCTCAGGTCATAATTTCAGGGTCCTGAGATTGAGCCCTGTCTGGGCTCCATGCTCAGCACAGAGTCTGCTTGAGATTCTCTCTCTCCTCTCCCTCCCCTCTCCCCTTCCCCCTGCTCTTGCACTCTCTTTTGCTCTCAAATAAATAAATAAAAGCTTTTTAAAAATCCCAAAATTTCTTTGTTCACTTTTGTAATTCTTCCTTTCTATCTCTCATGTTCCTCCCTACCCAAGTCTAACACTGATCTGCTTTTTGTCACTATAAGTTATCCAAATCTAAGGATCAGATAATGGTCAAAATAGTTTATCTTAAAATTAAAAGTTTAGTATAGCTTTGTGTGGATTTCGGTAAAATAAAAATGGACTTTGCAATTGATTTTGTAGAGTGACTTCAAGCATATTGATAAAATTATTTAAACAAAGCCTTATTAAACAAGTCATTCAGAGAATGTATATTGTGTTATAAGGAATTTTCATTGTCTTTATTGTTTCTGGATTTTCTCTGCTGAGTTTTTAGGTTGCTACATATTAATGGAATAAGGCTGTGCCATATTTACTACTCAAAAATAAAGAATCGCAAAAGGGAAAATACATGAATAGCAGTAATCATTTGCAAAGATTGCAAAGATTTTCAATGATATCATAATGAAAAAAAATCTGCTTTTGATGGCTTTTTAGTTCTAAAACAGCAAAGGAGAATGAAAGAAACCAGATACCTAGATGAATTCCTTATTTTGCCTTTATTTTTCCAGAGGCTCATATTTTCTGTTTGTGGTTTTCCCAGAAGACAGAACAGTTCCTTAATGTGCAGTTGCATGCTACCCTGTGCTAAAGTTTCGTTTCTATAGTTTCCTGGGAAAGTGAATTTATTTCTGCCTTGTCAAATTTTTTTTTTTTTGGCATTAACTTTTACATGGATAATTCTCACTCTGGAAAGGTCATTTTAATCCTTTTTTTTTTTTTTTTTTTTTTTTTTTTTTTTTTGCTTTCTAACTTGGACTCACCATATTACTGACATGGCATATACTTCCACAAATGCTAAAGAACAAAATCTTATTATTGTGTTTTGGATCCATGTCTCAAATGGAATTCTCCCCTTAGAGAACCTCTCTCCCCCTGACTGCATTCATTCTTGCTTGTGTATGTTACAATCCTATCTATAGAAGCTATACTACTTGGGTTTTTTTGGGTGGTGTTTTATCTCTTTGCTTGTTTTGACAAAGAATAACTTTGAAACTGCAAAACTGAAAATATAATTATTCAAACAATTCATTTTTAATTTGGTCATCAATTGAAGCCATCAAATCTTTATTGAATGTACTGTATCCAAGCACCAGTCTAGGCTTTGAACAATTTTGCCCTTTAGGAATCCATAACTTATGTGTTGCCCTAGCTTGAACTACTTATTACTTTTATCTTGTTTTAATATGACTGTTTTTATAAGAGATATATTCATTTCTACTTTGTTCAGACTTATAAACTACTTAAGATAAATTTAAGCCAACTGTATTGTGTTCTTGTATATCATCGATATAAAAATCAATGAAAACTTGAAAATTTCAAGAGTTAAGTGGCCTAAATGATGCTACTGTCTATAACAACATTTTATTTTATTTTGTATTCCTAGACAGCTTATTTTTTTAATTAGTATTTTTTTTAATTTAAATTTTAGGTAGTTAACATACAGTGTAATATTGGTTTCTGGAGTAGAATTCAGTGATTCATCACTTCCATACAATATCCAGTGCTCATCAAAAAAGCCCTCCTTAATACCCATCACCCATCTAGCCCATCCCCCACTCCCCTCCCCTCCAGCAACCCTGTTCTCTATCCTTAAGAGTTTCTTATGGTTTGTTTCCTCTCTCCTTTCTTTCCTTTTCCCCCTTCCCATATGCTCATCTGTTTTCTTTCTTAAATTCCACATATGAGTGAAATTGTATGGTATTTGTCTTTCTCTAGCTGATTTACTTCACTTACCATAATACCCTATAGCTCCATTCATGTCACTGCAAATAGCAAGATTTCATTCTTTCTGACTGCCATGTTTTGTTTATATATAAACAAAACACAAAACAAACTCAAAATGGATGAAAGAGACAGGAAACCATCAAAATGATAGAGAACAGCAATCTCCTAGACCTCCGCTATAGCAACTTCTTACTAGACACATCACCTCAGGCAAGGGAAACAAAAGCAAAAATGAACTATTAGGACTTTTCATCAAGATAAAAAGCGTCTGCACAGCAAAGGAAGCAATCAACAAAACTAAAAGGGCGCTTACAGAGTGGGAAAAGATATTTGCAAATGACATATCTGATAAAGGGTTAGTATCCAAACTCTACAAAGAACTTACCAAACTCAACACCAAATAACAAATAACCCAGTTAAGGGGTACCTGGGTGGCTCAGTTGTTAAGCATCTGCCTTTGGCTCAGGGCCTGATCCCAGGGTCCTGGGATGGAGCCCTGCATCGGGATCCCTGCTGGGAGCCTGCTTCTTCCTCTCCCACTCCCCCTGCTTCTGTTCCCCCCCTTGCTGGCTGTGTCTCTCTCTCTGTCAAATAAATAAATAAATAATATCTAAAAAAAAAAAAACCCCAAAAAACAAATAACCCAGTTAAGAAATGGGCAATATGGGGGGTTAAGATGGTGGAAGAGTAGGGGACCCGTTTTTCAGCTGGTCCCCTGAGTCGAGTTGGATAGGTACCAGACCAGCCTGAACATCCACGGAATCAGCCTGAGACGCAGGAAGATACATCTGGATCTCTACAAATGAACATCTCCAGCACTGAGTATTGAGGTACGAAGCAGGGAGCCGTGAAACCACGCACAGATATCGGAAGATAAACAGAAGGGGGAGGGAGCTGCCGCATTCGGGCACCGGGAAGCGGTAGCCACCTGCACAAGGGAGCAGGCAGACTCACAGACGGCACCCGCGAGAAAACAACTGAGACCGTGAGCGGGGAGCGCGCGCCACCAGACTCCTCATGGAACTCCAGTGTGCTCACTGGATCCGGACTGAGACTGGGAGCTCCGGGAGCTCTGGGAGAGCGTGGGGGCGGCTGGCAGCTGGCGGTGTTAGAAACATAAAGGACAGAGATGCGCTGGCCCTGGAAGTGAGGGCTGGGACACTAGCTGTGGGGCGCACATCCCGGGATGCTGCAGGGTTGAGCAGCACTAACAGAAACAGAGTTAAAGTGGCCAGATCATCAGTGGAGAACGGCCCGTGATCCCCTCTGTTCTGAGACAGAGGCTGAGATTTGGCCACTGCTGCTCTGTCTCTCAGAAAAGGCACAGCAAACCACCAGGGAAAGCCGCCAGTGAACAAAAGCCTAGAAACACTGGCTCACAGGGTGCCCAGCCCCATCCCCCCTCACAGGAGACACGGAGACCCTACTCAAACAGGATTGCCTGAGTATTGGCACGGCAGACACCTCCCCCAGAAGGCAGGCTGAAAAATCAAGAAGCCCACATCCCTAAGATCCCTATAAAACAAGGGTGCACGGCCTAGGTCCTGAACAATAATTTGGGCTCTGGACAACCCCGCAACCTCTCCTCATCAGAATGACGAGAAGGAGAAATCCCTCCCAGCAAAGAAAAGACAATGAGTCTGTGGCCTCTGCCACAGAACTAATGGATATAGATGTAACCAAATTATCAGAAATGGAATTCAGAGTAACAATGATCAAGATGATGTGTAGACTTGAAAAAAGTATTAATGAAAATATTAATGAGAATATAGAATCTCTAAGGGTGGAAATGAGAGTGAATCTGGCAGAAATTAAAAATTTTATGAGCCAAATGCAGTCAAAACTAGAGGCTCTGATGGCCAACGTAAATGAGGCAGAGGAACGTATTAGCGAATTGGAGGATGGGTTAGTAGAAGAAAAAGCGAAAATAGAAGCTGGACTTAAAAAAATCCACGCCCATGAATGTAGGTTACGGGAGATTACTGACTCAATGAAACGATCCAATGTCAGAATCATCGGCATCCCAGAGGGGATGGAGAAAAACAGAGGTCTAGAAGAGATATTTGAACAAATTGTTGCTGAAAACTTCCCTAATCTAGTGAGGGAAACAAACATTCACGTCCAAGAGGCAGAGAGGACCCCATCCAAGCTCAACCACGAAAAACCTACGCCACGTCACGTCATAGTGCAATTTGCAAATATTAGATCCAAGGATACAGTATTGAAAGTGGCCAGGGCAAAGAAATTTCTCACGTAAAGGCAAAGGTATCAGAATTACATCAGACCTGTCTACACAGACCTAGAATGTGAGAAAGGGGGGCATTTTTAAAGTTCTTTCAGAGAAAAACATGCAGCCAAGGATCCTTTATCCAGCAGGGCTGTCATTCAGAATTGATGGAGAAATAAAGACATTCCAGAATCGCCAGTCATTAACCAATTTCATAACCATGAAACCAGCCCTACAGGAGATACTAAGGGGGGTTCTATAAAGGTAAAAAGTCCCCAAGAATGATACAGAACAGAAAGTCACAACCGATACAAACAAAGACTTTAATGGCAACATGGCATCATTAAAATCATATCTCTCAATAANTGGGGGGGCATTTTTAAAGCTCTTTCAGAGAAAAACATGCAGCCAAGGATCCTTTATCCAGCAAAGCTGTCATTCAGAATTGATGGAGAAATAAAGACGTTCCAAAATCGCCAATCATTAACCAATTTCGTAACCACGAAACCAGCCCTACAGGAGATATTAAGGGGGGCTCTATAAAGGTAAAAAGGCCCCAAGAGTGATACAGAGCAGCAAGTCACAACCGATACAAAGACTTTAAAGAGAAATGGCATCATTAAAATCATATCTGTCAATAATCTCTATCAATCTAAATGGCTTAAACTCTCCCATAAAACGCCACAGGGTTGCAGATTGGATAAAAAGACATGACCCATCCATTTGCTGTCTACAAGAGACTCATTTTGAACCTAAAGGTACATTCAGACTGAAAGTAAAGGGATGGAATACCATCTTTCACACCTCAAAAGAAAGCTGGGGTAGCAATTCTCATATCAGACAGATTGGATTTTAAACTGAAGACTATAGTTAGAGACACAGAAGGGCACTATATTATTCTTAAAGGATGTATCCAACAAGTGGATATGACAATTATAAATATATATGCCCCCAACAGGGGAGCAGCAAGATACACAAGCCAACTCTTAACCAGAATAAAGAGACATATAGATAAAAATACATTAATAGTAGGGGACCTCAACACCCCACTATCAGAAATAGACAGAACACCCTGGCAAAAACTAAGCAAAGAATCAAAGGCTTTGAATGCCATACTCGATGAGTTGGACCTCATAGATATATATAGAACACTACACCCCAGAACCAAAGAATACTCATTCTATTCAAATGCCCATGGAACATTCTCAAGAATAGATCATGCTNCTCTCAACTGATATCAAAAGATTGAAATTATCCCATGCATATTCTCAGACCACAACGCTTTGAAAGTGGAACTCAACCACAAGGAAAAANAAACGTGGAAGAAACTCAAACACTTAGAGACTAAGAACCATCCTGCTCAGGAATGATTCGATAAACCAGGAAATCAAAAATCAATTTAAACAATTTATGGAGACCAACGAGAATGAATACACAACGGTCCAAAACCTATGGGATACTGCAAAGGCAGTCCTAAGGGGGAAATACATAGCCATCCAAGCCTCACTCAAAAGAATAGAAAAATCTAAAATGCAGTTTCTATATTCTCACCTCAAGAAACTGGAATGGCAACAGAGGGACAGGCCTAATCCACACATGAGGAAGCAGTTGACCAAATTAGAGCAGAAATCAATGAAATAGAAACCAGGAGTACAGTAGAGCAGATCAACAGAGCTAGAAGCTGGTTCTTTGAGAGAATCCATAAAATTGATAGACCACTGGCAAAACTTGTCCAAAAACAAAGAGAAAGGACTGAGATTATTAAAATTATGACTGAAAAGGGAGAGGTCACGACCAGCACCATTGAAATTGCTAAGGATTATTAAAACTTTTATCAACATCTATATGCCAATAAATTAAGCAATCTGGAAGAGATGGAGGCCTTCCTGGAAACCCATAAACTACCAAGACTGANTGACTACTAAGACTGAAACAGGAAGAAATTGATTTTTCAAACAGGCCAATTAATTATGAAGAGATTGAGTCAGGGATAAACAATCTTCCAAAAAATAAAACTCCAGGCCCGGATGGTTTTCCTGAGGAATTCTACCAAACATTCAAAGAAGAAATAATACCTATTCTCCTAAAGCTATTTCAAAAAATAGAAACAGAAGGAAAGCTACCAAACTCATTCTATGAGGCTAATATTACCTTGATCCCCAAACCAGGCAAAGACCCCCTCAAAAAGTAGAATTACAGACCAATTTCCCTAATGAATATGGACGCCAAAATCTTCAACAAGATCCTGGCAAATAGAATCCAACAGTACATTAAAAGGATTATCCATCATGACCAAGTGGGATTCATACCTGGGATGCAAGCATGGTTCAACACTCGCAAATCAATCAATGTGATACATCATATCAACAAGAAAAGACTCAAGAACCATATGATCCTCTCAATTGATGCAGAAAAAGCATTTGACAAAATACAGCATCCTTTCCTGATTAAAACCCTTCAGAGTGTAGGAATAGAGGGTACATTTCTCAATCTCATAAAAGCCATCTATGAAAAGCCTACTAGCAAATATTATTCTCAACGGGAAAAGCTGGAAGCCTTCCCCTTAAGATCAGGAACACGACAAGGATGCCCACTCTCGCCACTATTATTCAACATAGTACTAGAAGTCCTTGCAACAGCAATCAGAAGACAAAAAGGGATCAAAGGTATCCAAATCGGCAAAGAAGAAGTCAAACTGTCTCTCTTTGCAGATGACATGATACTCTATATGGAAAACCCAAAGGAATCCACTCCCAAACTATTAGAAGTTATAGAACAATTCAGTAAGGTGGCAGGATACAAAATCAATGCCCAGAAATCAGTTGCATTTCTATACACGAATAACGAGACTGAAGAAAGAGAAATTAGGGAATCCATCCCATTTACAATAACACCAAAAACCATACGTTACCTTGGAATTAACTTAACCAGAGACGTAAAGGACCTATATGCTAGAAACTATANCAACTTAACCAAAGATGTAAAGGACCTATATCCTAGAAACTATAGATCACTTTTGAAAGATATTGAGGAAGACATAAAAAGATGGAAAAATATTCCATGCTCATGGATTGGAAGAATTAACATAGTTAAAATGTCCATACTACCCAGAGCAATCTACACTTTCAATGCTATCCCGATCAAAATACCGAGGACATTTTTCAAAGAACTGGAACAAATAGTCCTTAAATTTGTATGGAAAAAAAACATTAAAAAAAAAAAAAGAAATGCCTACAAGTACTAATGAGCCATGTACATTGAAATCTTGATGTCTGGCAAAATAGAATGAAGTTCACCCAGGAACCAACTGGGATTGTCACACCAAGATGTGAATAATCGTTCTCACTTTGGTTTCATCTGCTACTAAATTTTGTCCCCATGAACCAATAGCTCTCTCTCTTTTTAAGGAGAATAAAAAATTCAGCATAAAAAAAAAGAAATGGGCAGAAGACATGAATAGACTTTTCCAAAAAAGATATCCAGATGGCTAACAGATGTGTGTGTGTGTATACATATATACACATATACGTATATATATATGTATACACACACACACACACACACGCACATATATACACCACATCTTCTTTATCCATTCATCAGTCAATGGTCATTTGGGCTCTCTCCATAGTTCGGCTATTGTTGATAATGCTGCCATGAATATCAGGGTAAATACCTAGTAGTGCAATTGCTGGATTGTAGGGTAGATCTATTTTTAACATTTTGAAGAACCTCCATACTGTTTTCCAGAGTGGCTGCATCAGTTTGCATTCCCACCAACAGTGCAAGAGGGTTCTCCTTTCTCCGTATCTTTGCCAAAATGTGTTGTTTCTTGTGTTGTTAATTTTAGCCATCCTGACAGGTGTGAGATGGTATCTCATCATGGTTTTGGTTTGTTTCCCTGATGATGAGTGATATTGAGCATTTTTTCATGTGTCTATTAGCCATCTAGTGCTAGAGAATGAGAAATCATTCTGTCTAGGTTTATTTTTTTTAATTTCTTTTAGATTTTATTTATTTATTTGACACAGAAAGAGAGAGAGAGAGCACAAGCAGGGGAAACTAGGCAGAAGGAGAGGGAGAAGAGGGCATCGCACTGAGCAAGGAGCTGACATGGGGCTCAATCCCAGGACCCTGGGATCATGACCTGAGCTGAAGTGAGACACTTAACTGACTGAGCCTCCCAGGTGCCCCAATAGAGTATTTTAAAGCTACCTTATAAAATATCATGAAAGTTTAAATTTCCCGAAATATGTACTTTATTTTCAACCTGTAATTATAATTGAATATGCTATTACTTCCAAAACAATCTAAAATCTGAACTTCATTCATTTTTTCTGAGGACAAGTTCAATGAATAAATTCTGTTTTCTCTCTAAAGGTCTTCAAATCATTGCAAACTGTTTCCTGCCAAAAAGCAATGGTTATCTATAACATCCAATACCAGTTACCTTTTTTGCTGTTGTTATATCCTTATTGAGGTGTATTTAAAATAAATAAGTTATGTCTATTTAAACTGTGATGTGTGATTTCATGTTTTTTCATGTGTGTATAACCTATGAAAGCATTACCAGGATCAAGATAGCAAACATTATCTGTCAAACTCAACAATTTCCTTGTTTATCTTTTGTAATCCCTCCCTCTGACCTTCTTACACCCACCCTTCCTGGGCTATCAGTGATCTGCTTTTTGTAACTAAAGATTAATTTGCATTTTTCTAAAGTTTTTGTATAAATGAACTCATAGTATATTCTTTCTTTTTGTCTGGGATCTTTTACTTAGCATAATACATTCAAGATCATCCAGATTGTTTAATTTTCTGATTTACTGAAATGAGTTTATCCATTGGGTTTATTTATTTGTGGATTGCTTATCCACTTACCATTTTTTAATTTTTTAAATTATAATTCAATTAATTAACATATAATGGATTATTTGTTTCAGGGGTACAGGTCTGTGATTCATCAGTCTTATATAATACCCAGTGCTCATTACAACACCTACCCTCCCCAATGTCCATCACCTAGTTACTCCATTCCCCCTACCCCTTTCCCCTCCAACAACCCTCAGTTCATTTCCTAAGATTAAGAGTCTCTTATGGTTTGTCTCCCTTCCTGGTTTCATCTTGTTTCATTTTTTTCTCTCTTCCCCTATGATCCTATGCCCTGTCTCAAATTCCACAGATCAGTGAGATCATATGATAATTGTCTTTCTCTGATTGACTTATTTTGCTTAGCATAATACCCTCTAGTTACATCCATATTGTTGCAAATAGAAAGATTTCATTTTTTTGATTTCTGCATAATATTTCATTGCATATATATATACATACCACATCTTTGTCCATTCATCTGTTGACAGACATCTGGGCTTTTTCCATAGTTTGACTATTCTGGACATTGCTGCCAAAAACATTGGGGTCCAGGTGCCTCTTCAGATTATTACACTTGTATCTTTGGGGTGAATCTCTAGTAGTGCAATTGCTGGGTTTTAGGGTAGCTCTATTTTCAACTTTTTGAGGAAACTCCATACTGTTTTCCAGAGTGGCTGCACCAGCTGGCATTCCCACCAGCAGTATAGGAGGGTTCCTCTTTCTCCCTATCCTTGCCAACATCTGTCATTTCCTGACTTGTTAATTTTAGCCATTCTGACTGGTGTGAGGTGGTATCTCATTGGGGTTTTGATTTGTATTTCCCTGATACTAAGTGATGTTGACCACTTTTTCATATGTCTGTTGGGCATTTGGATGTCTTCTTTGAAGAAATGTCTGTTCATGTCTTCTGCCCATTTCTTGATTGGATTATTTGTTCCTTGGGTGTTGAGTTTGATAAGTTCTTTATAGATTTTGGATACTAGCCCTTAATCTGATATATCATTTGCAAATATCTTCTCCCATTCTGTCGGTTGTCTTTTGGTTTTGTTGACTGTTTCCTTTGCTGTGCAAAAGTTTTTTATCTTGATGAAGTCCCAGTAGTTAATTTTTGCCCTTGCTTCCCTTGCCTTTGGCGATGTGTCTAGGAAGATGTTGCTGCAGCTGAGGTCAAAGAGGTTGCCGCCTGTGTTCTCCTCAAGGATTTTGTTGGATTCCTGTTACACATTTAGGTCTTTCACCCATTTTGAGTCTATTTTTGTGTATGGTGTGAGGAAATGGTCCAGTTTCATTCTTTTGCATGTGATTGTCCAATTTTCCCAACACCATTTGTTGAAGAGACTGTCTTTTTTCCATTGGATATTCTTTCCTGCTTTGTCAAAGATTAGTTGACCATAGAATTGAGGGTTCATTTCTGAATTCCATCATTCTGGTTGTCTGTTTTTTGCCAGTACCATACTGTCTTGGTGATTACAGCTTTGTAATAGAACTTGAAGTCTGGGATTGTGATGCCACCAGCTTTGGTTTTATTTTTCAGCATTCCTCTGGCTATTTTTTGGGGGTCTTTTCTGGTTCCATACTAATTTTAGGATTTTTTGTTCCATTTCTGTGAAAAAGGTTGATGGTTTTTTGATAGGGATTGCATTAAATGTGTAGATTGCTCTAGGTAGCACAGACACTTTAACAATATTTGTTCTTCCAATCCATGAGGATGGAATGTTTTTCCATTTCTTTGTGTCTTCCTCAATTTTTTCATGAGTATTCTACAATTTTTCTGAGCACAGATTCTTACATTTTTAGTTAGATTTATTCCTAGGTATCTAATGGTTTTGGGTGCAATTGTAAATGAGATCGACTTCTTAATTTCTCTTTCTTCTATCTCATTATTGGTATATAGAAGTGCAACTGATTTCTGGTCATTGATTTTATATTCTGCCACTTTACTGAATTCCTGTATGAGTTCTAGCAATTTTGGGGTGGAGTCTTTTGGGTTTTCCGCATAAAGGGTCATGTTATCTGTGAAGAGTAAGAGTTTGACTTCTTCTTTGCTGATTTGGATGCCTTTTATTTCTTTTTGTTGTCTGATTGCTGAGGCTAGGATTTCTAGGACTATATTGAATAGCAGTGATGAGAGTGTACATCCCTACCATGTTCCTGACCTTAGAGGAAAAGCCTATTGAGAATGATACTCGCTGTGGGTTTTTCATAGATGGATTTTATGATGTTGAGGTATATACCCTCTATCCCTACACTGTGAAGAGTTTTAATCAAGAAAGAATGTTGTACTTTGTCAAATGCTTTTTCTGCATCCTTGTTCTTTCTTTTATTTATGTAGTGTATCACATTGATTGATTTGCAGTTGTTGAACCAACTGTGCAGTCCAGGAATAAATCCCACTTGGTAGTGGTGAATAATCCTTTTAATGTACTGTTGGATCCTCTTGGCTAGTATTTTGGTGAGAATTTTTGCATCCATGTTCATCAGGGATATTGGTCTGTAATTCTCCTTTTTGGTAGGGTCTTTGTCCTATTTTGGGATCAAGGTAATGCTGGCCTCATAATTAGAGTTTGGAAGTTTACCTGCCATTTCAATTTTTTGAAACAGCTTCAAAAGAACAGGTATTAATTTTTCTTTAAATGTTTAGAAGAATTCCCCTGGAAAGCCATCTGGGCTCCTGTTTGTTTGGAAGTTTTTGATTACTGCTTCGATTTCCTTGCTGGTTATGTGTCTTTTCAGGTTTTCTGTTTCTTCCTGGTTCAGTTTTGGTAGTTTATATGTCTCTAGGAATGCATTCATTTCTTCCAGGTTGTCATCTGTCATTTCCTGACTTGTTAATTTTAGCCATTCTGACTGGTGTGAGGTGGTATCTCATTGGGGCTTTGATTTGTATTTCCCTGATACTAAGTGATGTTGAGCACTTTTTCATGTGTCTGTTGGGCATTTGGTTTGTTGGCATGTAGTTGCTCAAAATATGTTCTTATATTTGTTTGTATTTCTTTGGTATTGGTTGTGATCTCTCCTCTTTCATTCATGATTTTATTTATTTGGGTCCTTTCTCTTTTCTTTTTGGTAAGTCTGGCCAGGGGCTTATCAATCTTATTAATTCTCTCAAAGAACCAGCTCCTAGTTTTATTGATCTGTTCTGTTCTTTTGGTCTCTGTTTCATTGATTTCTGTTCTAATCTTTATTCTCTTCTCCTGCTGGGTTTAGGCTTTATTTGCTGTTCTTTCTCCAGCTCCTTTAAGTATAGGGTTAGGTTGTGTATTTGAGAACTTGTTTCTCAAGAAAGGCTTGTAGTGCTGTATACTTCCCTCTTAGGACTGCCTTTGCTGCATCCCATATATTTTGAACAGTTGTATCTCCATTTTCATTTGTTTACATGAATTTTTAAAATTCTTATTTAATTTCCTGGCTGACCCATTCATTCTTTAGTAGGATGCTCTTTAGCCTCCATGTATGTGAATTCTTTCCAACTTTCTTCTTGTAGTTGAGTTCCAGTTTCAAGGTCCAAAAATATGCAGGGAATGATCCCAATCTTTTGGTACTGGTGGAGACCTGAATTGTGATTCAGGATGTGATCTATTCTGGAGAATGTCCCATGTGCACTCAAGATGAATGTGTATTCTGGGGCGCCTGGGTGGCTCAGTCGTTAAGTGTATGCCTTCAGCTCAGGATGTGATTCCAGGGTCCTGGGATCAAGCCCCGCATCAGGCTCCCTGCTCTGCCAGGAGACTGCTTCTTCCTCTCCCACTCCCCCACTGTGTTCCCTCTCTCGCTGGCTGTCTATCTCTCTGTCAAATAAATAAATAAAAATCTTAAAAAAAAAAGAAGAATGTGTATTCTGTTGCTTTGGGTTGGAATGGTGTGAATATATCTGTGAAGTCCATCTGGTCTATTGTGTCATTCAAAGCCCTTATTTCTTTGTTGATCTCCTACTTAGATGATCTACCCATTGCAGTGAGAGGGGTATTAAAGTCCCCTACTGTTATTGTATTATTATTGATGTGTTTCTTTGATTTTGTTATTAATTGGCTTATATAATTGGCTGCTCCCATGTTAGGGGAATAAATATTTACAATTGTTAGATCTTCTTGTTGGATAGACCCATTAAGTATGATATAGTGTCCTTCCTCATCTGTTATTACAGTCTTTGGTTTAAAATCTAATTTGTCTGATATAAGGATTTCCACCCCAGCTTTCTTTTGATGTCCATTAACATGATAAATACTTTTCTACCCCCTCACTTTAAATCTGGAAGTGTCTTTGGGTCTAGAATGAGTGTCTTGCAGACAGCATATCAATCAGCCTTGCTTTTTTATCCAATCTGATACTCTGTGTCTTTTGATTGGGGCATTTAGCCCATTTACATTCAGGGTAACTATTGAAAGATATGAGTTTAGTACCATTGTATTGTCTGTAAGTTGCCTGTTACTGTATATTGTCCCTGTTTCTTTCTGGTCTATGTTACTTTTGGGCTCTCTCTTTGCTTAGAGGATCCCTTTCAATATTTCTTGGTGGGCTGGTTTGGTGATCATTAATTCTTTTAGTTTCTGTTTGTCCTGGAAGCTTTTTTTTAATCACACCTTCTATTTTGAATGACATCCTATCTGGATAAAGTACTCTTGGATGCATAGTTTTCTTCGTTTAGCACCCTGAATATATCATGCCAGTCCTTTCTGGCCTGCCAGGTCTCCGTGGATAGGTCTGCTCCCAATCTAACTTTTCTGCCCTTGTCAGTTATAGACTTCTTGTCCCAAGCTGCTTTCAGGATTTTCTCTTTGTCTCTGAGATTTATAAGTTCCATTATTATATGTCAGGGTGTTGATCGATTTTTATTGACTTTGAGGAGGGTTCTCTGTGCCTCCTGGATTTTGATGCTTGTTTCCTTCCCCAGATTAGGGAAGTTCTCCACTGTAATTTGCTCCAATATACCTTCTGCCCTTCTCTCTCTTTCCTCTTCTTCTGGGAACCCAATTATTCTAATATTGTTTATTGTATCACTTATCTCTCCTCCCCTCATGATCTAGTAGTTGTTTATCTCTCTTTTTCTCAGCTTCTTTATTCTCCGTCATTTGGTCTTCTGTATCACTAATTCTCTCTTCTGCCTCATTTATCCTAGCAGTGAGAGCCTCCATTTTTTATTGCATCTCATTAATAGCCTTTTGATTTCAACTTGGTTAGATTTTAGTTCTTTTATTTCTCCAGAAAGGGATTCTCTAGTGTCTTCTACGCTTTTTTCAAGCCCAGCTAGTATCTTTATATCATCTTCTGAGCTCTACTCCAGACATCTTACTAATGTCCATATTGATTAGGTCCCTGGCAGTCAGTACTTCCTCTTGTTCTCTTTTTTTGAAGTGAGTTTTTCCGTCTTGTCATTCTGTTCACAGAAGAATAGATGAATGAGAGAACAAAATACTAAAAGGACAACAATGACCCCAGAAAAATGTACACTAAACAACTCAGAAGAGACCTGAAACCAGGGGGGAGAAAAAAAAGAATACAGAATAGGGCAATATGCTGGATTCTGCATGTATTTTGGTCTGTTTTTTTAGAAAACTAGATGCCAAAATTGTAACAACAGAAAAACTTCTATATGTACAAAAATAAAATTAAATACAATGAAAGCATAGAATGTAACTGTAAAAATGGAAATTAAAGAAAAAACAAAAAAAGAAAAAAACAACAATAACAAAAAGGAAGTGATATAAACAGAAGTGAACAGAAGAGAGCAATACACTATCTCCTGAGAGTATTTTGTTCAGTTTGTTAGAGGAAACTACATCTCAAAATTGTAAAGAAAGAAAAACTTATATATACAAAAATAAAATTAAATACATTGAGAGGATAGAATAACTATAAAGATGAAAATTTTAAAAAAAACCTTTAACAAAACAAAATTTAAAAACCCAACAAACCAGAAAGGAAAATGGAAGAACTAAAAAAAAAAAAGAGAGAGATAATATGATCAGGTAGGTGAATAGAACAGAGCCATATACTAGATTTGAGGTGTATTTTGGTCTGTTAGAAGAAACTGCATCCCAAAATTTTAAAGAAAGAAAGAAAAAAATATATATATATAAAATAAGGTTGAATACAATGAAGGGATAGAATGTGACTGTAAAAATGAAAATTAAAAGATTTTTAAAAAAGAAGTTGTTAAAATAAGTTGATTGAAAAAGGAAACAAGAAAAATTTAAAAGAAAAAGAAGAAAAAAATAAAGACAATTTAAAAAATTAAAGTTGAAAGACTGAAGAATCATGGGGAAAAAGCCATGAATTCTTTGTGCTGTATTCCCCTGCATTGGAGTTTTGTAGTTCTCATTGATGGGTAAACTTGGTCTTTGCTGGACATTCTTGCTGATCTTCTGGGGGAGGGGCCTGTTGCACTGATTCTCAGATGTCTTTGCCCTGGGCAGAATTGGGCCTGGTTAAGTCATCTGCTCAGTTTTCTCTACATGGCTTTTGTTCCCTGAAGGATTTCCACCCAGCTTTAGAGGATGAGAATGAAAATGGCGGCCTCACAATCTCTGGCCCTGGAGCTGAGAGCTCTGGCCTCCACTCCTAAATGCGTCCTCAGAGAAAAACAGTTAATCACTCCTGTCTCCCTGGTCTCCGGCTGCACTGTATGCTCACCCGGCCTGTGACCGAGTGTTTCTATGTCTGGCACACGGCCTCACGTGGAGTCTCCAAACCTAGTAGATTCCTGTGGTGGGCTATCGTGCCTCTCCTCCCCAGGGGAGGAAGGGGAGTCTCCCTGGATCTGCTGCTTATGGGGACCCTGCTTGAAGCGCAGCGGCCCGACGGTGCTGCAGATGATCGTTTATGGCAACCCTGAGCTGAGAGCCCACTCCCGGACTCACTCTGTGACGGGCTTCCCCACTCAGACACCTGGGAGCTCTGCGGCACTCAGGCACCCCCCCCATCTTTCTGTGATCCTGAGGGTCCTGAGACCATACTGTCCCAGCGAGGATTCCACCCCTACTTAGCCCCCTGAGCGACGTTCCTCACCTGAGCAGACTTCTAGAAGTTGCGATTTTGTGCTGTGCCACTCTATCGCTTGGAAGCCACCAATACCCTGTTTGTCATTTTTAACCATTTTTTAACTGGAACGACTATTTTTTTTTTTTTTTTGGTAGGAAACAGAGACTTTGCAACTCTTATCAAAGAAATGCTAACGTGTTCAATGTATGCCATCGAGCATCATGTACTTACTCCAATAGGACACTATAGCTTCTAAACTTCTATCTACTACTAAAATAAGAATGACCATATGTTACCCTTATGATTTCCCAAGAAATTGATGGAGTCTGCTAGTACTTTGGTTCCCAGGTTTTTGCTTTTAAAAAAATGCATGCGAATGTGTCTCCAGCCTTTAGTGATTAGAGAATAATAAAACATTGGTATTACTGGAGAGAATGCTGAGTCACTCTTATCAGTGCTGTTAAATGGATGTGAGGAGTCTGAAAATAGAAGACTTACTATTTTTAAAGCCACTTCAGTTTTCTGCTTCTTGATAAAAATTGGTGATAAGACTATTCCTATTAAGATATATAAATTCTGGGGCGCCTGGGTGCCACAGCGGTTAAGCGTCTGCCTTCAGCTCAGGGCGTAATCCCAGTGTTAAGGGATCGAGCCCCACATCAGGCTCCTCCACTATGAGCCTGCTTCTTTCTCTCCCACTCCCCCTGCTTGTGTTCCCTCTCTCGCTGGCTGTCTCTATCTCTGTCGAATAAATAAATAAAATCTTTTTAAAAGAAAGAAGGTATATAAATTTGACATAAAAAATTACTTGTGTTCCTGTACATGAATAATGAGCTATCAAAAAGAGAAAATTAGAAAACAATCCCATTTACAATTGCATCAAAAAGAATAAAATCTCTAGGGATAAATTTAGCTGAGGAGACGAATGACATCTACACTGAAAATTGTAAGACGTTGATGAAAGAAATTGAAGAAGACACACATAAAGTGTAAAGATATTCCATGCTCATGGATTGAAAGAATTAATACTGTTAAAATGTCCATACTACCCAAATCTATCTACAGACTTAGTGAAAACCTCTATCAAAATTCTAATAGTATTTTTCACAGAAATAGAACAAACAGTCCTAAAATGTATATGGAACCACAGGTGACCTCTAAATGCAAAAGCAATATTGAGAAAGAACATCAAGGCTGGAGGGAGGCATCACACTCCCGATTTCAAAGTATGTTACGTAGTTATAGAAATCAAAACAGTATGGTATGGGCATAAAAACAGACACATAGATCAGTGGAACAGAATAGAAAGCCTAGAAATAAACCCACCCATATGCAGTCAATTAATCTATGACAAAAGAGCCAAGAATATAGAACACATTCAGTATTCATCCAGGTTGCCACGTCCAGGTTTTTTCATTTTCCGATACACTGTAATTAGTTTATCCATTGGATTTACTTATTTGTAGATTGTTTATCCATTTACCATTTTTAACCACTTTTTAACTGGAAGGACTATATATTTCAGTAGAAAACAGAGACTTTATAACTCTTATCAAAGAAATACTAAAGTGCTCAATGTATGTCACGGAGCATCTCATGCTTCATTAGGACACTCTAGTTTCCAAACTTCTAACTACTGCCAAAGGTTATTAAGGGAGTAGATCTTAAAAGTTCTCATCATAAGGTAAAAAAAATTATAACCATTTGTAGTGATAGATGTTAACTAGACATTGTGGTAAGCATTTTACAATATATATGTATTTGAATGAATGTTTTATAGATGAAATTAATATGTTATATGTCAGTTATATCTCAGCTAAAAATAAAGGCACCAGAGGTGAGGCTGCTCTTTCTTCTCCTTTCACTAAGATGGTGTATTTTCAATTGTGATGTGATGACTTAACTGAGATAATGAGATAATGAAACACATTGTGGGAAAAAACATTTTGACTTTTCAAAGTTTTCCAGATTATTCCAAATTAAAATGAATGAAAGCATCTTTATCAGATTTCTATTTTTAATTTTTTCCCTGTATAGTTTCATGCCAACATGATTTTTTAATGGAAATTATACTCTGAATGATGTACTTTTTGTCTTTCAGTCTGTAAGTTCTTTGAAATGTTGCTATTTGGCAAGGACAGCCATGTCCTGCCATTTGATTTACATTTTGAATGTTAAATTTGAGAGTCAAAAAAAATTATTTTATATACATATATTTTCATTAAAGTTCTGTTGAGCCAGTTAATTCTAATTTTTATATTTAAAATCTATTATTTAAAAGGTAAGATCCACTTGGTAGTAACCCAGATTGAAACTTTTAACGTAATAAAAATGTTCTCTGGTTGTTTCTAAGGTATCCTATTTGAGAAGAAAATAGAGATTGTTTTTTCTCCTTTTAATAGCTGTGCTGATATGTTTCTGAACTTTCAAATAAAGTTTTAATTTAAAAATATTTGAATGACATAAGATCAGATTATCAGTATCTTTTTAAAAGATCAGATTATCAACATCTTTTTAAAACTTTTTAAAAATTTTTATTTAAATTCCAGTTAAGGGGCGCCTGGGTGGCACAGCGGTTGGGCGTCTGCCTTCGGCTCAGGGCGTGATCTCGGCGTTATGGGATCAAGCCCCACATCAGGCTCTTCTGCTATGAGCCTGCTTCTTCCTCTCCCACTCCCCCTGCTTGTGTTCCCTCTCTCGCTGACTGTCTCTATCTCTGTCAAATAAATAAATAAAATCTATAAAAAAAAATAAAAAAAATAAATTCCAGTTAACATGCAATGTAATATTAGTTCCAGGTGTAGAATTTAGTGATTCATCACTTAACATAGAACACCCAGCGCTCATCACAAGTGCCCTCCTTAATACCCATCACCTATTTAATCCACCTCCACCCTCTCCCCTCAGGTAACCGTCAGTTTTTTCTCTGTAGTTAAGAGTCTGTTTCTTGCTTTCCCTCTCTTTTTTATCCCTTTGCTTGTTTGTTTCGTTTTTAGATTTCATATATGAGTGAAATTATATGGTGTTTGTCTTTCTCTGACTGACTTCTTTCACTCAGCATAATACTCCCTAGCTCCATCCATATCATTGTAAATGGCAAGATTTCATTCTTTTTTATGGCCAATAGTCCATTGTGTGCGTGTGCATTATATATTATATATATTCCATGTCTACCCAGAAGTCACCTCTGTAACTTTTTCTTATTGTTTTTTGAAAAATAAAACACAGATGCAAAAGCTATATGAAACAAAGGTATATCACAAACAGTTGTAAGACAAACTATTGTAACTACTGCCCAGATCAGGAATAGAACTGCCGGTTATCCCCAGAAGATTTTTTGGATTCCAGCCCAACCACAAGCCTTTCTCTCCTCCCAAAAGTTGGCTGTGCTTTTTTCTTTTATGGTTTGTCATTCAAGTGTGCATCTTTTAAAACTGTAGTGTAGGCTATTTTGTTAATATGTCTTTCAGTCTACAAGCTCTCTTTCCAGTCCCCTTTTCCCCCTTACAATTCAACGGTTAAAGATCCCCAGTCATATGACCTGGGTAGTCACATACAGAGGCCTGGACATATTCAGTTTTGTTTGTTTGTTTTTGTGAGACTATAGGTGATACTGTATTCTTTCATCAGAAAGTGCATAATGTCGGGGCACCTGGGCGGCTCAGTCGTTAAGCCTCTGCCTTCGGCCCAGGGTGTGATCCCCACATCAGGCTCCTCCACTGGGAGCCTGCTGCTTCCTCTCCCACTCCCCCTGCTTGTGTTCCTTCTCTTGCTGGCTGTCTCTCTGTCTGTCAAATAAATAAATAAAATCTTAAAAAAAAAGAATGCATAATGTCTAGTTATATCTCTCTTTTTTTTATGATGTAAGTAACAGTTGATAATTCAGCTGCCCAGATGTATTAGATTTAGGGGATTGCAAAATGAAGATTATTTTCTCTATCATTTCTTTTTTATTCATTGGCTCAATACATCCCCTCGTCTACTATTTGGTTAGTAGTGGCACAGTATATATGGGAAAAGTAGAATAAATGCTTGATTCTTCACCTTTCTTTACTAGTTTTCAAAATACAGAGTTGACTTCCTTTCATCCTGTAAAAGTGGGCAGTTCTTTAATTGTTGTATCATTACAAATTCATGAATTTAAGCATATTTGATATGTTTCAATCCATTGGAATTCTTATCCTTATTGAAGTTCATATTATCCCATATTTGCTCAGTGGGATCCTCTTCAAGCCCCCTCTGTTCTCCATCCTTATCTGGCGGATGGACAGGAGCTATGAATTTATCCATGGGAATGCTCTGAACCAGTGGTTGTAAACCAGTACCCAGGGTCAAAAGTAGCTATCATATTTGTTGTCTTTTTTTTTTCCCAAAAAAGAAACAAGTCAGTCACTTGACAATAACAACAATAAAATAACTTACTTAGCACTTACTATGTGCCAGGTGTTGTACCACTTGCTGGAAATATTATAGTTCGTAAGACATAAAACTGCCTTCGAGGAGTTTACAATCTGATGAGGAAAATAATATAAGCCATGACACTACATTAAGTGACCTTGTAGGATTCTAGGATGGTGTGAGAGTTCTTAGAAAAGACCTAACTCATGGTTTGGGGATCAAAGAAGCAAAATATTATTCAATTTTTTTGGTTTGTCTGTTTTTTCCCCCTCTTATGTTCATTTATTTTGTTTCTTAAATTCCACGTATGAATGAAATCATATGGTATTTGTCTTTCTCTGGCTGACTTATTTCACTTAGCATAATACTCTGTAGCTCCATCCCTGTCATTGCAAATGGCAAGATTTTATTTCTTTCATGGCTGAGCAATATTCCTTTATATATATATGCACCCCACATCCTCTTTATCCATTCATTATTCAATGGATATTTGGGCTCCTTCCATAATTTGACTATAGAGAGCAAACTGATGGTTACTGGAGGGGAGGTGGGCAGGGAGATGGGTTAAACAGGTGATGGGTATTAAGGAGGACACTTGTGATGAGCACTGGGTCTTGTATGTAAGTGATGAAACACTAAATTCTACACCTAAAAGTAATATTGCACTGTATGTTAACTAGCTGGAATTTAAATAAAAACTTGGAAAAATATTATTCAATTTTCTATTTAAAATATTTAAGTCTTCCAGGTGAAGAAAGATGAGGGAAAATGATTTAGGCAGAGAAGGCATAGGTGAACCTGAATTTTTCTTTAATTAGAAAAACAGTCAATAAGTCTGTATTAAACATTCTATTCCCAAACTTAAATCTGATCCTGTGACCAGTTTTTCTGTTATCACTGTCTTTTCTCTTGCTAGAAATGCCCCTAAGTAATATTTTTCTCCATAGAATACAAGTTTTAAATAAAAGTCAAGGTATTTCTGTCCTAATCCTTATTTTTTAATTTTTTATTGTGTTATGTTAGTCACCATACAGTACATCATTAGTTTTTGATGTAGTGTTCCATGATTCATTGTTTGCGTATAACACCCAGTGCTCCATGCAATATGTGCCCTCCTTAATGCCCATCACTGGGCAACCCCAACCCCCCACTCCCCTCCCCTCTGAAACCCTTAGTTTGTTTCCCAGAGTCCATAGTCTCATCGTGGTTCATCCCCCCTTCTGTTTACCCCCTTTCATTCTTCCCTTCCTTCTCCTACCGATCTCCCTGCTATTTCTTATGTACCACAAATGGGTGAAACCATATGATAATTGTCTTTCTCTGCTTGACTTTTTTCACTTAGCATAATCTCCTCCAGTCCCGTCCATGTTGCTGCAAATGGTTGGGCAATCGTTCTTTCTGATGGCTGAGTAATATTCCATTGTATATATGGACCACATCTTCTTTATCCATTCATCTATTGAAGGGCATCTCAGCTCCTTCCAGAGTTTAGCTATTGTGGACAGTGCTGCTATGAACATTGGGGTGCATATGGCTCTTCTCTTCACTACATCTGTATCTTTGGGATAAATACCTAGAAGTGCAATTGCTGTGTCCGAGGGTAGCTCTATTTATAACTTTTTGAGGGACCTCCACACTGTTTTCCAAAGTAGCTGTACCAACTTGCATTCCCACCAATAGTGTAAGAGGGTTCCCTTTTCTCCACATCCTCTCCAACATTTGTTGTTTCTTACCTTGTCAATTTTTGCCATTCTAACTGGTGTTATCTCAATGTGGTTTTGATTTGAATTTCCCTGATGGCTAATGATTTTGAACATTTTTTCATGTGTCTCTTAGCCATTTGTATGTTTCCTTTGCTGTGCAGAAACTGTTTATCTTGTGCCCATTTTTTGATTTGATTATTTGTTTCTCATGTATTGAGTTTGAGAAGTTCTTTATAGATTTTGGATACCAGCCTTTTACCTGTAGTTTCATTTGCAAATATCTTCTCCTATTCTGTGGGTTGCCTCTTTGTTTTGATGACTGTTTCCTTTGCTGTGCAGAAACTGTTTATCTTGATGAAGTCCCAAAAGTTCATTTTTTCTTTTGTTTCCCTTGCCTTTGGAGATGTGTCTTGAAAGAAGTTGCTGTGGCCAATGTCGGAGAGCTTACAGCCTATGTTCTCCTCTGTGATTTTGATGGATTCCTGTCTCACATTGAGGTCTTTCATCCACTTGGAGTTTATCTTTGTGTATGGTGTGAGAGAGTGGTGTCTTGAAAGAAGTTGCTGTGGCCAATGTCGGAGAGCTTACAGCCTATGTTCTCCTCTGTGATTTTGATGGATTCCTGTCTCACATTGTGCTTTGTCAAAGATTAGTTGACCATAGAGTCGAGGGTCCATTTCTGGAGTCTGTATTCTGTTCCATTGGTCTATGTGTCTGTTTTTGTGCCATTTCTGTCCTAATCTGGACTGGATGAGTTAGTATCACTTTCTTTTGATTTGTTTTTCTTTCCAGGATGAGTATTCCAGAATCAACCCTGCAGTTCTTGTGGTCATTTTTATTACCATGATATTTACTTCTTTACTGAACTACCTTTTCTAGCTCACATTCATATTTACTTGCAACTTTTACCTTTTAAGTTGCTGATTCTTGGGGTGCCTGGTGCCTCAGTTGGTTAAGCATCTGACTTTGGCTCAAGGTCATGATCTCAGGGTTCTGGATTGGAGCCCCACAGTGGGCTCCTGCTCATCAGGGAGTCTGCTTCTCCTTCTGCCCCTCCTCCTGCTCATTCTCTTTCTCTCTCAAATAAATAAAATTTTTTTTTAAAAAGATGCTGACTTTTACACTCATCTTACCTTCTGTTCCTTTGCCCAAGTCAACAGGAAATACTGAAACAGGTTTATGTTTGACAAAATCAATAGAAGTAAAACTGTACTTACTAGCTTATTCTCATTATTGAAACTGATCATGATGAATCACATTCTAATTCATTATTTCAGCAAAAACATTGATTGATCTAACCATTTTAGAGCAACATTCTAGGCCTTTCGCCAGCACAGATTTTATTTAACACTACAGCTCCTTTCTATTTCTTGAGCCAACTATTTTAGGCTGCTAAAATACAACTTCCAGAAAGGTAAAATTGTGATTCTCAGGCAAGTATAAAGTAAACATGGGTGAAAATTTTTTTTGAACTCACTAATTAATGATGAAACCAGTTAAATGTTAAGATGAGTTCTAGGAGCATTTGAGGATCTAGGTATTGACTATTAAATATAGGAATGTTAGGATAAGATACTTAAATTAGATACAAAGCTGATTAATATCCTGTATATTAACCTATAACCTTTATGGTTATTTTTTTCACCAGACAGAAGTTATTTGCATTTCTATCTAACAAAAATCTACAAGTTAACATATAGTTAGTAAACAACAAATCTAACAAATTACATTCCCCTAATCTTTGGGTGGCCATGTGTCCCATAGGTCATTGAAAAGGACCTATTAGGAAACTTTTTGCCTTCTTTCCATGTTGTGGATGGTTTTGGAATAAGACTTTGGTTCTCTTAGACTGGATTAGAGAATATTCTTTGGGTCTGAAGATTGTGAATAACTGGTGAAGTAAGTTCTTTTTCAGTACACTTTGTCAGTTTTGTATTCCAGTGTTAAATAACTGCCTAATAATTCACCTTTAATACTCAGTTTTTAAGCAGTCTAAATTGTTTAACTGGGAATGAGAGAATGGCAAAGGAAATTTTTATATGCTTAATAGAGTTGTGGTAATGGCTCTTGAGTAAATTCTCTACATTTTTATGTTCCCTAGGGTTTTCCAGGAGATATTGGGATTCCTGGACAAAATGGCCCTGAAGGATCAAAGGTAAAAAAAAAAAAAAAAAAAAAAAAAAAAAAAAGAAAAGAAAGGAAAGAAAGAAAGAGAAGGAAAGAAAAAGAAAAAACTATTATATCTAGAGTTTTCTAATCTCAAATTTCAATGAATGGTTAAAAAAAGACTTTAGAAATATCAGAACATGTCTGGATATTTTATAGCTGTAGAGCTTATTTCAAGATAATCTGCAAGTAGCTTGCATGTTTGGTTATTCTTTCAGCACCCTTTGTTTAATTACAGTATATTATCCAACTTCTTCGGTTCAGGTCATTGAAAATGATTTTCCTTGTTTGGTATGGACATAGATTAGGTGGATAATATTTTCAAAAAACATAAATCACTGAAAAAGGATTTCTTGGAAGAGATGAAAAAAACCTAAAAAGCCATAACCCATGATAAATGGGTGAGAGTTTTCTGGCCATTGAAACCATAAAATATCCTCTGATTAAAATACGAGAAAGGCTACAGTGTCCGGGAATTTACACATAGCACAAAATAACTGAAGAACCCTAAGCATTTTTAACTTCCTTTACTGTTTTCACATATATATTACTGGAAGTTAGCAAAATTTCTTTCTTTTTAAATTTTATTTATTAAACTATAGTTATGACATACCCCTGTTAGTTTCCTATGTACATCATAGTGATTTGACAACTTTATATATTATGAAATGATCACAATAAAGTGTAGTTACTATCTGTCACCGTATAAAGTTATTGAAATATTATTGACTTTATTCTCTATTCAGTACATGATCTCCCCATGACTTGCTATTTCATAACTAGAAGTTTATAACTCTTAAGTCCTTCACGTATTTTGCCTCCCTGCCCTGACCTCTCTCCTCTGTGGTAATCAACAGTTTGTTCCTGTATCTGTGAGTCTGTTTCTGTTTTGTTTTATTTGTTCATTTTTGTTTTCTAGATTCTACGGTAAGTGAAATCATATGATATTTGTCTTTGTCTGACTTATTTCACTTAGTATAATACCCTCTAGGTCCATCCATGTTGTCACAAATGGCAAGATTTCATTCTTTTTTATGGTGGAGTAATATTTTGTTATATATATCTATCTTATCTTTTTTATCCACTCATCTATCAATGGACACTTAGATTGCTTTCATATTTGGCTATTGCAGATAATGCTGCAATGAACATAGGGGTATGTATATCTCTGAATTGGTGTTTTCATTTTGTTTGGGTAAATATCTAGAAGTGGAATTATTGAATCATATGATAGTTCTATTTTAATTTTTTTTATTATGTTCAGTTAGCCAACATATAGTACATCATTAGTTTTTGACGTAATGTTCAACAATTCACTCAGTGCTCATCACGACACATGCCCTCCTTAATACTCATTACTCAGTTACCCTATCCACCTACTCCCCTCCCTTCTGTAACCCTCAGTTTGTTTCCTGGAGTCCAGAGTCTCTCATGGTTTGTCTCCCTCTCTAATTTCTTCCCATTCAGTTTTCTCTCCTTTCCCCTGTGGTCCTTATGTTCCACATATAAGTGAAACCTTATGATAATTGTCTTTCTCTGCTTGACCTATTTCAGTTAGCATAATCTCCTCCAGTTCCACCCATGTCAGTGCAAATGGCGGGTATTCATCCTTTCTGATGGCTGAGTAATATTCCATTGTATATATGAACCATATCTTCTTTATCCATTCATCTGTTGAAGGACATCTTGGCTCCTACCACAGTTTGGCTATTGTGGACATCACTGCTATGAACGTTGGGGTGCATGTGCCCCTTCTTTTCACTACATCTGTAGCTTTGGGATAAATACCTAGTAGTGCAATTGCTGGGTCATAGGGTAGTTCTATTTTTAATGTCTTGAGGAATCTCCATACTGTTTTCCATAGTGACTGCACCAATTTACATTCTTATCAACTCTGTACAAGGGTTCTCTTTTCTCCAATCATTGCCAACACTTACTTTTTGTCTTTTTGGTAATAGCCAATCTGAGAGGTGTGAGGTGACATCTCACTATGCTTTTGACTTGCATTTTCCAGGTAATTAGTGATGTTGTACATTTTTTCATATGCCTGTTGCCACCTGTATGTCTTCTTTGGGAAATTGTCTATTCAAGTTCTCTGCCCATTTTTTTAACCAGGTTGTTTATTTGCTTTTTATATTAAATTGTGTAGGGGAGCCTGGGTGGCTCAGTCAGTTAAGCATCTGCCTTTGGCTCAGGTCATGATCTCAGGGTCCTGGGATGGAGCCCCATGTTGTACTCCCTACTCAGGAGAGGTCTCCTCCCTTTCCCTCTGTCCCTCCCCCCTGCTCATGTGCACGCTGTCTCTCTCTCAAATAAATAAAATCTTAAAAATTTGTGTAAGTTCTTTATGTATTTTGGATATTAACCTTTTATCCAATATGTGATTTGCAAGTATTTTCTCTCATTCAGTAGGTTGCCTTTCTTGTTGTTAATGGTTTTCTTTAGTGCAAAAGCATTTTAGCTTGATATAATTCCATTTGTTTATTTTAGCTTTTGTTGCTTTGCCAAAAAAGTGTTGCTAAGGCTGATGTCAAAAAGTGTACTGCCTATGTTTTCTCCTCCTTCATTCTTACTTTATTTGAGCTCTCTCTCTTTTTTCTTGATGTTACTAGACATTTGTCAATATTTTTAAACCTTTTCAAAGAACCAGCTTTTAGTTTCATTGATCTTTTAAATTATTGTTTAGTCTCTATTTCATTTATTTCCACTCTGATCTTTATTATTTCTTTCCTTCTGTTATCTTTGGGCTTTCTATGCTTATTTTCTAGTTCCATTAGGTGTAAAGATAGATTATTTATTTTGGATTTTTCCTGTTTCTTGAAGTAGGCCTGTATTGCTGTGGACTTCCCTCTCAGAACAGCTTTTGCTCTGTGCCATGGATTTTGGAAAGTTATGTTTCTATTTTCATTTGTCTCAAGGTATTTTTTAATTTCATCTTTGATTTCTTTGTTGACCCATTGGCTGTCTAGTAGTGTGTTGTTTAGTCTCTATGTGTTTGTGTTTTTTCTATTTTTCTTCATGTAATTGATTTCTAGTTTCATGTTGTTGTGGTCAGAAAAGAGGTCTGATACAATTTTAATCTTTTTGAATTTATTGAAACTTATTTTGTAGCCTAATAAGTGACCTCTTATAGAGAATGTTCCATGTGCATTTGAAAAGGATGTGTTTTCCACAGTTTTCAGATGAAATATTCCATATGTATATCTATTAAGTCCATCTGGTCTAATGTGTTATTCATCTGATCTAATGTGTTGTTTAAGGCCAGTGTTTCCTTATTAATTTTATGTCCAGATGATCTATCCATTGATGTAAGTAGGATATTAAAATCTCTTCCTATTTTTTTCTCCCTTTATATCTGTTAATATTTGCTTTATAGATTTAGGTGCTTCTATGTTGGATGCATAAATATTTATGAATGTTATGTCCTCTTCTTGGATTTATCCCTTTATCACTATGTAATGCCATTCTTTTATTTTTGTTACAGTTTTTGTTTTAAAATCCATTTTGTCTTTTATAGGTATTACTACTCCAGTTTTCATTTGCGTTTGTGTGGAATATCTCTTTCCATTCTTTCACTTTTAGTTCTATATATGTCTTTAGACCTGAAGTGAGTCTCTTGTTGGCAGCATATAGATGAACCTTGTTTTTCTTTTCCATTCAATCACCCTATAGCTTTTAATTAGAGTGTTTAGTCCATTTATATTTAAAGTAATTATTGATAGGTATGTACTTATTGCCATTTTGTTCATTGTTTCCTGGTCTGTTTTTTGTTTGTTTTTGTTTTGTTTTGTTTTTAGTTCTCTTTTCCTTTCTTCTATTGGTCTCTTCTCTTGTGTTTTGATGTTTTTCTTTTGTGTTATGTAGGATTTTGGTTTTTGATTACTGTGAAGTTTGTATGTATTGACCTTATATATAGCAGTCTGTTTTAAGCTGATAGTTGCTTAAGTTCAAATACATTCTAATAGCACTACATCTTTTCCATCCCCCAGTTTTAAGTTTTTTGGCTTTACATCTTTTTAGTTCATGTACCCCTTAACTACTTACTATATTTATAGTTGATTTTACTATTTTTGTCTTTAAATGTTCATATAACTTTTTAAGTGGCTAATCTACCCCTTTACCATATATATTTGCCTTTACCAGTGGGATTTTTTTCTTTCATATATTTTCTTATTTCCAATTAGGGACTTTTCTTTGTCAGGGCTCTTTAACATTTCTTGTAAGGCCACCTTAGTGCTGTTAACTTCTTTAGTTTCCTTGTCTGGGAAACTCTTCATCTCTCCTCCACTTCTGGATGATAACCTTGCTGGGTAGAGTATTCTTGGTTGTAAATTTTCCCCTTTTAGCACTTTCAATATATCCTGCTACTCCCTTCAGAGCTCCAAGAGTTTCTGCTGAAAAATTAACTGACAGTCTTATGGTGTTTCCCTTGTATGTGATTATTTGTTTTTTTCTCTTGCTGCCTTTATTTATTTATTTATTTATTTATTTATTTATTTATTTATAAAGGGAGTGTGTGTGTGTGTGTGATCTAGGGGTAGTAGAGGTAGAGGGAAAGGGAGAAAGATAATCCAAAGCAGTTCCCATGCCCAGCACAGAGACCAATACGGGGCTTGATCTCACAACTCTGAGACCATGACATAAGCTGAAGTCCGGAGGTGAATGCTTAACCAACCGAACCACCCAGGTGCCCTCTCTAGCTGTTTTTAAGATTCTGTCTTTAACTTCTGCCATTTTAATTATAATATTTTTAATTAAAATATGTTTGGTTTAGATATCTTTGGGTTCATTTTGTTGAGGACTCTTTACCATGCAGACTCACATAGAACGAGCATTGTAAACAAATAAAGTATTGTTAATAAAGACATGAAAGGATGAAGTAGCCTGAAGTTTAGAGAATGGACAGGTTATGATGTACAGTATTGCCACTGTAGAAGTTTAGTGTGAGTATAGAGGAAGTGAGAGGAGATGAAGCTGGAAAGGATATTAATAATTATATTTGTTAGTGTACTATAGTGTTAAGTACTATAGCACTATAGTAAATGTCTTATATGCATCTCATTTAATCTTCACAACAGCATTAGTTGCTAGGTATTGTCTCCATTTTACAGATGGTTAAATTATTGCCTCACTGGCATGTAACTCTCAAGTGATTTAGTCAGGATTCTAACCCAGATGTGATTTCAAAGTCTGAGTTCTTAACCACTTAGCTTTGGGATGAAACTGTGGAAAACATTCAATACCATGCTAAAGTGTTTCCACTTTATCCACGGGCATCATGAAACAATTGAAGATATTAAAGTAGTAAAATGTCCTAGGTGATTTATGTTTTAAAAAGATACCTTTCATTCAGCATGGAGGATGGTTTAAATAGGAGGGAAACTGAAGGTAAGGAGATAAACTAGACAAAGAGAAAAGAATTATAAAGATCTGAAACAGAACATCCAGTCAGCAATTATTTATTGACTACTCTTACATGACATAGCCATTGTGCTAGATGCTAGACCATCTACAAAAATGAAAAGTGTTGATCCCTACTTTCAAAAACTTATAATCTAGAGAACGATATGCAAGAAAACCTTTATAATGACCATATGAATAATATACACTATGTAATACTGTGCAAATAATGGGATAGGGAATTCAGATTATGCTTTGCAGAGAAAGTAGCACTTGAGCTGACATGACAAATGAGTAGGAATTTGCATACAGACAAGGGAGATGTATGGCATTCAGGAAAAGGAAGCTTATGAGAAGGTGGAAGTGCAGTATGTGGAACATACTTACTCTTAAGTTATTCATTGTTTATATGAAATTCAAACTTAACTGGGCATCCTGTATTTTATCTGGCAACCCTATTGGCCACCTACAAATTTTCCATATATATAATTTTCTCCCTTCTTTTATGTCTCCATAGAAGAAATATTCCTCCTCTTCCTCAGTATTCAAGTTCCACAGATGTTTTGCATCAAAATTTCTCCTCTAACTCCTGAATAACTTCATGCCATCAATTATCACCTTTCTACTGATCTCTCCCTTGAACCAAAATTTCCCCTTTGCCCTTAAAACCATTCTCACTGCCAATGTTGTAGTTTAGGCCCTTTTTATTTTTCACCAGCATTAGTAATAATCCTTCATTTGTTCTTCCAGCCTCCAGCCTGGCATTTCTTCAAATCTGCTTCCAAACTGCTGATGAAATAATGTTTGTAAAGTACAGATCTTATCATATCACTCTTTTGCTTATATCCTCCAGTGATCTCCACAGCTTCCAGGTTAAGGCTTGTACTTCCTTACTTTTTTCACAAGGCTCTTTATGACCTAATCTCTCTCTTTAACTCCATTATCTATAGTCATATCTACCAGCACTCTTCCAAAAACATTACTCCAGCTAAACTGTTTAGAGTACCAAACCGTGCCATACTTGTTCAAATCTCAAAACTTCCTGTGTGCTGTTCTTTTTGTCTGGTTATCTCTCTATCTTCCTGTGCCCTGCTTCACTTGCTAACACTTACACATCACATACTACATTGTCCAGGAAGCTTACTCTGTTTCTTACAAGTCTGATCGAGATATCCTTTCTCTGTATTCCTAAAAAAAAAAAAAAAAATCCATCAAGCAGCTACCTTCATATATTATAACTGCTGATTTGCTTATCCCTCTGTTAGACTATGAGCTTTTGAGAGAAGAAGCTAATTGATTTTATAAACATCACAATAACCATAATAATATCCATAGCATAGAATAGGAATGCAGTAGATATTGGCTGCATAGATTATTGATTAACTGTATTTGAAAGCTATTTGGAAATAGAAACAATACAACTTGGTAATTTATTAAATGAAGGTGATGGGGGAAAGGGAAGCCGAAGACTATGGAAGCTGAGACTACAACTTGATTACTGATGTCATTAACTTAAATAGGGGACTTGAGAGGAGCAGGTTTGGAGGATGGAGAATACAAGGAGTTTCATTCTGGGTATACTTAGTTTGAGGTACCTGTTTGACATCAAGGTAGAAATAATAAATAGCAGTAAACAAAGCTTTAAAGTAGAAATAGTACATGAGGGGATGTTGAGGGAGAAAGGTAGTATAAAGAATGGAGTTGATAGGGGCGCCTGGGTGGCACAGCGGTTGAGCGTCTGCCTTCGGCTCAGGGCGTGATCCTGGCGTTATGGGATCGAGCCCCACATCAGGCTCCTCCGCTATGAGCCTGCTTCTTCCTCTCCCACTCCCCCTGCTTGTGTTCCCTCTCTCACTGGCTGTCTCTATCTCTGTTAAATAAATAAATAAAAAATCTTAAAAAAAAAAAAAAATAAAAAAAAAAAAAAAAAAAAAAAAAAAAAAAAAAAAAAAAAAAAAAAAAAAGAATGGAGTTGATAACTTCTGTAATGTTTAGCACTTTACCTGCTGCATACTTGAACTTGATGCATATATAAACACCATTCATCCATTCATTTAGTACTTCATTTAACATATATTGAGTTTCTTTTATGTGTTTGGCCAAGTAGTAAATGCGAGATTATAAAGATTTCTAAACTATGGTTCCTTCCCTGAATGAGGTAACAGTTTAGTGAAAGATACCAAAAAAAATCACAAAAATTATTAAGAAATGCTATACAAAAAAGTTGGTGAAGTGCTATGAGAGTCTAAAGAATTAAGAAACAGATTCCACTCTATAAAATTGAGAATTACTTTAAGAGGAAGTAATAATTAAACTTAATGTTTTCAAGAATGTGTATCATACTAGGTGAAGAACCAGGTAGCTTTCTAAATTCTTTTCAGTTGGGAAATTTTGTTTCACTTTGGAAATTTTGTTTCACTTCAAGTTTTGTCAAGAAAAATCCAGAGAACTGAAGAAATCCAACTGACCTTTTGAATAATATTACAACAGTGATCTTTAAAACTCCTTCTCATTCCTTATTTTAGTCTTAGAATTACATTATTTAAAAGTGGGACAAAAACCATGAAAACCAGACATTTTAATGAATACCAATGGTCGAATTTCCAATGAGTAATAATCACTTTGTGGATTCTTTATCTAAATTTATTCAGTAAACATGAACTTGCAGCCCCATCAGCAACAAAGTCATTAGACTAATTGAGTGTTTATATATCACTGAATTTTAAAATAATATTTCAGAAAAAACGAAAAGAACCAGAAAATTTTAAAGAAAGAGGGATGTGATTTTGTCTTGTAATTTAAGAGGGGTCTGGTTATGTTTTTCTTCTTGGTGCTTCCTATTTTTATTGAAGTTGTTTCTAGAAACAGAAGGGGAAAAAAGAGTCAAACATACTGACCCTATTAGCATGATGAGTTTCTTTAGTAGCATGCACTGTGTCATAGAAGCATCTTAAAACTTCCTTTATTTTAATATACATATCTTGTTAGAAAGTAGGGACAATATAAATTGCTAAAGCTCCATTGAGGCTATGCAAGGTGGTCATCAAGACAATTATGTGTACTCTATGTGAAATACATGGTTACCCTATTTGTAAACCAATTGGGTTCTTTCCAGAGCAATTTGGCACAGCTCTAAAGAAGCCTTTTATTTTCTCTTCATTTTCTGCCAGTTGACTAAAAACCTCAAACTAAGACTGGAAACTTGTGTTTATTATAATTCTATTGATTGCGAGAATGTATGTGTATATGTGTATATAGATACAAAACATAGTTTAGCGAGTGTTTTTTAAGAGCTACCCAATTTGGCCATCTGCTTTCAAGCATCCCACAACATTAGAAAAACCACATCCTTTGCTGCTTACTGCAGGAAGTGAGTACCCAATAAATATTCTCTGTTCTCTAGTAAACAGAGGAATAATTTATTTGTTGCTATAATGATTTGCGTTGTTACCTTGACTATGGAATTAGGGATGGTAAAACAGGCTGTTATTTTCTATTGTATAACATCTCTGATAAGTTTTTAGAGAAAGCCTACTATTGGTGAAGTTATGTTACACAATATATGGAAATAACCTTCACACTGAATTATTAAAATGTCATGTGATCATCTGTACAGAGGTGAGCTAACGTGTAAGAGGAAAATGTATAACTCTAACTAGTTTTCTAAGATCACCTGGACTCCACCCTGACTCATGTTTAATATGCTAAATCAAGGTTTCTGATATTATTTATCATTTTATTCTCCGGACTTCATTTAGTTAGCTAAGAAATACTTACAAGTTTGTACAATGAGCAATGTACTGTGTTAAGCAATTACTTGAAAACAAGATTAAAACATGGTCTTCTGTCTGCTAGGAACTTGTAATTTTCTGAAAATGTGAGATTTCCACATGTGAAAAGTTAAAAAAGCATAACTAGGCAGCACATAAGTGAACAATAAGGAGCTCAGGAGAAGGGGAAAGAATGACTAACATGGCCATTTTTCTGAGAAACTTTACAGAAAAATTAGGATTTATAGTTGGATGGGTTGCATTTGGCCAAGTAGAGTCAAGGAAGGAGAGATACGAAAATGAACACAGGGATGGAGGACAGAAGTAAACCCACCTGTCTTAAAAAAAATTAGAAGTCAGATTGTGACATATCTTAAATATAAAGCTGAGAAGTTTAAATGCTAATAAGCCAATAGGCTCATGGAAGAATTTTTTTTGTTGTAGTAATAAAAACACATAACATAAAATTTACTCTCTCAACAAATTTTTGAGTGTATAGTACAGTAATGTTAACTATATGCATATTGTTGTACATAAAATCTCTAGACCATTTTTATCTTGCATGTCTGAAAGTCTGTACCCACTGAACAGCACCCCTGTATTTCTACCTCCTCCAACATCTGGCAATCATCATCCTACTCTGCTTCTAGGATGATGACTATTTTAGTCACCTCATACACGTAAAATTATACATTTTTTGTCCTCCTGTGACTGGTTTATTTCCCTTAGCATAAAGTCATCAAGGTACATCCATGATGTAGCCTATGTTAGAATTTCCTTCTTTTTTGAGGCTAAATAACAGTCCATTGGCCAATAGTCTAAATATCCACATTTTCTTTATGCTTTCATCCAATGGTTGTTTAGGTTGTTTCCACTATGGGCTCTTGTATAATGCTGCATTGAACATGGAAATGCAGTTATCTCTTTGAGCTTCTACTTTCAATTATTTTGGATACATACCCAGAAGTGGGATGGCTGGATCATATGTTAGTTCTGTTTTTAATTTTTGAAGGGTCTCCACACAGTTTTCCATAGTTGGCTGCACTGTTGTGAGTTCCTGCCAACAGTGCCTAAGAGTTCTAATTTCTTTACATCCTCTCAACATTTATTTTCTGTTTGTTTGTTTGTTTATAATACTCATTCTCACAGGTATGAGGTGATATCTCTTTGTGGCTTTGATCTGCATTTCCCTAATGATTAGTCATGTTGAACATTTTTACATACACTTGGTCATTTTTATGTTTTATTTGGAGAAATTTCTGTTAAAGTCCTTTGGCCATTATTTTAATTGGGTTATTTGGTTTTTGCTATTGGGTTGGAGGAGTTCCTTATATATTTTAGATATTAAACACTTACTAGATTTATGGCTCACACATATTTTCTCCCATTCTGTAAACTGCCTTTTCACTATGTTGTTTTCTTTCTGTGCAGAAGTATTTACTAGTCTTTTTCTGCTTTTGTTGCCTTTGCTCTTGTGTGAAATCCAAAAAATCATTCCAAGACCAGTGTAATGGAGCTTTCTGTCTATGTTTTCTTCTAGGACTTTTATGGTTTCAGGTCTTATATTTAAGTCTTTAACCTGTTTTTTTAGTTGATTCATGTGTCTGGTGTAAGAGAAGAGTCCAATTTACATATCCAGCTTTCCTAACACCATTTGTGGAAGAGACTATCTTTTTCCCATTGTATAGTCTTAGCATTCTTGTTAAAAACTATTTGATCATATATGTGTGGTTTTATTTCTGAGTACTCTGTTCTGTTTCGTTGGCCTATATATCTGTCTTTATAGTGGTACCAAAGTGTTTTATTATAACATTTTAATATATTTTGAAGTCAAGAAATGTGAGACCTCCAGCATTCTTCTTTCTCAAGATTGTTTCGGCTATTCAGGGTCCTTTTGGTTCCTTATGAGTAATAGAATTACTTTTTCTATATTTGCCATTGAGCTCTTGCGAGAGATTGCCTTGAGTCTGTAGATTGCTTTTGGTAGTATGAGTGTTTTGACAGTATTAAGTCTTCCAGTCCATGAACATGATATATCTTTACACTATTTGTGTCACCTATAATTTCTGTCAGCAATGTTTTGTAATTTTCAGTGTATAAGTCTTTCACCTTGGTTAAGTGTATTCCTAAGTATTTTATTATTTGTGATGGTATGGTAAATGGGCTTGTTTTCTTAATTTCCTTTTCAGTGTTGTCAATATATACAAATGCAACTGATTTTTGTATGTTGATTTTGTATTCTGCAACTTTGTTGAATTCATTTATTAGTTCTAAACAATATGTTGGTAACAGCTTTAGGATTTCTACATATAAGATGATGTCATCTGTGAACAGAAATTTTACTTTTTCTTTCCTTCATGGATGCATTTTTTTTCTTTCTTGATTAATTGCTGTATCTAGGACTTCTAATACTATTTTGGGTAGAAGTGGTGGGGATGAGCATTCTTGCCTTGTTCCTAATCTTAGAGGAAAGATTTCAGTTTTCCACTGTTGAGTATAATATAAGCTGTGGGCTTTCCATATATGACCTTTATTAGGTTGAGGTAATTTCCTCCTATTTTTAGTTTGTTGAATATTTTACCATAAAAGAAGAGTACTAAATTTTGTCGAATGCTTTTTCTGCATCTATTGACATGATTATGTTATTTTTATCTTTTATTCTGTTAATGTGGTGTATCACATTTGTTGATTTTCATGTATAAACCATTCTCATATCCCAGGGATGAATCCCATTTGGTTACGGTGTATGATCCTTCAATGTGCTGTCAGATTCATTTTGCTAGTATTTTTTTGAGGATTTTTGCACCAATATTCATCAGAGAATTTGGCATATAATTTTCTTTTCTTGTAATATCTTGTCTGGCTTTGGTATCAGAGTAATGCTGGCCTCATAAAATGTGTTTGGATGTGTTCCCTACTCTTCAGCTTTTTTGAAAGAGTTTGAAAAGGACTTACATTAATTCTTTTTTTTTTTTTTTTAATGTTTGGTAGAATTCCCCTGTGAAGTCATTGGGTTGTATGCTTTTCCTGGCTGGGAGGTTTTTTATTATTGATTCAATCTCCTTATTAGTTAGAGATCTGAGGGATTTTGTATTTCTTCATGATTCAGTTTTGGTAGGATATATGTTTCTAGGAGTTTTATCTGCGTTTTCTAGGTTATCCAAAATGTTGGTGTACAATTGTTCATATTAGTATCTTATGATCCTCTTTCATTTTTTATTTTATTTAAGTCTAGTCTTTTTGTTAGTCTAGCTAAATGTTTGTCAATTTTGTTGATTTTTTTAAATGACCTTTAGTTTTGTTGATTTTTTCTATTGTTTTCCTATTCTCTATTCACTTATTTCTGCTCTAATTTTTATTATTTCCTTTTATCTCTTAACTTTGGTCTTAGTTTGTTCTTTTTCTAGTTTCCTGAGTCTCATTTGAGATCGTTCTTCTTTTTTAATTCAGGTGTTTATGATTTTAAAATTCCCTCTTAGTACTGCTTTTATGCATCCCATAAATTGAGGTATATTGTGTTCTCATTCCTATTTGTCCCAAGATATTTTCTGATTTCCCTTTTGATTTCTTCTTTGACCCATTGGTTCTTCAGGAGTGTGTTGTTTAGTTTCTTCTATCTGTGACTTTTCCAGTTTTCCTTCTGCTGTTGATTTCTAGTTTCATTTCATTAAGGTCAGAAAGGATAGTTGGTATAATTTCAATTGAATTATATGTGTTAAGACTTGTTTTGTGGCTTAAAATGTGATCTATGTGATCTGTGCTGGCAAATGTTCCATATGTGCTTGAAAGAAAGTGTATTCTGCTTTGAGTGGAATGTTCTTTATATGTTTATTAGGTCCATTTGATTTTTAGTGTTGTTCAAGTCTTATGTTCCTAGAAGATTTATTGATCTTCTGTCTGGTTGTTCTATCAATTATTGAAAATAAGGCATGGGAATCTCTTGCATTTATTCTGTTTCTCTCTCATTCCTTCTGTTCTGTCAATAATTGCTTCATGTATTTGGGTATCTGATATTGGGTGCTTATTTATTTATAATTGTTATGTCTTCCTGGCAAATTGACCCTTTGTCATTAGTTAATGTTCTTCTTTGTCTCTTTTGACAGTTTTTTACTTAGTCTTTTTTTTTTTTTATGTAAGTATAGCCACACCTGCTTTCTTTTGGTTATCATTTGCATTAGATGTCTTTTTCCATGTTTCACTTTCATCTGACATATGTCATTAAATTCAAAGTGTGTCTCTTGTAGATATCATATAGTTGGATCTTTTTTAAAATCCATTCAGCCACACTAAGTCTTTTGAATGCAGACTTTAATTCATTTACAGTTAAAGTAATTACCAATAGGAAAGACTTACTATTGCCATTTTGTTAACTGCAATTGTTTTGTCTTACAGCTTCTTTGTTCCTCTTCTCCTCTCTTGCTGTCTTCAGGTGTGTTTCGTTGAATTTTTATGGTGACATGCTTTGATTCCTTTCTTGTTTTCTTTTGTGTATCTTTCATAGATACTTTCTTTGTGGTTACAGTGGGGCTTGATTAAAGCCTCTTATAGTTATAACAACCTATTTTAAGCTGATAACAACTTAACTCCAGTTATATACAAAAAATCTACTCTTTTACTCTATGGAAGATTTTGAGAGGAGTGAAATGATGAAAGATGTTTGAAGAATATCAGTAGCAAATTATAAATATGAATATGGTGAATATATAAGGTAGATGAGTGCAATTTCAGTTCAAAGACTGTTGCAAACACTAATCAATGCGCAGTGCATAAGGAAAATGAAACTAATATTTATTGCATCCCTGTTATATTCAAGGTACCCTTTTCTTTATTGTAACAACCTTATGATAATGATGGTAACATGATTCTATAGATAAGGAAACTCAGGTTATAGCCCTAGGAATCTTCAGAGCTGGAATTCAAGTCCTGACTTGACTTCAGATTCTGTATATTTCAAATTAAAAACATAATTTGTGTATTTAACATAACAAATATGAAATATGTGCACAGTTTAAACAATGATGATAAAACAAACTGTATTAACATTAAGAAATAGACCATTATAAGTTTCTTGAGTATCCCTCACTAATCACATCTGTCTCTTCCCTTCTTCCATTTATAGATAACCCCTCTCTTGTTTTTGCCATACTTTTACCATCTCTGTATACACTCTCACAATGTTTGTTATTTTGCTTGTTTGGAAATTCATATAGATGGAATCATACTACATAAATTCTTCAATGACCTTTTCCCTGTATTCTAGGTTGATGTATATAATTACAGTTTATTTATTTTTACTGCTAAATCGTAACCTACCATGTAGATATAATTGTTTAATCGATACAACTGTTGATAGACATTTACGGCCTTCTTTCTTTCTTGAGGTCAGTTTTCACAAATCTTCCACATGTGCTTATAAAGAATTTGTAAACTCCAACTTGGGGATTCAGTGTTCTACATATGGCCATTAGATTAAGTGATTTTGCTATTTCAGTCTTCTCTATTTCTACTGGTTTTTATCCACTGGATCTATTAATTTCTGAGAGATGTGTTAAAATTTCCCTAATTTTAGATTTTTCAATTTATCTTTATTTATTAGTTTTTACTTCATGTATTTGGAATTTATTAGTTGCATAAAAATTGAGAACCTTTAATCTCTTTTAATCTCAGGCTTTTATCATTATTTAGTGACCCTCTTAACTCTAATAATCTGTTTTACCTTAAAATCTGTTATATCTTACATTAATGTGGTTATTTCAGGTATTTTTGGGCTGGTGAATCTCAAATATCTTTTTCTACTTTTTTGGACTTTAAATCTCCCCTTATTTTTGTTTTATGTGTGTTTCTTATAAAGAGCTTATAACTAGTTCTTTTTTTTTTAACTCAGCTTTTATAACTCTTTTAAGTTTGTAAATTGGTCTTGGAAGATAAAGGAAAAAGGGTTTATCTGAAATCATTTTTTGTTTCTTGGTCAGTGGTACCACTTGTGCAGAGTAAATAGCTGCAATGAGAGAATAGAGGAACCTGGTTTTCTTTGATCACTCAGCCCTCTCTTAGTTACACCCTGGATATGGAGCTGAGCCAGCTTCTTACACATACACAGAAATCTAGAATTGTATATTCATCAATAGCTTTTGAACCCCAGAAGTTGTTAATAAGTTTGTGGTGTCTGCTTATTTTATGCTATAAGTTTTTATTAGCCTATCATAATTCAACACAGAATTATTAGCAAACGTTAAAAAATTTCTGACCCTCCCAGAAAAGATTTTGCTCTTTCATGTAAGTTCCCATTATACTTTGCTTCTGCTTGTACTTCTCTGACAACTCTTGTTTACTAATTTTTATTTTTTAAAGTGTCATCACCCTTAAGAAATTATGAATTCATTGAGAATAGGAACTGTGTTTTGTCTTTGCATACTCAGGGCCAAATGTTGTGCTGTATATTGGACCTAATGCATAGTAGAAAATTAATAAATGTTGGATGAAAAAATGAATGAACAATGAATTAAGTAAGTAAGGATTAGCTGTCCTGTGATGGAATGGAAATATCAGAGCATTCTGATTCCATACTTTACATCAGTCTGAATATTTCAAACCTATCACTTAGAGATCTAGAAGAGTATTTTTGGATATTTAAGAGTTAGAAATCATTTTATCAGTCAGAATTCTTTTAGTTATAAGTAACGAAAACACAATATAAATGTGATTCTATAAATATGAGAAAAGTTTAGGAATTCAAACAACTAAATCCAGGACCACAAACAATATCATTAGAATCCAATTACTCCTGCTCTTTTCATTTGTTAATTTATGGATTTCATTCTCAGCCTCTCCCCACTTCATGGTTTCCCACTCTTTAGGTTTACATCATCCTTAATTTGGACTGTAGTCCAAAATTTCCTTTAGTTAGATTGAGTTGGGTTTCTGGCTCATTACTGAACCAATCACTGTTTCTAGGGCTTAGAATATGCTGACCGACTTAGGTACATGTCAACCCTCAAATTTAGTCAGGGGTAGACTCACCTCTCCTCAATCATGTGGGCTGAATGAGGAGAAAGTGTTTCCCTAAGTAAAATTAGGATGCTTTTGTGAATGTATGTTGGATTTGCATCAAACAACATACACCCGTTTCAATAATCTAATCCATCTCTTCCAATAAAAAAATAAGATAGCTGCGCAAAAATGTTATTGCCTAAAGTCATACAGTTTCTTAAATGGTGCTATATTATAGACTGTTAAATTGACCAAGAGTTTTTCATTTTTTGTTTATATTAGAACATAGCAATGATAGAGTAAGGTATAATATGAAGACAAGATTCTTGTGCAGTTTATCACCCTGCTGCATTTTGGAACTAAAGATTAATCCCACCTGGATAGATTCACTATTTGGCATAGATATTTACTACACTTAAAAATTAGATTAAAATATTTTAATGGTTATAGAATCACTAAAAGCAATAATGCAAAAGGTAGTTTTTAAAAGAGATTTAACTTAAAACTTTGCTGACACATTGTATAGTTAGGGGAACAGAACTGAGTAAGAAAAATGTCACCATGTTAAATAGATACTGTAGGATGTTTTCTGAAGTAGGAAGATTTTTTTAAGTTACTTTAATGAATTTTTATTCAGAGAGCATTTGATTTTTAACAACATTGATTTTGATTTTGATTAACAAAAGGGTTTTTTTAATCGTGAAATTCCTAATCACATTAAGATTGTTACTTTCTTTTGCAAATTGCCCTCTTTTTACCAGCTTGTATTTAGAAGGGAAATAAGCTGAGGAACATGTAGTGCAACTAATGTGTTCTGGATTCTGCTAGTCTCTTAACAGATATTAAAATAGCGCATATCGCTTACATCTGTCTTTAGACTTTGTGGATACTCTGTTATGTATTTATTGTACTATTATCAAATTAACAATTGTACTCATTGCTTTAAATTTAGAAGTACTTTTTCTGAGTATCTGGTTGAAGAGTAACATACTGAGCAGATTATTTGAACACCAACATACTTTAAAAAAATAAGCTTATCCGACATTTCCCATTTTTTTGGACATCCTGTAGTTTTCTGCTCACCTACCCTCTGACCTCATTTTAATAACTTAATAATGGGAAAGGAATGGTATCAAATTGTATTGGCCATCTCCAGATTAATGCTGGTTGAAAAATATTAATTGAGCTACAGTTTTTATTATTTGTGCTTACGTTGCTTTTATAGGGACTCCTTGGAAATAGGGGACCTCCTGGACCTCCTGGTCTGAAAGGACTTCAGGTATGGGAAGAAATAAATATCCAGTCAGTAATTGTTTTAGTTCAAATTTTCCCTTTTTATTTTTTGTTTAAAGGAAAACATTGCTTTAGTGTGGGCAGTTTTTGCCATAGAGGATTTCAGGTTACCGTTTTATATATTGGCAGTTATGGAATAGAATTTGGAATAATTTTCAGTGTTGTGAATTGATTAAGTAATTTATGTCAGTGATCTCCATGGAATATCTGAAGAATATGAGCTAGAATCTCACTCGTATGTACTAGAATATATATTTACTATTTATCTGTTTTATATTTGTGACCTAGTAAATTTTATTTTAATTGAATTGTGAATTGAGCAAAATGCTTGTTTATCAAATAAATAAAATAGAATACATGATGCTAAATAGGTCTATGGATGCTATTCAGATATGGTAATCAACTTTTTATTTAAAGATGAAAAGTCAGTATGCTTTAGAAAATTTGTCAATAAATGTAATAAAAATATTACTTTTCAATTTTCTTAGAGGATAATATATAAAAATTCTTTTTTTTATGTTTCTGTATTATCTATCCACTCATACCTATTTTGATCCTTAGAAGAATGCACGAGATTTTGTATTTTTATGACACTATAACTGGTTTCACCCAAAGAATATTGGACCTATAAGTTAGTCAAGAAAAAGCTCTAGACATTAACTCCATTCAGTAGGATCCAATATACCTTTGTATCTTTAAGACTGAAAACAGAACTAAGACTCAAAACCATATTTATTGAATAAGTGAAGTATTAAAATGTGCCAAGAGCAAACATGTTCTGTACCAATAACTTTTTAATATACCAATGTGTGTTGATTTCCAACTATTAAGAATTTAATTGAGTTCCTCTCTGTGTGGGAGAGATATTGAACCCAAGAAAGTAAAGTTTATCCTTAATTTATGATTTCAGTGATTTCTAATCTTTGTTGTGGTTTTGATGTGCATTTTCCTGATGATTAAGAATGCTGAGCATCTTTTCATATGTCTGTTGGCCATCTGTGTGTCATCTTTGGGAAAATATCTATTCAGGTCCTCATTTTTAATTGGATTATTTGGGCTTTTGGTGTTAAGTTGTATATATTCTTCATATGTTTTAGATATTAACCCCCTTTCAGATATCCTGATTTTGTAATAGAAACCCTAATCATTTTCACTCTTATTCATTCTCAACTTTCTATATATAATTTTTATCATCTACCAATTTAAAAACAGTCAAATAGTGCATGTCCCCTTTAGGGTAGATGTGGGGTTGTCACTCAAAATATTAAAACGCTATGGGATGGCACAATAAAATACAAGAAAGTTGGGGCGCCTGAGTGGGAAGGTAGGGTAGGTTAAGCATCTGACTTGGGCTGAAGTTATGATCTCAGGATCCTGAGATCCAGCCCCACTTCCAGCTCCCCACTCAGCAGGGAGTCTGATTTTCCCTCTGCCCCTCCTCCCTATCCCGCCACTCTTGCTTGGTCTCTCTCTCTCTCTCTCTCAAATAAATAAAATCTTTTTTAAAAATAAAATACAAGAAAGTCACAGCTTTATTTTCATCACATCTCAGTGGGTTCCAGATTTCAGAATAAATAGAATAAGGGTTTACCTTTTTAAATACTTATTTCAGCCCATGATATATTCTGATTTTTTTTTCTTTTTTAAGGGAGAAGAAGGACCAATTGGACCCTTTGGAGAACTGGGACCAAGAGTAGGTATCATATAAATACTTTTCAAAAAGTGCCTCTCTTAAAATAACTGTTATGTGAATATCTTTTAATAGCACCAAATTATAAGTTATAATAAAGGACAATAAACACTATAACCATACAATCCCTCCAAATAATATAGGCCTATAACTGGAATTTCCCAGCAATATTTTAAATGATATGCCTACTACACATATTTGCTTTTCCTTCATTAGTTTTATGGTCTTTGTAATTTGTGCTAATTAAAAAGTTTCTCAAAATGTAATAGAAAGCTAAATACCTTAGCCGTTTTAGTGATATTATGGGATTTTCTGTTTTCTAAGTGTTCCAGTAAAATTATGGAAACTAAATAAGATGTATTTTCTGTAAACTTTTTCTTCAGATAATATTTTGTGGTAAGATATGAATTACCTGTTTTCAAGTTCTGAAAATGAGTTCTTTAAGAATTTGGGCATGCATGACCAAAGCTTACATTATTATGAAATAATTAAAGTGTGTGTATCACATTTATTTTAAGAAACGTCATTATACTCACATGAAATATATTTCATTCTTTTTTCTTGAGAACATCATAACATGCAGGTTCTTAAAACATTTTTACATTTGAGGAGACAATAAATCTTTCTTTTTCACCTTTACCTTACTAGCACATATACGAAACTATCCCACTGAAAAAAAGAATAATTTTTATTTCATTTTTTGTGAAGTGACTTATATAACAGAAAGGCTGTTGTTATTTGCTGCAACATGGACAGCACTGGAGGAGATAATGCTAAGTGAAATAAGTCAAGCAGAGAAAGACAATTATCATATGATTTCTCTCATCTATGGAACATAAGAACTAGGATGATCGGTAGGGGAAGAAAGGGATAAAGAAAGGGGGGGTAATCAGAAGGGGGAATGAAACATGAGAGACTATGGACTATGAGAAACAAACTGAAGACTTCAGAGGGGAGGGGGTTGGGGGAATGGGATAGACTGGTGATGGGTAGTAAGGAGGGCACGTATTGCATGGTGCACTGGGTGTTATACGCAACTAATGAAGCATCGAACTTTGCATTGGAATCCGGGGATGTACTGTATGGTGACTAACATAATATAATAATAAAAAAAAAAAAAAGAAAGGCTGTTGTTATTTGAGCCCAATATAATTGATGTCATTTGAAATTTACTTCTCTAGAAAACAGGAGAACCATGTTTGCCTCTTATCAACTCAGTCTTAATATGTATAACTATTGTTGCTACTATTTGTTGAAGATCAATATAAGCCCAGTATTGCTCTAAGTATGTCAAATGAATCATCTCTAATCCTGAAAACAACCCTACAGGATATTGCCCACATTTTTAGAATATTAGTCTAAGGCCTTATTATTACATGCTCAAGATAAACCTAATATGGCAGAACTTAAACAGGACCAGAAGTAATGACTCCAGCACTGATGCCCTGAATTTCTTGACTTCAGAGAGATTTTAAATGTGCTGATACAGATTCCAGAGAGATTCCTTTCATGATGTAGATATGATGTATAACTATTTCTTAATCTACTGTAATGCTTGAGTGAGTATCACATTACTAGAATTGAAAGAAATATTCTCACAAAGGCTTTTTTCCAATACAATGGAATAAAGTGTATTATTTTAAAATTTTCTGTAAATATCATAGACAAATCTAATAATTTAGGCTCTTAATTACATTTCTTCTCCTATCTCTGATTAGAGAGCAATTGATATTTAACAATAGTAGGATGATTTTTTATAATTTGCTTTACTCTGCACTTGGTAGAAAGCCACTAGACAATTCTAAGCAAGGCAGAGGTAAAAATTAGATCAACTTTTTTGATAGAAGTCCTAAATATAATTTTTAAGTTGCTAAAGTTTTTATATGTAGTCAAAATACAATAAAAGCTGGAGGATTGTTTTGTTTTGTTTTAAGAAGGAAAAATAAGAGTATTTGTTAATGGATAGGAATAATAAAATCCAAGTCTGTAATACCTGATAGGTATTATAAGTTAGTAGTCTATGTAACAATTGCCCCCCCCACTTTTTTTACTCTTAGTTTTGAATTTGTCACACACATTGATTGAGGCATAGTGATCTCCTTAGTCAAATTTTGTATAATCAGATATCAGTTGTTTGATACTAGAAACCACATACTATGGATTGATCTACCCAATATCTAGGATTTTGACTTCCACTCCTTCAGAGATCCAATTCTCTACTCTCTATGTACTACCTTCTATAGTCATAGCCTTTACCTTGTCATTGCCAGTAATAGCAGCTTCTCCTTATTTTCAGTTTCAAACTTCTCATTCCCCAACCATAATCTCCTTTCTTTCTAGTCATTCTCTCTTGTAACCAATCCAACAGTTCCAGAAGGAATTTTAATCCATTGATCCTATTGCCTTTCCATTATTCCTGTTTTCATCGGAGACCTCACATCCCTCCTCATCATGCTTAAAACACTAAATTATCCCTTTGATTGCATTCTGAATTCTATTCCCATACCCATTTGCTTTTCTTTTTTTTTCTTTTTAAGATTTTATTTATTTATTTGAGAGAGAGAGTGCATGCACAAGGTTGGGAGGGGCACAGGGAGAAGCAGACTCCCTGCTGAGCAGGGAGCCTGATGTGGGACTCCATCCCAGGACCTGAGATCATGACCTGAGCCGAAAGGCAGATGCTTAACCCCTCAAGGGCCCCCCATACTCATTTAATTTTAATTTTCTAATTATTATTTTACACTTTCTTCTCAACTCCACTCATTTCTCTCTAATTTTCATTCTTAGCCCATTACTTTGCATCCTAGTTCCCTGAAGAGATTGAAGTATTCAGAGAACTTCTATACGTTTCCACTATTGCTTCTATCTACCTCTCTATACCATTTACTTGGCCTTCCCTCCTGTTTTTGTGGATGAACAGGCCATTTTTCTAGCTAAGGTCAAAACTTCCACTTGTTTACTACATATCTTATCCTTTTGCCTACTGAAGAACATTGACCCAACTATTTCCCACTTTCACCTGCATCATAATTTCGTTCTCTCTAATGGATCAATCCTATCAGCAAAGAAAGATGCTATTATTTCTTCCAGCTTAAAAACCATAAAACAAAACATATTGATCCCAGGTTTTCTTCCAGGTGTTACCTTTTTCTCCTTACCTTTTCAGTAAAAAATTCTCAGAAGTATTGCCTATACATGTTCTTTATAGTTTTTCTCCTCACCCTATCTGCTGAAACCATTCTTGTCCCCACCACTCCAAAACAAATGATCTTATGAAGGTCATCAGTGACTTCCATGTTGCTAAATTCAATGGCCATTTGACAAGATTACACCCTCCTCCTAGAAGCATTTTTTTCACTTACATGATCTTCTTCCTAACTGTTGGGCAGGAAATTTGCATATTTTCCTCATTTCTTCAAATTCCAAAATTTTGTAAATCCACAAAACCCAGGGCTTTGTTTGTGGACTTAATCTCTTTTCTATTTACACTCACTCCTAGATGTGTTGGTCCAGTCTTATGGCTTTAAATACCATCAGAATGCTGGTGATTGCCCAAAGCATATGTTCAGATCAGAATTTTCTACTCTGAATCTCTGGACATGTAAGACTACCACAAGATCTCTCTACTTTAAATTTCTAACAAGACTATAAAACTGCAGGGTCCACAACTGAGCTCCCAATTTACCCTCCAAATCTTTCTTCTTAGAGTCTTCCTCGTTTCATTTAGTCTCTTACTCAGATTAAAATCTTGAGTTTATTCTTGATTCTTCTCTTTCTCTTACATTCTACACTTGACCTGTCAGCAAATCTTGTAAGCTCTACCTTCAAATTAGATACAGTTTTACTCACAACCTTCTCTGTTACCACCCTGGTCTATGCCACGGTCATCTTTCACTTGAATTATTTCAGTCCTCTTTGGACTGCCTGCTTCCACACTTGCATCAAAGTGATCCTGTTAAAACATAGATAATGACACTAATTTTCTCAAAGCTTTTCTAAGTCTTCCTGCCTCATTCAGAGTAAAAAGCAATGCCCTAATTGTAACCCTCCAGGCCCTATATGACCTGGCTTCTCATTCCCCATTCCTTTCTTTGACCTAATCTTTTTACTAATCTCCTTTCTTACTCTGCACCAGCTTCATTGACTCTTCATGGTTTCTTCAACATACCAGTCACATTCTTGCCTCAGGGCCTTTGCACATGTTCTTTTCCTGTGCTTGGAATATTCTTTCTTCAGATAGCCATATAACTTGTCCCTTTTAAGTCTCTACTCAACTGCCATCTTCTCAGTGAGGTCTTCCTTGGCAATCTTAACAAAAATTTGAACAAAACTCCCACAACAGTTTATATCTCCCTTCCTATGTCCGTCACATTTACCACTACCTAACATACTATATATTTTACTTATTTTATTAAATGGTATCATCCTTATTAGAATGTAAGCTCTATGAAGGCAGGTATGCTTAGCGTGTTCCTCAATCCCCAACCCCTAGAACTGTGCAGGGCACATAGTAGACAGTTTAAGACTGTAGAATAGATACTAATGGGTATGCTAAAATACATTTAGCAAGTGATTTTGAAGTGTTTCATCTCATAGAATGGTCTGAATTTCATAAATGTTTGGAAATTTCCAAAAATGAAAATGATTAAATGTATCTCTTTTTTTCTGTTCTCTTCTAGGGAAAACCAGGTCAAAAGGGTTTTGCAGGTGAACCAGGACCAGAAGGCTTAAAGGTGAAGTAGCTGACTTATTAGGAATTATAAAATATAGTTTTCAAAAAGATAAAATTATGACTTTCATAAAAATATAATGAACATCTAAGATTTTTTTTCAACTTATTAATAAGGGAGCCAGTGATATGTTAAAACTGGCTCAAATAGCATTTTGAAAAGTTACATATCTTTATATCTATATTTACATCTATAAATATCTATAACTGTGACTGTATTTATATCTATATCTTTATTTGAATAGATATGCAGTTTAATAAAGAATTGTTAAATTTGTGGTGAGATATAGGAGAATAAACCACAATTTGGGGGGCTGTCCATTTCGCTGGACAGAAATCTACAAGTTAATATAATTTCACTAAATACACACACACACACAATTTGTTATATAGATATTATATATGTATATCTTCACCAAGTCTGGGTCCTTTAAGCAATTGTACAGTGATTCTAAGTACATTCTCTAGAAAATCACTAGGTGGACTTCACCACTTTATGTCATCGAAAGAATGTGGCACCTACTTTTTTGCCTTGTTTCCAAGTTTTGTGTGACTTTTTAACACCAACAAATATAAGTGAATGCATTGGTTTTATATGTGCAACATTAAGGTCTAAAGGAAACTAGCTTATAAGAATTAGTGATATATGCAAATTTAAAACTTAAGGAAAAATTGAAAAGCTTTACAGCATTGTAGCTAAATTTCTTAAAGTTAGAAGTCACCGTTTATATTAAACTATTTTTGTGATATTAGAATCTAAGAAAAAGATGAACAATATTTTTTGAGATCAATTAATAAAGAAAAACGAGCTAAAATATTTTCTAATGTGTCAGCCTCTCTGTAGCTGCAGTTATTCTGGGGGAATATGTGTACCTGACTCTCAAGTTATACACATGATAACGTGTATTGGAGACATAGTAACATGGAAATGGAAACATGGACTTGGAAACATGATATTTATAAGCAGAAGGCTTAATTCTCCTTGACTGAGATTAGTCACTGTACTGCCAGATAGCTCTAAAAAAATCCACCTGTGAGCTACATGTAGTCAAACAGGCAAGAAACTGAATCTTAGTCCTAGTGACATCCTGCCTCCTTGCTAGAATCATTCTAGCATTTAGGTGGCTCTTTGTAACCCAGGAGATGAAGGAGTTCTTTAATGTTCGGCTCCTTGTATTTATCTTGGTGTGTCATATTCACTAGAACCTGGCATTCCCTTGGGGGAACCTGGCATTCCTGGGGGGAGCACTTGGGAGTTGGTTAAGGGTCACACCACCTTTTACAGAACCCTAGGATCTCTGTTCTCTTCCTAGGCCTGGGGAAATATTCCTCTCTCTCTTGTTGCCCTCAAAGACCAACTCACCTCCTTCCTTCAGGCTCTCTGAAAAGTAAAGCAGGAGTGCAGGTAATCTGCAAGCAACTTCTGCTTTCTGCCTGTTAACACAGAACTCCCCTAAGACTATGAAGCACAAAACAGTCCATCTCGCTTGGAATTTGAAAGGGGTATTGGGTAAGGAGGGGGAAATACAAGAAAATTAATAATCTATATATTATTCTGCCACAGATTTTCTAAAAAAGCTATCTACTGAATTGTCAGTCAAAAACTAGGATTTACAGACTACTACAATGCTTCATTCTTTACTGTATATCTAAGTACATACAAGAATTGAAACGAAAATTTGTGTAGTCTTTAAAAGTTCATTTCAAATTGATTACTCATATGAATATTAGGTTTCAGTGTTTAAAATCAGCACTGTTCAATAGAATATATAATATGAATCACAGATGTGAGCCACAGTAAAAAAAAATGAAAAGAGACAAATGAGATTAATTTTAGTAATATATTTTATTTAACCCAAAATATGAAAATATTATTTCAATGTGTGATCAATATTAAAATTATTAATGAAATATTTTATATTCTTTTTTGCTACAAAGTCTTTGAAATCTAGTGTGGATTTTATACTTACATCACATTTCAGTTCACACCAGCTAATTTCAAATGCTCAGTAGCTATTTATATTAGTGGCTACAATAATTGTTCAGTGCAGCTTAACATTTTACTACTCTACCCTACGATATAGTTACTAATTTTTAAATAGCGATTGATGGTTTAATTTCCTATTGCTATAAATAAAACATATATTCTTGTCAGATTAACTATACATGGTACCCTAAACTTAATCTTCTACCTTTCGTTTGTCTATGTCTTTGTTCAGCATTCACTCACCCCATTCCTCAACACCAAAAAGGGACCTTTATCATAACCAGTGAAATATCACCTATTCTTCAGAGCCCAACTCAAATATAGTTTCCTAATCCATTACTTGAAATCATTGATGTTTGGATTTTCAAAAGGTAATATGGTGAATATACTACATTTTATTTAACACCGCAGCAGGCTATGGGACAGCACACCATAATTAGAAACACTAACATTTCTGCGGTGAAATATAAGGGTGTTCAGATTAACTAAAACAAACAAGACTATAAATAGCCTCACTCAGGTCAGATAAAGCGTTGCTGCCAAATAAATTCAGGTTAGGTTAAGTTTGCTACCAAACAAGTTTTGAAAAACTTTGCGTTTTCAGAGTGTTAGGGACTACGGACTGTGGTTAAGGTTACCAGCATACGTTACTTCCCCAGGGAGCCGGCAGGCACTCTGCTCTGCTCCGCATTCTGAGGTCTTTTGTCCTGGATCAAATAGAGCATTCCTATGGGCAAAGGCTTTATTTTTTTTTTTTTTTAAGATTTATTTATTTATTAGACAGAGAGAGACAGCCAGCGAGAGAGGGAACACAGCAGGGGGAGTGGGAGAGGAAGAAGCAGGCTCCCAGTGGAGAAGCCTGATGTGGGGCTCGATCCCAGAACAGAACGCCGGGATCACGCCCTGAGCCGAAGGCAGAAGCTTAACGACTGCGCCACCCAGGCGCCCCCCCCCCCAAAGGCTTTATTTTATTTTTATTCTTCTTAATACCTTCCACAGTTCCTACTGCCCTGCCTTTAAAAAATTTTATTTGCAAAAATGTTTTAAAAGTGATTAAAAGTCATGAATAGAAGAATATAACTTAAGAAAATAGTAGGAAGAAGACTGTTTCACAGAAATAGTATAAGAGTTTTGAATAACTGAGGTTTTCTTTGCCTTTTTTTAAAGAATTTGACTAATAACATTAAATGAAAATGGAAGCAATGTCACGAGTGATCTTGTTTGAAAAATAATCATTTTTACAGCTTTATATTATTTATTAACAGGGAGAAGTAGGAGATCAAGGAAACATTGGAAAGATCGGTGAAACAGTAAGCTTATTTTATGCTCTTTTATTTGTACCATCATCTGTAAGCATGTTTAGGAGTCATGTTAGTGATCATCTGTGCCTAATAAAATTCAGAATAAAAAATTCTTACCTCCTACAAATTTAAAGCCACTTGTGATGTGACAAATAAAACCTACTCTACAAGAGAAATGAGGGGAAACAGTTATTGATATTTTTGTCCAATATAAATTATATCTATAATACCAGGAACATTTTTGTTTCTAATATTTGGTCTTTAATTTTAGTTCTGATCATTTCAATCTAAATTTGACCTTAACATTTTTTATTATTAAAAATCTATAACTTACCAAGCCATAAAATAGTAAGCTCTTAAGTTTGAAAATAGTTTTCTTTAGATTTGAAAAATTAAGCTAAGAGGTAAAGTATTGGAAAGCATATTGTAACTTCTTTCCTCAAAAGAAGTTTGATTTGTTTAAATTTACATTTCTGTGGAAGTAGGATGCTTTGTGTTGTATTTGAATCATATACGTTAGAAGTAATTTTATTTTCTGTATTAGGGAAAGCCGGCTAAAATATTTTCTAACAAATGAACCCATATAACATATATAAAGTGGTAAATTACATTGATGCAAGGCAAGTGAATTTATTTACAAAGTGTGCTGGGTTATCACAAAGCAAGTGGTACCATCTAATAGGTTAAATGAGCAAATTCTCTTCCTTCTAACCTTTCTTATGACTTAAATAGAAATAAACTTTTCTAAAAAATTGTTTTGCAATATCAAGTAATCAGACAATTGTATTTCCTGGTCTTGTGATAAAATGGCAATACATTTGATACTCTTATTTTTGTCATGAATTCTTAACAAAAATAAGGAGAGAATCCATTTAGTCTTAAAAGATCATTGCCGTGCCAATTAATCCGTAATCACTAGAAAGATGATTTTTCTGTTCTTGTTTTTACTGAGAAGGGTAATTCCAGTGAGACATTGACATCAATTAGATTATTCAAGACTTCTTCTCAAATATAATTGTAACTGATATTTCTCTAAGGTCACTCAAAGAAATTAAATTCTGTCATTTCTGAGTGACAAATTGCTGAGAAATATACATAAACTAGAATTAATAGCCACAGTTAAAATACCGATCTTTTTTTAAAAAGATTTGTTTATCTATCTATCTATCTATCTATCTATCTATCTATCTATCTATCTATCATCTATCTATCTATTTGAATGACAGTGAGTGAGCCATAAGCAAGAGGGGCAGAAGGAAAGGGAGAGAGAATCTGAAGCCAACTTAGTGCTGAGCCCAGAGCCGGATGTGGGGCTTGATCTCATGACCCTGAGATCACGACCCAAGCCGAAACCAAGAGTCGGACTTTTAACCGACTGAGCCACACAGGTGCCCCATGAGCATCTTTTCTTAATATAACATCGTATATTAAACTTCTAAGTGTTATTACTTAGTAGTGTTGGACTAGTTCCACACAGTATAAGAACCCAGTGCCAGTGCTGTCTAAAGTGGAAATGGGCTGTCTTGGCAGATAGTGGATTTCTGTTATTAGAGGGAAATCAACATTTATTGAGCATTTGCTATGTGCCAGATGTAATACAAAGTGATGTTTAATATTGTGGCATTGCATTTAATTCTCAAACAGTTTTAAAAGGCACATTTTGTTATTCCAGTTTTTGAAATGAGGAAACTGAAGCACAGTAAGTAACCTGTTCAAAGTTACGTAGCTAATAAATTATGGAACTGAGATTTAACCTAGAGATCCAAACTCAAAATCTAAATCTCAAAATCCAAAGCATCATACCCCAGCTTTATTGAGGTTTAACTAAGTTGTAAGATATTTAAAGTGTAAGTGATGATTTAAGGACCCCCCACCCTCAAGTCATTTAATAGAGCTGAGGATGTTTACTGTTAGCTAACAGCCACTTAGACTACAAGTTGTGGAGAGATTTCAAGCATCAAATATATTATCAAACAAGACGGCCTTTTCATCTTTGAGATTCCATCTTTCTCATTAAGGATAGGAGACAAACTTTAAAAAAAATTTCAGTGACTATATTGAGTTAATTAAAATATATAAGATGCTTAAAGAATATTTTATTTTGGCTCTTGGTAATCCCCAGCTTTTATTTTATCTTATTAATTTCAAAATCTTAGAAATATAGTTCATCTAATCCAGAGTTCTGTTAAAACAAAACTCATAAGAGATATGGGAAGATATGATCACCCTTCCTGATATCAGTCTTATAATTTGGGGATTTCTAAGGTTAGTTTTAATTGCTAGCTAGTTTTTACTTTTCCCAGTCTTTTTGTACAGTCTTTTAATTGCCTTTAACTGAACCTCCTCCAGTTTTGTTTCTTTCTAGATCTATACAGATTAGAATCCAGTTTGTGATACAGTATGCCAAGCATAGCAGCCCATCTATATTTCATATCTATATACTTCTTACATTCATTTACTGTGGGCAAATAATTAATTTCTGTAAATGTGCCCTAAAAAGTCTGTAATTCCAAAAGATGCCCCTCATTCTCTTCATTCTAACATAGTATTTTTTTATGAATAAGTCTTGAATTATCCCACCTTAATTGCCAGTCCTCTTTGTCTTTAACTTTCTAGGCTGAAAGTATTTGAAGAGGTATAAAAGAGAATATAGAATCTCGTTTTTTAGTATTGATCAAGAGACCAGAATTAGGATCAGTGGATAGACATCATAAGGGGACAGCTTTCTATGTAGGCAAAAATATTTTAATAGAATTTCTGATACTCAGACTCTCCCATGGGGTGATTCAACACCTCATTCTTAGAAAGTTTGGGTGACTTTCTTCAATCATTTATTCAGCAGATATTCGTATTTATATTCATATGAACCTTGCCTTCATGAAATTTATAGCCTGTTGGAGGTTTGAAAGATTTTAAATAAATAACTGCATAAAGAAATACATAATTATAAACTGTGATACATTCTATAGAGGAAAAGTTTAAGGGACTGTGACAGAGGTGCCAAATTTAGATCAGAAAATGAAAGGTCTGTTTTGAGGAAATGACATACGAATTGTAACCATAAAGCATGGTAGGATTTAGCTAGGGAAGAGTGGAGAGAAAGAACATTCCTGGAATATGCAATATAACAGAATTTTCACCTTTGGACTTCTCTTGCTTTAGAGAAATTATTTTTAATTTTTCTAAATATTTGTTTTCTCAACAGTTAACAGATAAAAATAATAACTACTTCATGGAGTTTCTTGTGAGGATTAAACATGGTAATGCCTTAAAGCACTTAGCACAGAGCCAGTCACATAGTAAAAACTTGAGAAATGTTAGCTGTAATGGTAGTGGTGGTGATTATTATTGTATGGAAAAGCATTTGGCTGTTTTAGGAACTGAAAGAAAGCCAGTGTGGATAGACCTTGGTGAGCCAAGGGAAAAGCAAAGTGAGGGGCTATTAGTAAAGGAAGCAGGAGCCAAATCTTTCGGGGCAATGTTTATTACTCTGGACTTGATCCTGAAGTAGATGGAAAATCGTTGGAGTATTCCATGTAAGCCAATGACAGGATTTAATTTGTGTTTCAGTCACGCTGGTGGCAATGGATTAGGAAATTGGACCATGGTTATGAGGAACAGAGTAGAAGAGAGTGACCAGTTAGAATGCTATTATAGTAGCCGAAATGAGAAAGAAGTGACTTGGGCCAGGGTGATGGCAGTGGGTATAAGTGAAGTGGGTGCATATGAGATATATTTGTGGTGATAATTTGAAAATAGGCTGCAAAAAAAGGGAAGGATTCTAGTCAGTCCAGCATATAATAGGGCTTTGATAACTAAACTATTTATGATTTATCAGGAATATTCTGGAAGCATAAGGAATTGGTATATATGATGTCTAAGGATAATTCCAATTTCTAAGAATCTAGGACTCTTTTCTAAGAATTTAAGTGTTTCTAGTCTTCCTCTCACCTGCCAATTTGGCTTCTTTTCTCTGGCTCTCCTCCAGTTTCATTATGTCTTCCTGCCATTATAGCAAACAGAACTAGACTAAATATTTTAGAAGCAATGGCTCCACAGCCTTCTTCATGAAGGGGATAATAACCTCTATTTCCTTTATTGCTGAGATGCACAAAACTGCGTAGGTTTTTCCTGTAGCAAAAAAAAGCTGGGATGACTTTGGAAAATGATTGGCAGTGACCCCCAGGATTCTTTTCTGGTTTGTTATTTTGAATATAAAACTTGGAATTTTTTTTCATAAAGTGACTACATTAAGTTTCAGTTGCAACTTTTCTGTCCACTTGAAGGGATTATTAATGTCGTATAGTCTGGCCATATTAGTTTACCTCTTAAAATATAACCCAACTACTTGACTTTACATCATTTGTTCCTAATTTATCAATTTAGCAAAATTTCATAAGCAATCTACTGTGTCCTCTCTGTTTTTCTGCCTGCCCTCTGGTGTGCTAGTATATAGTAAATGACTGATGAGCAGGAAGGAAGAGGAAGAGGAAAGGCCATGGATAATCCTCAAAATCAGGTATTCCACTTCTCATTACAAAACCGTTAGCATCATAGAGCTTCTAATGGCTGATTCTAAGTTGGATTATAACCAGCTCCTTCAGGACCAAATAGAGGTGGAGTCAGAGGAGGAAATGAAAGGAAGGAAATCTGTTTATTGAAGAACTACTATCTCATTTAATCTTAAAACAACCCTACTAAGATAAAGCTTATTGACATTCTGGAAGTGAGGAAATAGAAATTTATTGAAGTTACATGATATGTTCAAATTCCTACAGTTAGTAAGCAGTGGATCTGGATTTTCTACTTCCTGTTCCAAGGTTCTTTTAGCTACATCAAAAATTAGTTATCCTGTCTTTATTTTTTATCAATTGGCCTACTGTCTTGTTCTCTCTTTTTATTTTATTTTACTTTATTTTATTCATTATTTATTTTAATTCCAGTGTTGTTAACAAACACTGTTATATTAGTTTCAGGTGTACAATATAGTACTTCAGCGGTTCCATGTATGATTCAGTGCTCATCAAGATAAATGTACTCCTAATCCCCTTCACTTATTTCACCCATCTCACACTGACCTCCCCTCTGGTAGCCATCTGATTGTTCTCTATCATTGAGTCTGTCTTTGGTTTGTCTCTTTTTTTTCCCCTTTGTTCATTTTTTTTCTTAAGTTGCACATATGAATGAAGTCATATGGTATTTGTCTTTCTCTGACTGACTTATTTTGCTTAGCATAATACTCTGTAACTCCATCCATGTTGTTGCAAATGGCAAGATTTAATTCTTTTTTATGGTTGAGTAATATTCCATTGTATATATACACACCACCTCTTCTTTATCCATTCATCTATCAATAGACACATGGGCAACTTCCATAATTTGGCTATTGTAGTTAATGCTGCAGTAAACATAGGGTGCATATGTCATTTCAAGTTAATGTTTTTGTATTCTTTGGCTAAATACCCAGTAGTATGATTAGTGTAGTGTAGTTCTATTTTTAATTTTTTGAGGAAACTCCATTCTGTCTTCCACAGTATCTGCAACTAGTTTGCAGTCTCACCAATAGTGCATGAGAGTTCCTTTCTCTACACATCCTCACCAACACTTGTTGTTTATTGTGTTTTTTATTTTAACCATTCTGATAGGTGTGAGGTAATATCTCATTCTAGGTTTGATTTGCGTTTTCCTGATGATGAATGCTGTTGAACATCTTTCATGCGTCTGTTGACCATCTGTATGTATTCTTTGGAAAAATGTCTGTTAATGTCTTCTGCCCATTTTTAAATTGGATTATTTGGGTTTTTTTTTTTTAAAGATTTTATTTATTAATTTGACAGAGATAGAGACAGCCAGTGAGAGAGGGAACACAAGCAGGGAGTGGGGGAGGAAGAAGCAGGCTCATAGCAGAGGAGCCTGATGTGGGGCTCGATCCCATAATGCCGGGATCACGCCCTGAGCCGAAGGCAGACGCTTAACTGCTGTGCCACCCAGGCGCCCCTGGGTTTTTTTTTTTTTTTTTGGTTTTGAATTGTATAAGTTAATTATATGTTTTTGGATACTAACCCTTTATCAGATATGCCATTTGCAAATATCTTCTCCCATTCAGTAGGTCGTTGTTTAGACTTGTTGATTGTTTCCTTTGCTGTGCAGAAGCTTTTTATTTTGATGTAGCCTCAATAGTTTATTTTTGCTTTTGTTACCCTTGCCTCAGGAGACGTATCTAGAAAAAAGTTGCTACCACCGATATCTGAGAAATTACTGCCTGTGTTCTCCTCTAGGGTTTTTATGGTTTCAGGCCTCACATTTAGGTCTTTAATCCATTTTGAGTTTGTTTTTGTGTATGGTGTAAGAAAGTGGTCCAATTCATTCTTTTGCAAGTTACAGATTTGTAATATAACTTGTCTAAAATTGTGATATCTCCAGTTTTGTTTTTCTTTCTCAAGACTGTTTTGGGCTTTTTGGGGTCTTTTGTGGATCCATACAAATTTTAGGCTTATTTGTTTTAGTTCTGTGAAAAATATTGTTAGTGTTTTGATAAGGATTGCCTTTATGTGTATATTGCTTTGCTTAATATAGACATTTTAGCAATATTTGTTCTTCCACTCCATGAACATGGAACATCTTTCCATTTTTTTTTGTTGTCTTCAATTTTTTCATCAGGGCTTCATAGTTCTTAGAGTACAGATCTTTCATCTCTTTGGTTAAGTTTATTTCTAGCTATATTTTATTATTTTTGGTACAATCATAAATGAGATTGTTTTCTTAATCTTGCCTTCTGCTGCTTCATTATTAGTGTATAGAAATGCAGTGGATTTCTCTGTACATTGATTTTGTATCTTGCAAACTTACCAAATTCATTTATCAGTTCTACTAGATTTTTGGTGGACTCTTTCAGGTTTTCTATATATAGTATAATGTCATTTGCAAATAGTGAAAGTTTACTTCCTTACCAGTTTGGATGCCTTTTTTTCCTTTTTCTGTCTGATTGCTGTGTTTGGGACTTCCAATACTATGTTGAATAAAAATGGTGAGAGTGGACATCCTTGTCTTGTTTCTGACCTTAGGGAAAAAAGCTTTCAGTTCTTCCTCATTGAGTATGATGTTAGCTTTGGGTTTTTCATATAAGGCCTTTATTATGTTGAAGTATGTTCCCTCTAAACCTACTTTGTTGAGGGTTTTTATCATGAATGGATCTTGTACTTTGTCAAATGTTTTTTCTGCATCTACTGAAATGATCATATGCTGCTTCTCCTTTCTCTTGTTGATATGATGTATCATGTTGATTGATTTGTGAATATCAAACCACCCTTGCAGCCTGGGAATTAATCGCACTTAGTAGTGATGAATGATTTTTTTAATGTATTGTTGGGTTTGGTCTGCCTAATATTTTGGTGAGGATTTTGCGTCTATGTTCTTCAGAGATATGGGCCTATAGTTCTCTTTTTTGGTAGTGTCTTTATCTGGTTTTGGTATTAGGGTAATGCTGGTCTCATAGAATGAATTTGAAGTTTTTCTTCTTCTTCTATTCTTTGGAAAAGTTTGAGAATAGGTATTAACTTTTTTTTAAATGTTTAATGGAATTCATCTGTGAAGCCATCTGGTCCTGGACTTTTGTTTGTTGGGAGTTTTTTGATTACTGATTCAATTTCATTGCTGATAATTAGTCTGTTCAAATTTGCTATTTCTGCATTAGTTTTGGTAGATTATATGTTTCTATGAATTTTCCCATTTCTTCTAGATTGTCCAATTTGTTGGCATATAATTTTTCATAATATTCTGTTACAATCCTTTGTATTTCTGTGGTGTCGCTTGTTATTTCTCCTCTTTCATTTCTGATTTTGTTTATTTGACTCCTCTGTCTCTCTCTCTCTCTTTCTTTTTTTTCTTTTTTTGTGAGTCGGATTAAAGTTTTATCAATTTCCTTGATCTTTTCAAAGAACCAGCTCCTGATTTCATTGATCTGTTCTATTGTTTTTTTAGTTTCTATATCATATATTTCTGCTCTGTTCTTTATTATTTCCTTCCTTCTACTAGTTTGGGGTTTTATGTGTTCTTTTTCTAGCTCCTTTAGGAGTCAGGTTAGGTTGTTTATTTGAGATGTTTTTTGCTCCTTGAGGTAGGCGTGTATTACTATAAACTTCCCTCTTAGAACTGCTTTTGGGGTATCTCAAAGATTTGGGACCATTGTGTTTTCATTTTCGTTTTTCTCCATGTAATTTTTTATTTCTTCGATTTTTCGGTTGACTCATTCATTGAGCATGTTATTTCAACTCCGTGTATTTGTGCTGTTTCCAGAGTTTTTCTGGAAAAAAGTTCTATTTTCATAGCATTGGGGTCAGAAAAGATGCATGGTATGACTTCAATCTTTTTGAATTTGTTGAGACTTATTTTATGGCCTAATATATGATCTATTCTGGAGAGTATTCTCTGTGTGATCTTGAAAAGAATTTGTCTTCTGTTGTTTTAGGATGGAATGTTCTGAATATATCTCTTAAATCTATCTGGTCTAGTGTGTGGTTCTCTTTCCCTCACCCCAAGGCAGTAGACAATGTGAAGTGGTGCTGGCCCCTGAGGGAGCTATTTGCATCCTGCCAGGCTTGTGGCATTACTTCAGACAGGCTCGTGAGTGTGTTGGCAGGGACGTGCTGCCACTCCTGGGTCCGGGCTGGTGTGGGGCACACAGTTTTAACATGGTGCCCGCCAGTCTGCTTGCAAAATGAGACCTGCCACTGCAGTTGCTGGGATTGGGGCTGGCCTGCGTGGATCCACAAAGTGTACTGGCCAGGAGACATGGGTTGGTAAGGTTTGTGCTGGTCTTCTAGGGGAAGGGAACTGCTACAGGGGTACTTAGGCAAGGGTGACTGAAAAGGGCAGTTCCGCTGAAGCCCAGAGTGGTGGGGCTTGGTATAAGCAATTAGGTAGTAAATTCTGACACTGTGCTGATTCCCACAGGTGGCAGTGTGTTTATGCTGAGGGGTGGGGGAGGGAGATAGTGCCTGCCAGCTCCTTTGTTCCTGGACTGGTCCTCCTGTGATCCTGCCCCTTCTAGACACTCTCTGAAATGAGTAAACTACTCTCCTGCTTATATGTCCCAGGCATTTTTCAAACTGTCGCTTCTGTGCTGTATCTGGCAGGGCTGTTTGTCCTGTAATCTAAGGATGGGGACTCAGTTTCCACTTGCCCTCTGGGCTCTCTCAGAGCTGAGCCCACTGATTTTTAAAATTCCAGGTTTTTAAACCTGCTAGTTGAAAGAACTCATGAAAGTTGGTCCTTCTCACTTTCAAAGCAAAGTGTGATGGGGATTCATCTTCCCCATGCAGGCTCCCTGGTGTGATAGTCTGTTTCTCCCCGTTCTCTGTGCCTTCAGCTTCCTCCCCCACTCCGTGGACTACCAGTTTGTTTGTTCCCCACTGTTGGGGACACTGTTGCCCTTTGTACCCTCTCTGATGTGGCTTCTTCTTTACCTTTAGTTATGGAGTTTGATCTGCCAGTCTTTGGGTCATTTTCCGGGTTATTTACATGGATATGAGTGTCATCTAATTGTATCCGTGGAGGAGGTGAGCTTAGGATCCTCTTACTCTGCCATCTTCCCAGCCTACTCTATTTGTCCTGTCTTTAAATGGAAACTTGGGAATCAATAGTTAGATTCGGAAATGAGCAAAATAAAATTTTACTTGGTAATCTCTTATGCCAAGCTGGCAATTAAATTTTAAAATATTGTCAAATGTTATTATTTCTGAGAATTATTGAAGCATAATTTAATGTATTTATAATGGAATCAGGAAAGATTTTGAAACATGTGGAAGAAAATATGAAGAAGTGCTCATTGCAAAACCTCATTTAATACAGTGATGAGTTTTGGTGCTGTCTTGGTGGCATTATCATGAAATTATTATCAAACATCATACAAGATCATTTTATTTAATAAGTTCCATTTCTTCTTTCATTAAAAGGAGAATGCTATTTTAGATGGACTTACCTAAATCATAAAAGTGACCCATATTTTCTTGAGGAAAAGTCCCAGAAGCTGATAGTACCATTTAGCCAAATAAGAACAAAGTAAAACTCTATCAAACTGTCCTTATAGGGCCTCTGTAGTCTCAGTGCTTTCATCTTAAAAATGTCATCTACCCCCTCTTCTTTCCAAGCTGCACACAACTGTAGGACAGCTACAAAGCTGTTATATGTCTCCTATATGGCAGGGAGAGGCAATTGTTCTCAGAATGGAAAGTTACACAAAATGTGTATCTACCATACATAAAATCATGATGCTTACCTTGCAAACAAGGATGCTTACCTGAATATAATAAAAATAGGTACTATTTATTGAAAACCTGTGATATGTCAGTTACTTTGTATATATTGTATCATTTAATCCTCACAAAAACTCTGGAAAATAAAAATTGCTCCTCTTTTATACAAAAGAAAACATGTTTCAGAGAAGTTAAGAAATTTAGCACCCTGCTTCCTCTTAACAATGAGATGATTTCCAATTGTCTTTCTAATGAATACATATTGTCCTATTGTTACTATATAAAGTTAGAGATTATGGGGCCCAAGTACCACATTATGGTTTGAGGAAGTGTCTCAGAAACATAGATGTGGCAAAATTGTTATGTTTTAGAATCATATATTTGACATTTATTATCTTTGAAATGTGTAAATAGTATTACTTATTGGATTAAGAAGCCACAGCAAATTAATTTCACTATAGTATTAAGTCCACTCTGGACTCCAGGAAACAAACTGAGGCTTACAGAAGGGAGGGGGTAGGGGGTTGGGGTAACCGAGTGATGGGTATTAAGGAAGGCATGTGTTGTGATGAGTACTGGGTGTTATATGCAACTAATGAATCATTGAACACTACATCAAAAACCAGGAATGTACTATATGTTGGCTAACTGAACATAAGAAAAAGAAATAAACAAAAGAAAGAAAATTAGAAAGAAAAAAAGAAAATTAGAAAGTATAAATCAATGAAGTCAAAAGGGAATACACACAAAGTGTGTGGATATATTCATGGACGTGATCAGAGAAGATATATGACATTACAATTCTAGGTAAATTGAAAAGAAGCAAATTAAAGACAATTTGAAACCTACCATTCTCTGAAAACAAGGTGCAAATAACTCCAAGGTGAGCTATTATTTCATAAATGAGATGCCAATAGTGTTTTCTTTTAAAGATTTATTTATTTATTTTAGAGAGAGTGTAGAGTGGGGGATGGGAGGATTGGGACAGAGGAAGAGGGAGAGAATCTCAAACAGACTCCATGCTGAGTACAGAACCTGACCTGGGACTTGATCTCACAATCCTGAGATCATGATTTGAGCTGAAATCAGGAGTCTGACACTTAACTGACTGAGCCACCCAGGCCACTGAGACGTCAATAGTTTTTAAATCACAAACACAGGAGATTAAGAAAATGGAAGCAACAAATTTCTGGGAAAAGTTGAAATGTTCATAAAGGTGGAAGAATTTCTGAGTCCTTTGGGCTATAAAATATACCATTTTTTCAACATTTATGACATCTCATTATAAAAAGAGAAGTAAATTAGTAGGAAAATAACAAAACTCTATTAAGTGTAGTCCTACAGAACTTTTTTCTACAGCTATGAAAGTTGAAGTATATGGAAAAATGAAGATTACAGAAAATTGTTCATGTCACAAAAGCAAATGTCATAAGAGGTAGACCAAAATTAAAGCACATATAAGTGGTTATTAAGGGGAAACTAACAAAAATGGAAAAAATTCACATGATTATAAAATAAATGTAAAAGGCAAAATTTCTATCTGGGGGGAAATGAGTGATACACACAAAACTGTGCTAGAGCTAAAAACACAGGAGGTACTGAAAGCCCAGCATATCTTAGAAATATAAAAGTTTATATACTTTATATTAAGTATATATTTTTTTCTTTTATCCTTACTCAATGTACATTCAGTGACAGGTAAAAAGTAAAATATTCTGGGAAAAGGAATGAGATCCAACATTTATGGAGTAACATAGGGAAAAGGTATGTATCATATATATCATATTAAAGGGTAATAAGAGACCCCTTCTTAGTCTAATGAAGTTTACAGATTGCCCAATTGAAATAGCAATACATTGCTTCAAAGTAATCAAATAGAAGAGAAATGAAAATAGAAGTTTGTGCTTCCAAACACAAACAATAACATTAGTCTTTTTCACATGTAAGCATTTAGTATGCTACTGTCTGGGGCGCTATTAGCCTTCTGACTAAGGAAACATAAGCTTGATCACTTTACCTATTTTAGAATTGATAAAAATAATAATTTTTTAAAGATTTTATTTATTTATTTGACAGATAGAGAGCACAAGCAGGAGGAGCAGCAGGCAGAGGGAAAGGGAGAAACAGTCTCCCCAAAGAGCAGGGAGCCCGATGCAGGACTCAAAACCAGGACCCTGGGACCATGACCTGAGACCAAGGCAGACACTTAACTGACTGAGCCATCCAGGCACCCCAAAATAATTATTTTTTTAGTTCCCTTTGGTTTTTCAGGACTTACTCCTAAGGGTTATTTTTTAAAATCACATTTAATGCAATTCTGTATTTGAGCCTGGGACATTAAGATTCAGAATCCAAATGGGTTTAAAGATAACATAATAATAAAAAAAGAATCATAAAAAAGATTATTATCCCATGATTTCACACTGATAAACTTATTTCTTTCATTTATTCTATCAGTCAAAAGATGCTTATTGAATACTTACTATGTGCTAGATATACAGTCATATAAGGCTTGATCCTCAAGTGATTTGTCATCTAAAAATGAGTAAAAAATTATACACATATTTCATCAAAACATGAGTCCTATTATAGAAGATACTCTTTTTTTTTTTAAGACTTTATTTATTTATTTGACAGAGAGAGAGAGAGAGAGCACAAGCAGGGGGAGTGGCAGGCAGGGGGAGAGAGAGAAGCAGGCTCCCCACTGAGCAGAGAGCCTGATGTGGGGCTTGATCCCATGACACTGGGATCATGACCTGAGCGGAAGACTGAGCCACCCAGGCAGCCTAGAAGGTAGTCATAAAAAGAAGAAGAAGGAGAAGGAGAAGGAGAAGAAGAAGTAAAAATTGTTTTCATGCCTATCATAAGGATATATATGTTGATAACAAACCCTCAGCTTTATTTGACTAAAATCATGTTAGTGTTTTCTCAATTAGAAATAACTACAATGTGGTAATCACAGGAAATGGAAGCTCTAAATTTCTATATAGAAGGGGTCTGGGGTAGCACTTCGGTTAGAAGGGAGTGCTAAAGGACTTCCCTTGAAGCTATGTTTGCATGAAAACTACACTATTTTGGGGGTACCTGGGTGGCTCAGTTGGTTAAGCGTCTGCCTTTAGCTCAGGTCATAATCCCAGGGTCCTGGGATTGAGCCCCATGCCAGGCTCCCTGTTCAGCAGGGAGTCTGCTACTCCCTTTCCTCCTGCTTGTGCTATCTCTCTCTCTCTCTCAAATAAGTAAAATGTTTTTTAAAAATATACTATTTTCATTTGTTAGTAGTGTACTATTTTATTTAGATATTTACACATCAATAAAAATAGACTTCTAATGATGTTTTTATGCTCAGAATTTATAAGATAAAGAATACATTTCTTGTTCATGTCAAAGAATGGGCTGACCTGATGGAAGTAAAGGTAGGGGCCAGGGTAAAGGTGTTGCCTTGGGCTACCTTGTGGCACTACTGCTCTTATAGAAGGAAAATGCAGTTTTTGAATCTGAGAGTAAGGCTAATGAAAAATTTTTATGGTTCTGATCTTTAAAAAAAATACATAAGGTCTACATAACCAATGTACTGAATTTGGACCTTAAGGAGCTACACTCGTTTTAGAACATGGGTCAGCAAACTTTTCTATAAAAGGCCAGATATGTATTTTAGACTTTCAGGCCATATCATCTCTGTCACAACTATTCAACTCTCTCTGCCACTTACAGAAGCTCTCTTAGACAATATGGAAATGAATGATTCTGGCTGTGTTCCCAATAAAACTTTATTTACAAAAATAGTAGAAAAGGGGCACCTGGTGGCTCAGTCGGTTAAGTGTCTGCCTTCAGCTCAGGTCATGATCTCAAGGGTCCTGGGATAGAACCCTGTGTCAGGCTCCCTGCTGAGCAGGTAGTCTGTTTCTCCCTCTCCCTCTCCCTCTCCACCCCCACCCACCCCCATTTTCCATTGTGCATGCTCTCTCTCTCTCTCAAATAAATAAATCAATCTTTAAAAATAATAGTGGGGAAAAAAAGAAATATACAGCAGGCAGGATTGGCCTACAGGCTCTAGTTTGCCTTTCCTTTCACAGAAAGTTACACTTTATCTGGGATACATCAGTCTTTATTAAATGAATCTGCCATATGCATTTCTGCTTCATTACTCTTTTATTATTAATAAAAAAGCACTAAATGTGAATGTGATTTCTTCAAATAAAAAAGCAGATTAAACTAGCAGACGTGCTGTGTTGCTACCATGCACTGATTTTGTGTACTAAGCATTCACATAATGAATTAATTTGCATTTATATGTAGACACATGTACCTCCAAAGTACTCTACTGCAATTCATCTCTTTTTTTTTTTTTCCCCTCAACAAACACTTAAGAATCTTATCAGGAAGTATTTTCCAAGAACAAAGAAATCTGCTTTTTATGTACACAAGTTCATTGGAAACATTTTTCTGAACATTATACATGTATTTTTGAAGTTCTGTTCTGAGTCAAAAGATTTCCATATATTAAGTTTTGGTGAGCTTTTTTCCCCCATTACTTTGGGAAAAGTTATAAGGAATGTCATTAGACTTGTATTTCCCATTAGGTTGAGATTATTTTGTGTTTGCATTCTATCTTCTGTTTATGAAACATCTCTTTTTTGTCATCAATTTGACAAAACAGCCTGAGGGGAACATCACAGCATTTTTGTTCAAAAAGATATATGTTTAATACTCTCCTTTTGACTATAGGAAAAATAATTAAGTGAAATCATCCTTTTTTTTAAACCATAAATACAGCCAGCTTTGTGTCTTATAGAAAACTTTTTATAATTATATAACCTTTCTATGTCTTCAGTTCCAGATGGAAAGTTCATAGCTGCTGAGATATAAGTCTTATATGCTCAGTTTTTTTGAGGGTTTTCTCTTTTTCTGATTAATGAGTTTTGGAAAAATTCTCTGTTAAAATCTGTGTTTCTTTAATGTGTTGATTATATCATTAACAATAAAATCATTTTAGTCACTGCAATCTGGAAAGACTTAGATGATACACGCTCCTCCAAAAATGATAGGGGGATGGGACAGAGTAGATTTTAAGGGGGGGAAATGAGTCTGTAGAAGCCTTAAAAATATAGATAAGAATTTTTCAACCTGTTAAGACCTCCTGCAATATATCCCTCACCTATCCTTATAGTTATTATTTCTCACACTTCCCAATTTACTAGGCCAAAGTGGGCCATTAAATGTTTCTTAAAAGGAACCCCACTTATATATGCCTTTGTTCGGATTGTTTCTGTCACCTCTGAAGGCCTTCATTTCCCCACTCCCATTATCTGCCTAGCAGCAACTCTCAAGACCGCTCTCAAATCATCTGCTCTACCATGAAGTGTTTTCTGATAATCCTTGCCCAAAATTAGATTCAGTCTCCTTCTTTGTTAAGCCTTTCAGTACTTTATCTACATTATCATGGTCCTTAGTTTATTTTGCTTTATACCAGTTACCTTTTTATTTGAATTATCTATACAGAAAACTGTCTCCCACAGCAATGAACACATGCCTAATACATTTTACATTGACAATAGTATATGTTTTATATGATGGAACTGAAACAAATTAAGAATGAAAGGTAATTTTTCTAATTTATTTGCTACTAGTTGTATCTTAAGAGGACTTTCATGTGCTTGAGCTAAGTCTGAAAGTATGACATATTCTTGTGAGACAATCTTCATAAGGAAGGACATTTCAATGGGAACAGCAGCATGAGAATAAAATATATGGAGGCATGAAATATCTGCAGTGTTTGCAAAACTATATTCTAAGGAGTTCAGAGTAGCTGGAGGGAGGTAAGGCACGAGTGGTCACAGCTCACCTGGCTCTTATTACTTACTTTTAATGTCCTTCCTGTCTTTTCTGGTTCACAAATACCTACTGTTCTTCCACAAGTCAGATCAAGCATCGCCTCCTCCAAACCTCGATTGCTTTATTCTCTATACCTTATACATTCTTCTACCATCATTTACTGCCCTTACTTATTTACATGGTTTTCCAGTACTAGATTAAGTTCTTTAAACACCAGGGGTTGTGAAGCAAAGCCTAAATATGAAGTGTAACTTATATTTAAGAAATAAATAATGGATGAAGGTAAATCCAAAAGCTTTCTCTGATCTGTAGTTTCCTTTAAAGTTAAAAATTATACCTCAGACTCATTGGATTGCTTTAGGTAGTATGGACAATTTAACAATATTAATTCTTCCAATCTGTGGACACAGGATATTTTATTTGTGTCTTCTTCAGTTTCTTTCATCAATGTCTTTAGTTTTTAGGACTCAGATCTTTTACATTCTTGGTTCAGTTTATCCCTAAGTATCTTATTATTTTTGATGCCCTGAGTTGAGTAATGGGGAAGATGATATGACCAGCATGGTGGTATACATGGCTACATTGCTAACCTTTTTGGAGAAAGTCAGGAGTATGAGGAACCTAAGAACTCATGTGGGGATTTTGTGAAATTGCTTCACCTTCTCAAACAGGCAGTGAGGGCATAATTAAGCTTCAATATTTTCAGCACAATGCTATTACGTTTATCGTCAGCACAGTAAATGTTCAAGGACCTGCTCTCTGCTGAAAGGGAGTTTTCTACCTGTACTAGGGTACTAGTGAGATTACTAATTTACCCAGCATATTCTACGATGTGACAAAACCAAAACCAAGGTCTGTAAGAGTTAATACTAGAGAATTAGTGAGCAACATCATGCCATATGCAGAATGAGGCAAGAATAAGCCAATCACTTAATGAGGTCAAAATGAAATAGGATAGATACTCAGAACTAGCAGGAATAAATGATGTAAGAAAGAAATGACAAATATGACCCAGTATAATTTCATTGTGGCAAATGATATCTTCACTCTTAGGAGAGCTTTTCAGGTTTTGTTTTTTTGTTTGTTTGTTTGTTTTGCAGCATATCTTAAAGATGCTCTCCTACACTTGAGCCCTAAGAATATCATATGCGTCAGTCAAATGGTCTTGCAAAGAACCATTGTCCAACCAGTTCGCAGACAAATTCAAAAATATTTGTTATTTCATAAAGAAAAAAGAAAGTCTCTTGAGGACATCCTTCTTCCTCTCTGATCTCTTCCTTCCTTATTTTTTAATAATATGAGTAGGGAAGTAAAAATCATCACATTTTTATATATAAGTAAACTATGGGAACTTCCACCATTTCAATGTTTTAATTAAGAATCCAACATCTGAAATTTCTGGGGAAGATGGTGGAATAAGAAGATCCTGAGCTCACCTCACCCCATGAATATAACTAGATAACACCCACATCAGTACAAATAACCCAGAAAATGACCCGAAATTAGGCAATGCAGACTCTCCACAGCCAAATGTAAAGAGGCCATATTGAAGAGGGTAGGACAGAGAGGCAGTTGGTAGCCAAACGGACCCTTGGGACTGTCTCCAGGAGGGAGGGCACAGCAGGCAGAGAGAGAGCAGGGGAACAGATCCCTACACCAGATACCCCAGGCATGGAAGACCTGCAAAGGGAAGACAAATCCCTGTAACACTTGGCTTTGGAAACCAGAGGGGTCTAACAATTGGTGAGACTTTACACCTGGGACTTTAAAAAGCAGCAATCTCCACTTTAGGGAGCACACCAAACAGCCCATGGAGATAAAGCACAGAATCAGCAGTTTGAAAAAATGTCTGGGGTAAATAGGAAGATTTATTTACTAATCTCAGAGCTTGTGCTGAAGAGCAGGGACCTTTGGAAGACTTTCCAAGAACAAAAAGCTGGTAGGCACCATTTCCCTTCCATGCCTCCTAGCCTAGATACAAGGACACCTGTAGGAATCAGCACAGTGAAACACTCTCCAACCAGCTTGTCAACAGCGTGCCCCACCCCATGCGCTTCTGCTGAAATGCCCCTTCCAATCCACCCAGTCTAGCAGGAATTTTCCTGGGTGACTGAATGTCTCCTCCCACAGTGGGCCAGCGTGGATCTTACTGGCACGGCAAGCCCTGCCCCTGCCCCAAGTCTTCTATAGACTTGTCCTTCCAGTGTGCCCTTGTCTGGAGCCCCTCCAAAGGGGTACCACAAGTATGGCACTGTGCAAGCAGCCCCAGTAGGGTCCAGCACCACTCCAAAGTAACTCCTGCCCCAAGGAGAGGGGAGGATAACCACACTTACCAGTTCAACTGCAGCCCTAACAGAGATATGTCTCTGAGGGAAGGAGAAAAAAGCAGAAATAAACTATTAAGGCTACATTAAAATAAAAAGCTTCTGCACAACAAAGGAAGCAATCAACAAAACTAAAAGACAACCTACTGACTGGGAGAAGATATTGGCAAATGACATATCTGATAAAGTGTTAGTATCAAAAATATATAAAGACTATATACAAGTCAACACCAAAAAAACAATCCAATTAGAAATGGGCAGAAGACATGAACGGACATTTCTCCAAAGAAGGCATACATGGCCAACAGACACATGAAAAGATGCTCAACATCATTCATCATCAGGGAAATGCAAATCAAAACTACAATGAGCTATCACCTCACACCTGTCAGAATGGCTAAAATAAAAAACACAAGAAACAACAAGGATGTTGGCAAGGATGGGAGAAAAAAACCTCATGCCCTTTTGGTGGAAATGCAGTCTGGTGCAGCCACTGTGGAAAACAGTATAGATGTTCCTTCAAAATTAGAAATAGAATTACCATACTACCCAGTAATTACACTACTGGGTATTTATCCAAAGAATACATAAACACTAATTCAAAAGGATATATGCACCCTATATTTATTGAAGCATTATCTATAGTAACCAAATTATGGAAGCCACCCATGTGTCCATGGATAGATGAACGGATAAAGAAGAGGTGGTATATATAATGGAATATTATTCAGCCATAAAAAGAATGAAATCTTGTCATTTGCAATAACATGGATGGATCCAGAAGGTATAATGCTAAGTAAAATAGGTCAGAGAAAGACAAATACCTTAAGATTTCAGTCATATGTGGAATTTAAGAAACAAAGCAAACAAAAAAAGAGAGAAAGTAAAAAACAGATTTTAAAGAGAACAAACTGATGTTCACCAGAGGAAAAATGGGTGGGGGTATGGGTGAAATAAGTAAAGGGGATTAAGAGTACACTTGTGATGAGCATTGAGTAATATATAGAATTGTTGAATCACTATATTATATACCTGAAACTAAATGTAACACTGTATATTAACTATAGTGGAATTTAAAAAAAAGAAGAATCCAGCATCCAATTTATGCTGTGCATTCATTCTATAGATATTTACTGAGCACCTGCTCTGTGCTAAGTAAGATATTGCTAGGCAATGAGATTAGCTGAGATGAACATCAAGACAAACAGAACACATGCAAGTCTCAAAGAGTTTATTCAAGTTAGACGCTTTTTTTTTTTAGTAATAAAAAATGAGTTTAAAGAAAATACAGGTCTAAGAGAGATCACAAAGTCTGCCTCCTGTAGATGTTTGTCAGTAAATCATTTCTAGAGTGATGTTGAAGATCCCGAATGGCAGATACACCTTCCTCACTATGAAATAAAAGAATTCCAATTAAAAAAATATTACATCTCTTTGCCACCTGTTCAAAAGATTTTAAGTATCTTTAAATACCTGGGTGCTTTTCATCTTCCTGTGATTAAACTTTAGAATCTCAGTACTGGAAACTTTGAGAAAGGTTATGGAATTTTAGCACTGGAATGTAAGAGAAAGATTATCTAGTCCATCCTTTTTCTTTTTTAGAATTGAAAGGATGAGACCCAAACTTATTCCATGACTTGCTTCATGAATGAAAGTCTAAACTAGAACTCAACTTTTCAGTAACTACCAATACCACACTGTTATTTTCCTCATTTTTAGGTACAGAGATTTTGGTGGAAGGGGGGTTTGGTGGGAGTCATCAGACAACAGATTTTCTGACTCTAATTTTGTTTACAGATAGAATACACACACAGAGACACACAGACACTAAACTCAAGACATATGAGATCTGCATGAAAGAATGCAGAACTAATTTAATGCTTTATATGTGGAAAAATATGCTGTAATTATAAGCACATATTCTTTTCTGTGAGTGATCTTGCTAGTTTATTAGAGTTTTAGGAAGAGCTTACAGTTCAAATGTTTTTGCAACACAAGTGTCACAGCAGGAGAATTCCTCTTATTTCTCATCCAGCTTATTTTTCTAATCAATAATTTAAGAAGTTCAACCAAGATTAGGGGTAGCCCTATGTTGATACTCACTTTATCACCTTTGATTTATTGTTATGAGACTCATTCAGAAGAGCAGAGTAATGTGGACAACAGATGCCAAGCAATTTAGTGCAGGGAGCACAGCACCAGTTGCCTTTCTATTCTCAAGCTTCTCATAACCTAAGTGTGAGTAAAAGCATCTGTTGAGTAGACATTCCAGGCATATTCTTTTAATTATTGCCAGACCTTCTTGAGGCAAAACTTTGTTCTGAACTTTTATTTCATGACTACATGTATGATCCAAGGAAGTAAGAGTCAAGTAGTTGTTAGAGAGATGTCAGAAAGTGAAATCCCTGTTTGGATACTCAGCAGACCATTATGTATTTTAGAAAACCTGTATATCTAAACGCCAACAGTCTGAAATAGAGGAACTGTTGCCACAATAAACTATTGTCCCGTCGGGAATCTCTAAAATAATGAAATGCTTGTCTGTGTTTTAAATTTAACTGACTGTATAAAGTTTCTGTATTATGCATTAATATCTGGCATGTATTGTATTCTCAAATGTTTGTTGACTGATGAATGAAATTATTTTAGGGCACTTCTATACTTTCTAAAGTGTTAATGAATGCAGGCTTTCTAAATAATTGGCTTTTCTTTAGTAAGTCGCCTGTGTTTATAGATAGCTTATCTTCAGTTTTCAGAAACTTTAAATTAATAAGGCTAATCAGGCACATTGTTGGTTTCAAAGACAGTAGATAACACAGATGAGTAATCACTGTTTTTATTTACTTATACATTATTCCAGAAAAAAATTAAGAGAGCTATCTATTTCCTCTATTTAGTAACAGGTATGATTTATCATAATCACTATGCTGCATGGTTTCCTCATTTGGTTTATTTAAATTCTTAGGCACCAGATATTGGTATAGTGACAGTGTCTGTATACAAGTGTACCTTACTTGAAAGAGAAGTAGAGTTAAAGAATTTTTTGTACAGTAAGTAAAATATTCTGGAAAACAAATTATAATCTATAATTTATTGCTGCCAAGGTGTCCTCAGTCTTTGGTGAGCTTGAAAAGTTTTGTCCCCAATCTATCAAGAGAAGATTTATAACTTAGTACAAAGGGAAAGGGATGAAATCTCACTCCAGATGCTATCTCAGAGAGTGTCCCTCAGGTTGCATTTGGGATACATTCCAAATGCTATTTTCTTATACTTTGGACCTGCAAGTCAATCCCAGAAACCATATATATGTAAGAAACAATTTCTTCCCTTTTAGTAAAAAGGATAAAGCATTCAGTTTATCCTAATGGTGGTAACAGTCATTACCCAGGCATGAAAAGTAGGTTGATGATGTGTACCTTAGTAGCTACACTAAAGCGTAGCAGTTACATCTGGTCAAAGGGAATATATATAAAGGGAGTCTGCCTTTACTAATTCAGACTACTCTTAGTGATTTCCAGTCTTTTCACAAATGAAGATCATTTTCACAGACCAACAAATGGTAGTCCTGCTTTTCTGTGTTTAGCATACTCTCAGCACCTATGTATGGACTCACTGACACTTGTAATAATTCCATGGCCCTCTGTAGATTGAGGCTCACATTTAGAGAGAAACTGAACACAAGTGGGATATTCTAGAAGCAGACTGCTGAGATAGCATTTTGCTGCAGGGTATTTATTAGAAAGTAACACTGCAGGAAAGAGGAAGAGGAAACAGGGTTGAATAGGTAGAGAAGTCAAATTGATACAGGCCCTACTTAAATCTCAACCATTCCTATAGGAAACTCTGAATCCTTTATAAACTCATCATGCTGGGCTGAATGGCTGGGCTTTTATACTCCAACTCAAGCATTCATGGTATATGGGCCACCCTGGGGTGCGCATTGGTCAGGAAGGCCCTCTGAAGGTGAAGACATGAAGCTGATGACAGCTTAGGCAGCATATTCTTCCTTGATGATGTATGTTCATGGCCCATCTTGATGTTCACAGCCGTTTACTCCTTGTGTTACTTGGATTGACTTCATATCCTTTCAGGGAGTTGCTCCTCTAGGTTTCTGGTAGTTTCTCTTCCTGAGGGAAAACTTAGAAAAGGAATTAGCAGTACAAATTATAGCCCCTAACACTGCAGCTAGCTTTAGAACCACAAATGATATCCATGTTTTCCACGATGATCAGGGTGAATTAACTATGCCACAATAATGAGTCTTCCTTGCTTTCTGGTGCCCAGATACAGAGAACTTGAAGTGCTCAAAGGGCACTTTGAGCCATAGGTTGTAGGTCAATGGAACTCTTAATGTGTCACCTAATGAAAATATGTCCTCTTAGGGGACCAAGACCTCTATTCTGGCAGAGCTTACATTTTGTGGGAAAAGTATAGGGTCCTCCACAGAGACGTTGGGAGTGGTAGTAAGTAGGATTAATTCTGCATCCACCCCTTGGTTCCAAGACCAGTGACTATTTCCTGTTGGAGATCCAGTACCATAAAACTGTCTTTGATTTGGTGTGTATACTTTTTTATGCTATAGAGTGGTGCTTTATCCTTAAAAAGTATCCCCTCTGGTTGGTGCCTGGGTGGCTCCGTCAGTTAAGCAACTATCTTCAGCTAGGTCATGATCTCAAGGTCGTGGGATTGAGCCCCACATTGGAATCCCTGCTCAGCGGGGAGCCTGCTTCTCCTTCTCCTTCTGCTGCTCCTCCTGCTTACGTGCTCTCTCTCTCTCTCTTTCTCATAAATAAATAAAATCTTAAAAAAAAAAGTATCACCTCCTAGCTGGCACTTTAACTGCTCCTTTAGCATGCTATTCCAGTGCTCCATCAGGTTGGAAGCTTCTTGTTGTCATATGATGTAACTACTAAATCGCATGAACATAAGCCCACTTTCACAACTTATTTGCTGTAAGACGGGTACCGTGGTCTGACATGATGTTTTGGGGATCTTGTAAGATAGATTAGACACTTTGTAAGCCATCAGATATTGCTGCTAATTGAGGCCTGAGGATAAGAAAGAAACCCATGCTCAGATTTGTTATTTCTGTTAGAATAAATCTTTGGCCTTTCCAGAGTGAATTTGTCCCCAAATGGCTGGTTGTTCTCCTCAAAGAATGGCATCATTTCATGGGCACAGTGTTGTTCTCTGTTGTTTGCAACGTGAATATTCAGTATCAGCAGTAATTAATTCAGCCTTGTTCATAGGAACCTATGAAATCAGGCCCATGTGTACCTTCCATCTCTCCCACTATGCCCATTTCATTCATATGCCCATCATCCAGCACTGAGATGACTAATGACCAAGACTTGCTGATGTCAACTTTCTGAATCATTCTGTATTCTTCCAGGCACTCTTCTAGGTTTGACCTTCTCTGGTAGGCATTAATGTTTGATACAAAATCTTTGCACTTTGTGTCTAATGTACCCATCTCTGCACCTCATTTTTAAACCTTGTTCCCAGTCTTACAATCTTCTTCCTTTCAGGTGCCTAACCAACCAGCTGGTTCATTCGCAGATACCCGCTAGTCTGTGCATATTCTAACCTGAAGCCACTTCTCCTTCCCAGAAAGTGGATGGTCTGGTGCACTGCCAGAAACTCTGCTCATTAGAAATGTACCCTTTCCACTGCCTTTTAAGATACTCCTGAGTGAAGCTATAGTACAGCTTCCATCCATTTTCAGTTTGCAACTACATAGTCAGTGTCTTAGTTCAGACTGCTATAATGAAACACCACAGTCTGGGTGGCTTAAACAACAAACATGTTGTTGGACAGATCCAGTGGTTGGTAAGGGCCCACTTCCTGATTTTCCGATGGCTGCCTTTTCACTGTATCCACACATGGTAGACAGAGAAAGGGCTAGCTCTCTTCCTCTTCTTATAAGGACATTAATCCCATCACGGGAGCTCCACTCTCATCACATAATTACCTCCCCAAAGCTCTATCTCCAAATACCATCGCATTGGATATTTAACATATGAATTTTGAGAGGACATAAATATTCAGTCCATAGCACTAAGCCTACCAATCCATAAACCAAGTTTGGACTTTTCTTCTCAAGCAGCTGGTCATAAGAGATCTCCCAGATAGCCAAAGGTGACTGCTGAAAAAGAGGTCCTCGTTGGGGTCTAGACTACCTGTTCATTCAGTTTGCCTATACCTCTGTCCTGTTCATGTTCCATGCCAGATTGCACTGGAACTGCTCACCTTATGTCTGACACAACTCAGCTTATGATAGATAGATCTAGATGCATGGTCATTTGGTGTCCATGGTTAGGTGCTCAGTGTCTATTAGAGCCTAGTAGCACAGAATTTGATTTTCAAAACACATATAATTCTCTGCTGCAAATGGCATGGCCTTGCTACAAAATCCAAGGAGCCTGTTCCCTCCTTCCTATCAAGGCTTGCTGTAAGCTCTACATGGCTTCCTTTCACACTTCTGATGTTTCTAAAAACTATATGGTCTGCCAGGTCATATGGCCCAAGTGGCAGAACTGCTTACCTCATAGCTTAGACCCACTGTAGGAGTCTGCACGATTTCTTGAGGTCCTTGCCAGGATGTTGAATCCTATATCTTTGATAAGTGCTCCCAAATTCATAAACTCTTGTATCTAATTTATGTTATATTTATGTATTTTAGATTATGTTATGTCTCCCTTGATTAAGCACCTCTAAAATCAGGTTCCCACATACTCTCCCAATTCCTACCAGTATATATTGGCTAGATCTTTCATTCCATTCGGGTATAGGCTCTTCCTCCTTGTCAGACATAGCAAGCTCCCAGATGGGTTATACTGTGACTTACCCTTAGTTCTTGGCATAGTGGCCAAAAGAGGATTTATGGACAAATCCTAATCGGGCCACATGTTTTCTTATTTGAGAGAAAGAGAGTGTGCTCAAGCAAGGGGAAGAACAGAAGATAAGGGACAACCAGACAATGTGCTGAGTGCAAGGCCGACACAGAGCTTGATCCCACAACCATGAGATCATGACCTGTGCTGAAATCAAGAGTCAGGTGCTTAACTGAGCCACCCAAGGACCTTGAAAATATCCTCCTTTTGACAGTACATTTTCTTTATATAGTCAATTCTCTAAGTTTTCTTGGGGCACCTGGGTGGCTCAGTCAGTTGAACGTCTACCTTCAGCTCAGGTCATGATCCTAGAGTCCTGGGATCGAGCCCCGCATCGGTCTCTCTGCTCAGTGGGGAGTCTGCTTCTCCCTCTGCCTACTTCTCCCCCTGCTTGTGCTCTTTTGCTCTTTCTCTGTCAAATAAATAAATAAATTAATAAAATCTTTTTTAAAAAGTAAATGTTATTGTTCTTGGCCTTTCCTTTTCTCAGTCCATGTACTCTCTTTGATGATGCATCTGCTCTCCAGGCCTTTGCTGTCTTTTTGCTGATGGTTCACAAATGTCTTTCCTTAGCTTAAGACCTATGTATTCAATTGTGTTACAAATATTCTTACCAGTATGTCCAATATATACCTCATATTCATCTTATCTAAAAATGAATTCCTCTTTCTTACCCCGATAGATGATATGCACTTTATTTCCACTTTTCTACATCTTCCCCATATCTGTCTAGACTGACAACAGTCTGTATTTTCACTATCTTCGGCAAAATTATTCACTATTTTCTCATGTCTGGCCAATCTTCTGTTTCTCCTACCCTCAAAATTTTATACTAGATTGAATCATGTAAAATTACCAATGTTTAAGGTAAAGAAAGCCAAATAGCAGCAATTTCATATAGCACAACCAAATACTACTTTTACTGTGGTAAGATGACTTCTAAAATTTTTACTTTTAAAGAGAGTGAATACAATAACACTAGCAAATGCAAACATTGAAGTTAATATTTTTCTAAGTTAAAACAGAGCTACAACCTAGAAAATTAGCCTTATAATATTCCATTTTTGAGTGAATTTAAAGAGCTTTAGGTCTGAGGGTTTTTTTTTTTTTTATCTTGTAACTGCAGTTGTTTCTGCACTGAAAAGAAAATTTGAAACAATATAGACAAGTTCTAAACCACAGTTAAAGCAGAATTGTCAAGTCTAAGAACTTTATATAAAAAAATTTTTAAACATTTTAGTTTCAACTAGGAAATATTCTAATTTTGCATTAGCCTTTAGCGACTAAAAAGGATGTGGTTACTTTAAAAAATAGAACTAGTGTATTTTAGAGTTTTTTACCGACTTTTAGGAAAAAAATAATACTTTTCAGTTCTAACAAGTAATTTATTATACATAAGGCTTTTTGGCCTTCTGAATTTCTGCTTTAGCTAACAAAGTCTATAAATAGACATATCCTATTTTATAAAAAGTGAAATGTTTTCAATTATTGTAGAGTTGTCTAGCTCTTAGCACACAGCGTGTTTTGGCTCGAGGCTTTGTCATTTTCTTTAATGTGTGTTAGATGTAGAATCAGTGTTTTGAAATTTTTTAAATGAAAATTCTCAGTCAAAAGGTATAAATTGCTGATAATTCTTACAAATGAAGGCTACAGCTTCAATGACTGCTTTGTAGTTCCCTTAAATGGCCAAGAGAAATGGTTTGGGCTCTGTGGGCCCTACAGACTCTCACAACTGCTCAGCTCTGGCTTTGTAGGGCAAAAGCAGCCGTAGAGAATACGTAAACAAGTGGGCATTGCTGTGTCTCCGTGAAACTTACTTACAGAAAGAGGTAGCCAGACTTTGGGGTCACAGTTTGCTGACTGCTACTTTATCCGTTATTCTATAGTACTTTATCTTCTTGTAATATTTTTGCTGCCTACTTTGATTTTAGTTACTAGTTATTTCTAAATTGACTAGTATAGTGTCTTATACCTGGTAGATAATCAATAACTAATGACATAAGAATGAAATTTTATACACCTCACCTTTGGGAAAGTGTACATCATTCCAACAACACTAATTTAGAATTTTCTCCTTAAGTGTATAACTTGAAAATAGATACAAGAAACGGAAGAAAACTGTTGGGAGGAATCAAAGTATTAATAAATTATTTATATTCTCCTAATTTAAGTTTCATTAAAGATTCCCTGTGGACAAAGATGTAAGCCTGTGAACTGCCTATTTACCAGTGAGAACCTGTCTCTTCCAAGTATGCCCTTTTGATAGACTGCACCTCCTAATACTTACATCAGGAGTGACAAACCCAAGTGCCCTGTTGGGAGCAGACAGGTAGTATATAGCAGTGAAATGGGTCAGGTATAAGAGACAAGAGCAATTGGTATGGACGATGGTGAACTAAAGAATGCATCTGAGTAGCAACTGCTGCTTTGATCCATCCAGGTTTGCCTTTGAAAATGCTTGCCTATGCTTGCTAGGTCATCTGAAATTAGGCATCTTATTAACCTTTATATATAAAATCTCTGGATTTTTAGATCTTAATACTTAATTCAGTTTCTCTTAATTAATAAACAAGTGCTATGGGCCAAGCAAAAAGGTTCTGTAGGTGGCATTGTTCTGGTACACATAGTTGATATTGGAATAAGTCAAATGGGCCTACTCCATTCCCTCACCTAGATTATATATGTTAGGAAAAGGGTTTTTTCCCTGGATCAATACTATTCTGTGTTCAGGTTCTGCTATTTTGTTTACTGTCTCACAAATATTTCATTGTTCTCCTCAGATTTGGTTAACTGACCATTGATCATTAATTGTCTCAGAGTGAAAGTGTTAATGCTCTTAAAATCAATAATCGTAGAAATATATTACATCACTTCCAACTGGATATAACCATTAACATTAGCATAATGTTTGAGAATATAGATCTGTGCTGTCCAGTAGAGATATAAGGCCTGTCACAAATGTCATTTAACATTTTTCAGTAGCCATATTTACAGAGGTGAGAAGATGCAGATGAAATTGATTTTAGTAACATTTGATTTAAACCAATATCTCCAAAACATTATAATTTTAATATGTAATCAATTTAAACAACGATTTGATTTTTTCATTCTTTTTGTAGTAAGTCTTCAAAATGTGATGTCTTTTACATTTACTGCACCTGTCAGTTTTGACCAGCTACATTTCAAGTGTTCCAGAGTCACTTAAACGCATCCACCTCAGCAAGCTGTTGAACTCATCTGCTTTGCCTGTAAGGGCATCGGGATAATACTGCCAAATATGGTTGTTGTGAGGGTTAAATTAGACACATAGGTAGTGCTTAACATATGTCAGTGTATCCATGATCAGTAGATAGGTAGGTAGGTAGGTAGAGAGGTAGGTAGGTAAAGTGGTGGGTAGGTAGAGTGAGAGAGAGAGAGATTGATATGGATAATGATACAAATAAATGTGGATATAATCCTGCCCCATGCATTAACTTCAGTTAGCTTCAACATAGCAAATCATTTTTATTTTCATGATTTAGGTGCCTTCTATATGCTAACTCATTGTCATACAATAATCTATTTAAGCAGGGTCTTTGCTTGATAGCTATTGAAAAGGAAAATGCTTCATACATCTTTAAACAATAGTATAAAAGGGCTTCATAATTGTAGACAGGAGAAAGATTATGTTGTTGTTATAAAGCTTGATCTATATTATTTTTTTTCTATGCTGCTTGAAGTAGAATCCATAAAGACAAGGTAGATGAACACTGAGCCTTTTTCACTCTGAAACAGTGTTACTGAATTCCTCCTTTCATTCCTTTCAGCACACCAAATTCATTCTTTACTTAAGATGTTTACTCTACCTAGAACACTCTTCCTCCTTTCTTCTCTTGGCCAACTGGCCTCTCCTTCTTCAGCTTCAGATTAGATGTCAAACCTGAGGTTTACCCTGACCATCTTTCCATACGTCTTCTCTTTCACTCTCTACCTCATTATCACAGTTGTTTCCTTTATCAGCCGATGAGATGATTTGTAATTATTCACTTTTTAATTTAGTTGTTTTTGGTCTCTGTATAAGACTTTTTGCCTTGTGAGAGCAGGGCTTGCATCTGCCTTACTTGCTAATGAAATCTCAGCAAAGCAGTGTAGTACCAGCACAGAGCAGGCACCAAATATTTCTTGAGTGACAATGATTTAATGAATGGATGGGTGCTACTATGAGGAATTTTCAAAGAAGTCACAAAAATGACTTCTTAAGCTGATGTATCCACATCAAGAAGCTATGAAAACTACAGTTCTTTATAACATCCACTGGCTTATAAATTCCACAAGGACAGGGACTGTGGATATGAAACTAAGTGCCTCCCAGCTCAGGGCTCGCCACATATTAGGCATTAATATATATTTGTTAATTGAATGAATAGATTACCTTTTGTCCTAGGCTGGACATCTATATTAGGAGGAATTTTACTCTAAGATAAAATTTAGGATGAGTAAAAAAGAAACATGGATTAAGGTGATTTAAAACCAAAATGCTGTAATAGCAATGCAGTAAAAAATGTGTATTTTCTGTTATATTTTTTCCTAAAAGGGACCTGTTGGTTTACCTGGAGAAGTTGGGATTACTGGAAGCGTTGGTGAAAAGGTAACGTCTTTCATTTTTTCAATAGTAAGAATTCCAGGCTAAACTCAAAGGAGAGACATTCATATGGTATTTTATGTTAATTAGAAATCACTCATACCTTAAAATACATTGGATGTCTTGAATATCTTAAATATATTGAAATATAGCTAATAAATTATATGTTTCTGATTTGTAAAGGACAGACTACTCTTTAGGTTGTGATGATGTAGTCTGAAGAGAAAAGTTGAAACTGGTGGTCTAGATTTATGACTAGGCCATATTTAAATCTGGATTATCAGAGCAAGCCCCGTAAAGGAAGCAGTTTTGAAAAGAATTAAGTTGTCACTTTACCCGATCCAAGTCTCAGTCACAATCTCTTGCTTTCCATTCGAATCCAGTATGCAGTTATTCATGGATATTCCTCTATTGTAATGGAATTCGTAATTTGCTTAAAGATTACCTAGAAATCAATACCTTCTAGGTATTGGGAGTGATTTTCCATGTTGAATTTCAAATTTAGAAAAGTCTTTTTAAAAAATAAAAAAAATAATTCTTTCCTTGAAAGCACCAAGGGCATTTGAAAAATTTTTTATGGACTCTTGTAACGGACTAGTAGGTAATAACCAAAAACTTTGGGTTTTTGACTAAAACCTGATTTGCTAGATATAAATTGTAAGCCTGATAGTTTTGTGCAATTACTACATAAGGCTACCCTGTGAGTAATTAAGTAGAGCCAGGACTAGAAGTAAATTAGATAATATTCCAGTAATTTCCATCTGAAATTTTTAGTTTAAGTCAAAATCAACATGTCTAAAATTTATCACTTTTTTTCCACATTTAAACTGGTCTTCTTCCAATAATCTCATGTCTATTAGTGTGTCTTATACCTATCTCAATTCTTCCAGTCTTCCGGAATAGAGTGAAATCCGTATCTGCTTTCTTTTTTCCTCCATTCTCTATGCCTAATCTCTTAGCAGGACTTAGAATTTTTTTCCTATATAATTCATCTTTTCTAATAGTTCATCCAAAGCCTGCCCCTCCCAGACATACTCTTATCAGTTTATGTTAAATTTACCCCCTGTCATATTTCTATCCTCTAATCCATCCTACATACTACAAGCAGAGGACTAATTTTGATGGGTCATGATGAAACATTTTGAAAAGCCATCAATGGCTCCCTACTGTTGACCCTATTAACCCCTCTACTTTGCTGTCAAAGTACTACATAATTTTGGCTTAATCAGTTCATCCAACAAATTTTCTAATATTTTCCAATATAAATCTTTCTCCCTCCCCTGTTTTGTATATTACATATTTGTTCCTATTCCTGTTCTCGCTGTTTTTTTTGTTTGTTTGTTTGTTTGTTTAAAGTATCCTCTCCCTTTCCCTCTATTTATTCAAAGCCAAACTACAGGACTCAAATTCTCATTTCCTCCATAGAGTCTTCCCAGATTCCTCTAATCCTTCCTCATTTCTTTACTTCCTGGACTTAGAATAAGCACCACACAATTTACAATTTAATTGTCCTCAAATTGATTGACCTTTGTTAATGTCATGTCTCCAAATACTTGAGACTAGACTCTTAGTCAAATTTCTGTTACAGCTTTCCAGCTCTCAGTGTATCGAAAGTGCTTAATATATACTTATTGATTTTTATTAACAATATAACAAATATAAAAGCTCAGTTTAAAAAAATTAGATTTGTAGTTGTTGTTTTTTTTTTTCAAAGTTTTTATTTATTTATTCAACAGAGATAGAGACAGCCAGCGAGAGAGGGAACACAAGCAGGGGGAGTGGGAGAGGAAGAAGCAGGCTCCTAGCGGAGGAGCCTGATGTGGGGCTCGATCCCATAACGCCGGGATCACGCCCTGAGCCGAAGGCAGAGGCTCAACCGCTGTGCCACCCAGGCGCCCCAAGATTTGTAGTTGTTTTTATTCTGACTTGGTTTCTTCTGTGCAAGGTCAAATGTTCTACCCTGAGATTATGACAATCCTAGGAATTTTAATGTGAATCAGTTTAATTCTTTTAATCTGCTATGGCATATTTGATTATCATAATTATACTTAATTGTGGTAGACTACAGAAATAAAATTTTGTTCAATGGTTATAGGAATTAGTTAATTCTTAAAATATGTCTTGATACTTTTACCATCCTCCTATTTTATATGCCTTAAAATGATAAGCATTTCTTTTTTTTATTTTAATTTTTTTTATTATATTATGTTAGTCACCATACAGTACATCCCAGGTTTCCGATTTAAAGTTCGATGATTCATTAGTTGCGTATAACACCCAGTGCACCATGCAATACATGCCCTCCTTATTACCCATCACCAGTCTATCCCATTCCCCCCCCCAGGCCCTCAGTTTGTTTCTCATAGTCCATAGTCTCTCATGCTTCATTCCCCCTTCTGATTACCACCCCCTTTCTTTATCCCTTTCATCCCCTACCGATCTTCCTAGTTCTTATGTTCCATATATGAGAGAAATCATATGATAATTGTCTTTCTCTGCTTGACTTATTTCACTTAGCATTATCTCCTCCAGTGCCATCCATGTTGCAGCAAATGTTGAGAATTCGTTCTTTCTGATAGCTGAGTAATATTCCATTGTATATATGGACCACAACTTCTTAATCCAGTCATCTGTTGAAGGGCATCTCGTGATAAGCATTTCTACTTATAAAATAATACATTTAGTATTTTATCCCTTGAAATATATCTTGAGGACTTTTATTGTATTACAAGTCTAGCAACTTTAAGGTAAAAATACAAACTTTGTAAATTAAATCCTATTGGCAGTTAGGATGAGATATGCATGTAAGGTATGATTCTACAATTTTCCTCTCAAGGCTTAGCTCAGTCATGACTGATTAACATGCCTCAATGTTTTCCTTTTTTGTTTGTTTGTTTTAAAAGGGAGAACGTGGAAGTCCAGGTCCACTAGGTCCCCAGGGGGAAAAGGGTGTTATGGTAAGAGTCAGTGATTTGAAATATATTTCCAAAGAACATCATAATTCCAGAGGTGGAATTGCCTTGAATGGAACTTAAGTAAGTGAAAATGTCTATTTTACAGTATATTGCCGTTAGAATTTTCTTTTCCTTTAATCAGTTTACCTTTCAAATGCTGATTGGCCCTGAGGAGCAAGCAAATGATGGCTTGGTCAAATGAGTCTATAGCTTTAAGGGAAGAATTAAACCACCATAAATTAACTGAAATGGATGAAAAAAATTCAATTAGGATTCTACTGTTTTTTTATAGCCTATAGTTTCTATGGCACATATTATCACTGCCACTCTTTCATGAGTGTGTGGCCCTGATGTAATTCTTTAATGTGTGAAACATCAGAATGCAGAATTCATTTCACTCTCTCATCTTTAAGGTAGTAATAGCTGACAAATATTATATATAGATTGTACTTTTTTAGTTTATTAGTTTCTAAATATGATAGGAACTAGGACAAAAAAATCAATGAAAGAATCTTGCTTTCAGAAAATATATTGTAATAGATCTAGTGACACGTAATACTGTCTACAAATTTATTTTATCTAAGTTATTCTTTAATTTTAACTTCTGTGTTATCAGCAAAACACTATAAGATTGGTTTTTTTAGCTATGTCCAGTTGCTGTCAACTAAGAAATTTAATATACGCATTCGGTTAATCAACTTCAGGAATTACTATCTACTAAGACATTCTCTGGATTAGTATTAATACCCTAAAGGATGTGTTCCTTCTAAAATTTAACAGGCTAGAGTATTTGTATACATTCACATTCCTTCATTATAGAATTCCCTGGCTTCTGACAATGAAATGGCTTCATAATCTATATAATGTAACATGCATCTATTCATAGCATGACAAAACCCACAGAAAGAGAAGATGAATATTCTCTTCTAAATAGGTCCTAATATGGGATTTTGGTTAGCAAATTTCTTTTCTAGGCAAAGAGTTACTAATAAAAGGATAGATAGCTTCTGTGTGATCATGTCTTATTTCTAACTGTGGTACATTTCCCATGACCTTTTATATCCTGGATAGAAAAGAGAGATCTTATTTACATTATCACTTGTTATTACTATTTATAAATTACTGGTTTGTCTTTAGTAAAAATAATCAGATATAATAGAGATTTTATGTCTTTCATATTTTTACTTAAATTATAGGGATATTCAGGTCCTCCTGGGGATCCAGGACCCATTGGTCCACTGGGATTACCTGTAAGTAAAGAGAAGACTTTATATTCCCTTCTAGAATGTCTGTTTTAATTTAAATCTATGATTTTCGTTATACTGTACTTTTTGTTCTTATGCAAAATAAGCAGCTTATATGTGAAAAAGATAAGCCTTGATAATCCCCTTAAACAAAACTATTATCAGAAATGGTTTATGCTGTTTTGTGAAGTTTCTGTTTTGAAGATAGGCCTGACTTTCCAGTACGTTCATAGGTATGTTATTGACTTCTAAAATTAGGAAGACTGATATAGATTGGTATAGTTGCCAAGTCTTTTTACTCACATAAGATAATAAAGCTAAGATCCTATAAAAGTTCACTGTTTTTATCTACCTAATGTCATATAGATAAATCAATTTTGTTTTCTACTTAAGTCTTTATTAAAAATTATCAAGTATAAAAAATTCATTGTAATTGACTTAGTAATAAGTAACAACTTAATCTTCATTACAGTCTATTTGTGACATATTTAGTGTATTTTGTGACATGTTTCATCATAACAAGGAAAAAATCTATTTTGTTGTGATGGGATTATCATGTCTAGAATAATGAAAGAAATCTTGCAGCATTAGTCATTGCTTTTTTTGAGGGACCAAACTGATTAGACTAGTCAGACTGGCTAAATGGGTGTCTCCATTGTCACTCTAATGTTCCTCCTGAAAACTAGTTGGAATACTAGAGGAGGGAAGAATAGCAGAATAATGGGGGAGGAAAGTATGGTATTTATTTCATAAATAAAGCATATTTTAAAGGAGATTGATCAATTTTATTTTTGGAATTCCCAAGGAGAATTACATGTCATAAGAAAGGTTATAACTCCTATAACTCCTATTTTGCTAACATTTCTGTGAATTCTATGACTGATTTTTAAATTTTCAATGTGTAGGGTCATGTGGGGGCAAGAGGACCACCTGGGAGTCAAGGTCCTAAAGGACAAAGAGTAAGTTATCTAATGCAAGAAGTACATTAACCTAAAAAAAAAAAAATGACTTCATAAATAGTGTGTTTGGCAAAAACAGCTCTATGTCTTCTAGATTGTGCTTAGATATTGTTGGTTTTTTCCTTATTTTCATTATATTAGATGAACTACCTACATTAATTAAAGTGTGACTCATCATTTGTACTCATAAAATCATGCTTTTCCATTTTATGTTTTACAAATTTTACTATTACATATAGAATTCTTCTTACACATTCTCAATTTCCAGTTCCATTCTTTGGGAGAATTGTAAATGTGAAGATGTTTAAATAAGTTATTTTTCTACTGACCAGAGACTTACATAGCAAGGAATAGTAACATCATGACAAAATAAGAGCAACAGGTCGTGGAATGAAGATGGATGCAGGATGACTGTTTATTAATTGTAAATCAGGCATATACCATCATTGTTAGGTAATTATGTGTAAGAATTAAATTAGAAATCTTTCAATTTTTGAGTTTTTTAAACATTAAATCCTTTTTTTTCTTTGAAGACATAAGAACCACAATTTATTGCATGTCTATCACATGCCAGGCACCTTTACATCTCTTATTTTACTTAATACTTAGAACTATCCAAAGAAGATATATGGTCTCCGATATTATAGCTGAGGAAAACAGAGCTCAGAGAGTTTAAGTACATGGCCTTAGACACACAGAGAGAAACGACAAAACCAGGATTCAAATCTTAGTTTGTCTATCTCCCAAGCCTGTGCTTATTTGACCCCACACAGAATACTAAGGAGGGTTTTTTTTTTCCTTGATAAATCTGAATATGTGGGTGTAAGTATTCTCCTTTCTCCCTTGGCTTTACTTTGATTTTTAGAGCTAGTGAAGAAAATATTTAAAAACCCTAAAAATACGGTGTCCAACTAACAGAAGTTAAAAACAAAACAAAAACTTCATTTTCCAGTTGGCAAATGGGAGAAAAGTGTTAAGAATGCCCCGTTTGAGATAATAACTTTAGTTTCATGTCCTGTGTTTTAAGTGAAGATTGATGAAAGAGAGCAAATTTGTCTTTATTATTATTTCTTTCCTGAAAAACTATTTTCCTTACTGGGTTATAGATTTACAATCTATAAATTATCTTGATGGCCACTTCTATTTTAGCCCAAATGAGATTTAAAATAATAAAATAACAAGACAATAGATGATCTGTACCCAAATTGTCATTTAATGGTCTATACCCTGCCAGCATTCAGTACTTGGTCAGGTCCAATGTGTTTATTCAACTTTGTATTAGTCAAAGTGAGAAAGTCCAACGTTGCAGTTTTATGACAGTTGAAAAACAGCAGAAATACTTTTTGCTATGTTCTGCCTTTTGTTAATTAAGTAATTGGGGTCTTTTAGAAGCCACGTACCTAAGCAAGAGCTCCTCCTGAACCACTTGTGTTTTCTCCTAAGTCATATGGAAAGTTCATTTGCTCTGTGGTTTTCTAACCTCCCCATGATCCCTGGGTAGATTGTTACCCTTTTCTTTTTCTTTTTCTTTTTTTCCTTCCAAAATGTTCTTTAAATTCAAGTTAGTTAACATAACACTAACACAGTGTAGTATTAGTTTCAGGAGTAGAATTTAGTGATTCATCAGGTATATATAACATCCAGTGTTCATTCCATCAAGTGCCCCCCTTAATGCCCATCACCCAGTTACCCTATCCCTCCACCATCCTCCCCTCCAGCAACCCTGTTTGTTCTCTGTAGTTAAGAGTCTCATGGTTTGCCTCCCTCTCTGTTTTTACCTTATTTTATTTTTCCTTCCCTTCTCCTATGTTCATCTGTTTTGTTTCTTATATTCCTCATATAAGTGAGATCATATGGTATTTGTCTTTCTCTGAATAATTTCTCTTAGTGTAATACACTCTAGTTTCATCCATATTGTTGCAAATGGCAAGATTTCATTCTTTTTATGGCTGAGTAATATTCCATTATATAAATATACCACCTCTTCTTTATCCATTCATCAGTCAATAGATCATTATCCTTTTCTGATTTGCCACTTTGTCCTCAACTCTTACCTCCTCAATGGCCTATTTTCCTCTTACCCTCCAAATACATTTTACTGATTCTCTCCAAAAATGGCTTCTCACAACTACTTAAAGTTCATTCAGTACTTTCTAAACAAGGAAATCTTATTTAGAAATGAAGGTTTTGTTTAGTACAAAAATACTTCCTTTGTAGGAGAATATTTCAGGCAATTTCTGAACATTAAGAATACAAAAAATAACTGAAGACCAGAATATTTAAGAATATATTATTAGAAAGTTCCCTTCCAGATGTCACATAGTATCTTCCTATTTCTATTGTCTTCTTATCAATCTGTTCTCCGCTATGGATGTGATCGCAGTACGCTAGGTCCATCTTTCCCAATGTTTTTAAATTGCACACACACACAAAAAAACAGTATGTGTCTGACCCACTGAGATAAATGAAGAAGGTATCTGGCTGGAAGTTCCTGTACTCCAGCTCCTCCCTACCACCCCAAAGGCTGTGGGGGTTGATCTTCCCAGCATACCTGTAACCTCTTCATGGCACACAACTGTGTCACAGTAAACTGGAGAGGAAGCTGTGCCCTACCTTCATTGACCCTGAGATCACATAGGGAATTATTATTATGGAACTAGTTCTTATTACTGTTTTGCCTGTGACATACACTGTTATCACATGGCCATGTGAACATCATTAATAATAGGACATGCCCTTACGGGTCTGCCTGCCCACCCATCTGTCATTCAACTATCTAACATTTACTGGTTTCTTATAATTTATCAGGCATTCTCCTCATACCATGGAGGGTTCAAGGGTGACTATCTTTTAGATCTGGACCACATGAGTTTTACTATTTAATTCATTACAGCCCAGTGGCTTTTGAAGTATTGTACAATATTGGTACTTTTCCAGAGGATAAGAAAAGCTCAAGCAAGCAACGATGTCTGCCATTTCAGAAAACAACTTAAACAAATTAATATAATGAAAATTTGTCTAATCTGCTTTGTGAAGGTTATATCATTCTGCTTCTTATATAGCTGAAAAAGAGCAGGATTGGCTGAAAGTATCATTCGTATGGTTTGAGATTCTTAGATGGGAGATTTGGCATGAATTTAAAGTATTATTTATCCTACATACTCTAAACTTTTTTTTTTCACTCGCCAAGTTTGGCTGAAGAATTGTCATTTAAGTGTAGTAAAATAATTTAATATGCCGAAGCTAATTAATGTAATACATACAATCATATCCATCATATAGACAATATAGGCTAGCAGACTCTCTACTGCAGTACCAGAAAGATGGTGACTTGGCCTCTTTTGGGTCACCAGGAATCAACACAACTTTAGTTGCTATCCCTCATGTGTACATTTAACTCACTGGGGCTAGGTCTGATCCTTTGGTGTCTCTTCAATATGTACTTCTGTGTCCTGTCTCCAGCTGCCCTGACAGGAGAGATGACACACTGAGCAAAGTTAACTTCTCTTTTTTTTGCCCATGGATTGGGCCTTTGAACATTAGGCAACTTCAGATTTTGTACCCTTTCTCGGAAAGGGAGGGTAGAGAGGCATACAACTGAGTAATTTTTTATTCTATGCCACTTAATATTTAAGTGAGGAAAAAAGATTGAAATAACTGTATTAGAAATATGTAATGTTTTAAGATTTTCTATGCAAGATGTAGAATGGATATGACCATAAAAATTCTGAATTGTGGGGGCACCTGGGTGGCGCAGTCATTAAGCGTCTGCCTTCAGCCCAGGGCGTGATCCCAGTGTTCTGGGATCGAGCCCCACATCAGGCTTCTCTGCTAGGAGCCTGCTTCTTCCTCTCCCACTCCCCCTGCTTGTGTTCCCTCTCTCGCTGGCTGTCTTTCTCTGTCAAATAAATAAATAAAATCTTTAAAGGAAAAAAAAATTCTGAATTGTGGCTTCTTTGAGATAAGGCATACCATATTGGGAAACCAGCCATCAGCATTTTCATTTAGATTCAGTGTAATACCTGGAGCACACCAAGTATTAAAGAAGAGTTTTTGTGTGGTTTCTTCTGAAAAAGTTTACAACAAGAATAGAATGACATGATTTTTCCCACAAAATCACAGATAATATTAGTTTTTACTTAAGGGAATATTTTGTCCCAGCTATATCAATCAAGAGCCAGAACAGACTGCTAGGCATAATTAGTTAGGCATCTGAGTAATTAAAAATTAATAGAGGGGTCAAGCAAAGACAGATGGATGTGGTTAAAGGAAGTATAAACATACTGAATCTAAGTTATAAGGACATTTGTTCTGTGAATAAGGGTGGTTTATTTCATTCATAGATGCTTTAGCTCTTTAAAATTGATTACAAGCATTATAGAGATGATCTTGTAATTCTCATAAAAGCTTCCTACATAAACTAGTGTGCAGTTTATATCAGTGTGTTAATTAATAATTTTTTAAATTGCAGCATTTATATGAAGTAGTGGTTTTGTCTCCTATCATCTAATACTTATAGGATTATATTGATTATTCAGGAATTTTGTTAACTCTTTAATATTGTTGCCTACAATTCAAGTACTTGTTATTTTATGAAACATGCTTAATTTATGTAGCTGAGCTATCAGATTTTATTCCAGTTTTTAGAACCTACTAATTGCCACTTATTGTAGCCAACTTTAACTTTTCTTACAGATGATGAAGAAAAGATCAGATTTTTTATTTAGCTACCATACATTCTCCAAAAGCTTTATAGATAATCAGATATTTTATTTTATTTTATTTTATTTTATTTTATTTTATTTTATTTTATTGAGCTCACATGCGCATGAGTGTGGGGAAGGGGCAGGAGGAGAGGGAAAGAGAGAATTTTAAGCAGGCTCCATGCCTAGAATGGAGGCCAATGCCGGGCTCAGTCTCACAACCCTGAGATCATGACCTGAGCTAAAATCAAGAGTCTGACACTTAACCAACTGAGCCACCCAGGCGGCCCTGATAACCAAATATTTTAAATCAGATATTAAAAAAATAATTTTATACCCAATTAGATGTCTTATTATAATGCTATTGGTCTCTTAGATCTTGTCCTAAAGCTTAATTTGTCTCAGAAGTCAAAGAAGGCATATAAACTAACCCAGGGGTAACTTTTACAACTAATATCAGAATCAAACTTACAGATGCTGAGAAAGCTAAGCTTTTAGTTAATTAATTTAGCCTTAACTGAAACATAGAGCATATTAAGCTTTCCTAGAGTTCTTTCAGCCTTAACCTCTTAACCAGCAACCTTACACTATAGAACCTTTAATTAATGCAATTGCTATACTTAGACCATTTTTTTTTAAACTAAGTGTGGTTATCTTTGTCATTACTGTAGGAGCAGAAATTTCTTTGTTTCCTATATAGTGCTGGTTTAGTAAATGAAATAATAATCTGAAAGTATATTTTAAAGTAAAAGTATTTTGACAAAAAACATTATAAAATGAGTGATTATCATTACTATGTGTATTCCTTAATTCTGGAGGACACTCCTTTCAATTATAATGCCAATTAGCAGTTACTTGTAAGTGTTTCATATCCAGTTTATAAACTTCCTTTAAACTTCAGGTCCTCTATTTCAATCTAAATCCACTTGTTAACAGGATTAACCTTTGCCTCTTTTTAACATTTGAAAAAATATTATAAACTTAATAAAGCATAGCTATTTAAAGTCTTTATACATTTAGACATCATATGACTCAGGCAATTCGTATCTGCAGGCTTCCATTTCTTCATATTAAAAAAGCGGAGTTTGCACTAGTTCAGCCTTGACATTAGGTGATTTATGATCAGAAGCAGAAACTGGCAGTTAATTATGAGATCTTCCTCCTGAGCTAGATGCAGTCTTTTCTATGTATATATCCCGGCAGCCACTTAATCTGATTTTATGTAAGAAAAGAGACTTGCCATCTTTAGACCAATCTTTTTTTCTTTTAATTCTAAATTTACAACTCGGTGTCTGGGAGGACTTTTGCAGATTTATCCATATGGATACCACCATTTAAACCTAGACAGAATGGGGGCACCTGGGTATCTCAGTCAGTTAAGCATCTGCCTTCGGCTCAGGTCACGATCCCAGGGTCCTGGGATGGAGACCGGCATCAGGCTCCCTGCTCAGCAAAAGCCTGCTTCTCCCTTTCCCTCTGCCTACAGCTTCCCCTGCTTGTGCTTTTTCTCTCTGTCAAATAAATAAATAAAATCTAAAAAAAACTTAGAGATTAAAAGATTTAAAAAAAGATTAAAAAAAAACCTGGACAAAATAACTTATTCTCTAGCACTAGCCTTAGAGATACCTGCCTCATTGTAGTTGATTGTCTAGAATCACATTCATTGTATTTGCCTCATTCTCCCTCTCCACCCAAGCAAACCTACACTTCCAGTTTGTTTGCTATTAATGCTGTCATCACTCTGCTAGTTATTATAACAAAATATCCAAGAAAGATAGAGATTTCAGGTTGCAAAAGGGTTAAGTGCCTGATTCCCAGTGGACACATTTTCAGTCTAGATCTCACTTGTTTTCTGCAGTATTTAAGAATGTTGACCACGCATTCCTTTTTTTTTTTTTAATTGAAGTATAGCTGACACACAATGTTACAATTAGTTTCAGGTGTATGACATAGTGATTTAACAACTTTGTAGGTTATGCCATGCTCATCACAAGTGTAGCTGCTGTCACTAGACAACACTCATTCCTTTTCATACTTCTTCAGCCACCTTCTGTTATAACTCTAAAAAAATTTTGTAAAGTGTTTTCTTACAGAGCAGAAAGAGGAGAATGTGCTACAAAGTGACACAGAAAGAGAATCAGTATAGGCTGCTGAATTTTTAAGGTGAAGGTGGTGTTTAGAACAAGGTTCTGGGGGCGCCTGGGTGGCACAGCGGTTGAGCATCTGCCTTCGGCTCAGGGCGTGATCCCGGTGTTATGGGATCGAGCCCCACATCAGGCTCCTCTGCTATGAGCCTGCTTCTTCCTCTCCCACTCCGCCTGCTTGTGTTCCCTTTCTCACTGGCTGTCTCTATCTCTGTCAAATAAAATAAAATAAAATCTTAAAAAAAAAAAAAAGAACAAGGTTCTGAGGGATCTTTGCCTTTAAAACTTCAGAGTCATCCTTTAATAATTGTTCCTGTTTTCTTCTTCTTAACTGTTAATCATTCCAAGCATGTGCCCACCTCAGGACCTTTGTAGTTTCTATTTCTTCTGCCAGAATGATCTTCCTCATATGTCATTTTAGAAAGGCTTCTTTCTGTCAAAAATAGGGCTCCCCACCTTGAATTCTCTCTAGTCCCTTAAGCTCCTTTATTTTACTTCATTGTATTTGACTTCTTACTGTCATTTTATAGTTTAAGTTTATATATTCATTTGATTGCTTATGAATTTGGGGATGTGCCTCTTCTCCCTACCATATCTTCTGTGCCTGAAGCAATGCCTGGCTTATAATAGGAACTCAGCAAATGTTTGTTAAATGAGTAACACACTTTGAAAGTCTCTTATCTACTAAATTGAGTCCATATTCCTCAACTTGACATTCAAGTTTCTACACATAAGACTGAAACTCACTTTTACAGTCTTTTATGGGAAAATAGGGCAGAAAAGCAAGTTAGGGCAGATCGTGGAGTACCTTCTATACAGACTGAGATTGAAGGGCTGGAGCTATGACTTTAACATTAGTATGACCAGTGGAGCTATGGATCCTCATGGAGTGCGAGCCTTCTCTCTAATCCCCTGAATGTGCCTTAAAGGATCAGGGAATGCAGTACCCTAACAGTACCCAGGAAGAAAGTCCTATTACAGTAAGCAGTTTTTTAAGAACATAAAGCTAAACCAAGCTGACCTCAGATGGGATAAAAAAGAAGGAGCCTAGGGGATTCCTTCAAATCAGCATGTTGTATTGGGAAATTTGTATCACCATTCTGTATAGAAATCTTCAGTGCCTTCTTGGGGTGCTTGGGTGGCTTGGTTGATTAAGCATCTGCCTTTGGCTCAGGTCATGATACCTGAGTCCTGGGATCAAGCCCTGAATCTGGCTCCCTGCTCAGCAGGGAGTCTGCTTCTCCCTTTCCCTCTGCCCCTCCCCATGCTTGTGTGTGCATGCTCTCTCTCTCAAATAAATAAATAAAATCTTAAAAAAAAAAAAAGTCTTCAGTGTCTTTTCATTGCCTGTTGGTTTAAATATAAACTCCAGTCTTTCACCTTTTAAGTCCCAGTCTTTCCACAATTATTTCTTAGTATAGAAAATACTTAGTATAGAAATACGAAGAAATACTACTTGTAGTCAATAGATCAGCTAAACAGACTAATTTTTTCATTCTTGGGTGTCTTCTTTCCTGCCTCTGTACCCTTTTCTCATTCTATCCCTCTGTCCAGAGTTCCTTTCAGAGGATGATCTCCAACTGTCAAAGTGATATCTTTATTCCTTATACAAACCTGTGCAAGTTCTCTCCCTCCTTTGATTCCTCCCTCCCTCCTTGAATCCTTTTAGCCCTTAAAATGCCTTATCTCTCCCTATATAATCATCATTTGTATAATTTACCTTACCGTTCTTTAAGCTTCATGAAGGAGAAACTTTCTTACAATTGTATATCACATAATGCAGTACCTTTTCCGCAGTAGACATTGTCGGTGTTTTAGAACTGAGTTAATTCCTTTGAAAGGGACTTTAAGATATTCCAAGGATTGTTACAATTTAGGCATGGAGACATACACCGTCAATTTATTAGAGAGTAACTTTTGCAACTAGGAGTTCTTCACAACTAATGACTGAATATTGATAGCAACTTAGCTGAGAAGTTTTACATTTACATGAAGATTCCCAGCAGTGTTTTCTGTCCCTTTTCTGTGCCCTGGCCACCTTCCAGTAACTGTTGTCAAGCAGATGAATAGTGGGTACAATGCAGTCAGCGCTCATTCTCTAATAAAGAAAAGAGTGCCATTCCAAAAATAGAAACCTTAAGAAGACTATTGAACAGACAAGCCAACCACATTTAAGTTAATGTGGAGTTGTTCTTAGAATAAGTTGTGGATGGCTTCTGACTAAATAAGGTGAATAAAATATTCAAATAACAAAGCTATATTATAACCACCTCAACAACTGAATCAACTGTTTTTGTGGTCACCTGCTTTATTATTTGGCAATAAATCTTGAAAACACTGGCTCGATTATCCCATACAAATAGGTTCATCCATATACCTCGCTGTATTCTTTTCTGTGGTCATGGTACAGAAACACACAGAAGGAATTTGTCAAGAAGAACATGGTGCATTCATTTGTAAGGATGCATAATAGTAAAAAATAATAATAATATTTTAAATTAACAATAGGACTTTTTTCCATCCCTAGGGACCAAGAGGACCAGATGGTCTCTCAGGGGAACAAGGTATACAAGGTGCCAAGGTAAACACTGATTTTTTTCATTTTATATATAATTAAGTTTTTGAGCCCATGTGTGTTCTACCTGACTTAAAACTGTTGTATTTCCTTACTAAAGTATGGTTCTAAATTTTCTCTTAGTGTAAGTATGAAACATACATAAAGTTTTTATTACACACAGAGAAATATTTTCTTTTAAATATTGAATTATATATTTGATGTCCTATTTTCTTGTATGTGAGTGTATGCTAGCATGTGTAAGACCATAATTCTCATTCATTTTAATTCCTTTGGTATTAATACTTTGTTAGGGTGAAAAAGGAGATCAAGGAAAAAGAGGGCCTTATGGTCTTATTGTAAGTACTATAATATTTCATATTAAAGATAAATATATAAAATTTCCCCTGTTTTTCTTGGTATGTGTTTGATATTTGGTGAGGGAGCTATGTGACCCAAACATTTTCTTCCTTATGTAGGGTAAGACTGGAAACCCTGGAGAGAGAGGAGTTCAAGGGAAACCAGTAAGTAATAAAGAATAATTAAGCTATGAATAAATTTTGTTCATTTTATTCTCTGGTGCAACTATTGTTATTATCAGCACGTTAGACTAAGAGAATACCAGTTCTTTTCCTCCTTCAGTCATTAGGTAGATATGTTATTTGTGCAAGCTGCTTACTCATTCTAGGCCTTAGTGCTACCTGTTTATAAACTGGTGGTGGAAACTGTTACACTCCTCCCTAGGTAGGATTAATTTTTCTATGAAATCCATTTCAAAATAAAATAGTGTGATATTATATAAATATAATATAATATGAATAAAGCTAAAATAACAAGAAATTTCTTTGAGGCTTCTTACCAACTTTCATTTTAATTCTATTTGAGTGTTCTTTAGACCCTTGGAGCTTACAGCTATGTGTGTCACCGTGTTTTGCCATGCCACTGCTCTAAGAGTTTTTAGTATCATACAATGCTAGATATTTTCCTTCCATCAGAAAATCTTTTCAGAAGTATACAGTTTTTTTTCCCTGAGTGGCAGTAAATTCTTTTTTATGGTTATAGCACAGAAACAAGCACGAGTTTGTCAACTAAAGAAGATCACAGTGTCTTCATTCACTAATGAAGGGGAGAAATACAAAACAAAAACAAAAGGATACACATATGCATATGTACACACTCACACATATCTATGCTAGTACATACATATAAAATTTTGAGGACATTATGTTAATTGTATGAGCTTTCATACATATGAAATGTATGAAACATATATTTCTGTTTTTATTTAGAATCATAATTTTAATTTGTAATGACACCTTGCTTTATCATATATGTATCTATACACAATTTAAAGTTATAAAATTAGATAATAATTTAAATAGATGGCAACTGGAGTCAGAAAAGGATAAGAGAAAATATTTTTTCTGCTACTGTAGTTGTCACCAATATCACTGCATTTACTTGTTCCTCTTTGAAATCTGCTGCCCCCTGCCTGTTGTTTCCCATAATGACATTATATTTGACTGGTCAAATGTAAAATAGCAGAGACCTAAAGGAGAAAAATGACTGTATCCAAGGAAAGAATTTGTGTGTGAGTGTTATCCAATGAAGTCATCCCAAAGAACATTCTTTGAATATTAATATTCATCATCTGGGTTTCTGTTATATTAATGCCCATGGTGTTTCTGTAGATTCTTTCCACTTCGCTACACTGTATACAAAGCTTAAAATATGTGGCAATTGAGTAAAGTTACTTTAGTGGATGACATGGGTTGGACATTAAATCATGAGTTTACAGTAGTTGTTGAGGTTTACATAGCTCTATACCTACATTGTCTCCTTCTTCTTGATTGAACTGAAATAGACTTTTGCCATCTTAGGGAAGCTATGATCAATCAATCCAAGAAATCCAGACAGCCCTGAAGATTTGTTTGATCCTCCACAATGTCTCTAGTCATTTATGCAACTGTCTGACAAGCAGGCAGTGCTATATAATAGAAAGATATGTTGAAGGTCAGACTGACCTTTGCTCCAGTACATGCTCCTACTAGCTGTATAGTTTGATTAAATTGGTTAGCTCTCCGGATGGTATTTTCCTTGGGTGAAAAGTGAAGAGACATCTCTAAATTGTCATAATTCTAAAGCCAGGTATTAAATAAAAAATGGTAACACGTTGCTTGTCGAGATAACTAGGAGAAGGACATCTGTCTATGGGCCAACTCTGTTTCCTATACTTGCCTTCCGTCCACATGTACACCTGACTCAAGAGGAAAGGCCATGATCCATGGTATTATTAAGGTGAAAAAACCAGGGTAACTGTTTTTAGATTTCTAAATCTTATAAAATCTATAACTCTTATTGATTTTTTAAATCTAGGTATTCTTCCAGTTGATGAGTTAATGGTGTTAAATTTGTTTATTTTCAAATGCAATTTTTAGTTTTCACATTTATGATTATTATGTCTTCCTGATGAACTGACCTCCCTCTTATTTTTACAAAATATTCCTCTATATCTCTGGTAATACTTTTTATTCCTGATAATACTGTTTGTTTTTTAAATTGGCTTTTTTTGATTAATAAGTCTCTCCAGCCTACTTAAGCTTGCAGTTTGTATGGCCTGTCTTTTCCATTCATTTACTTTCAACACAACTGCGTTTTGGTATTTAAAGTGAGTGTCTTATAATTGGGTCTTTCTTTTTTATTCATTCTGAAAATCTCTACCTTTTAGTGTTTGGTACATTTCCATTTAATGTAGTCATCAATTTGGTTGCACTTTGGTCAACCATTTTATGATTGTTTTTCTCTTGTGGTGGTACTGTTGTTGTTTAGTGCCTTCTTTTGCCGTAGAGCACTCCATTTTAGTTTAGAATATTGGCTTTTTAGCTATACTTCTTTGAACTATTATTTTCAAGTGGTTATTCTAGGTCAGGATTCAGTAAACATTTTCTGTAAAAACAAGTGCTGGTCCAGATTTGACCCCCAGGCTGTAGTTTGCAAGCTGCTGGTTTAGGGATTACAGTATACAACCTAACTTTCCAAAGTCTACTTAGGGTTAATATAGTAATACTTAACATAATTATAAGAAAATTGCAACCATATAAACCCATTTACCACCAACATCCTGTTGTTTATGCTATAATTGTTTTTATGTATTAAAACTGTGTTATAAACCCATTTTGCAAAGTTAAAATTTTGCCTTAATATAAATAAAGTATTTTTGTTTTTAATATAAGTTAAATATGTGTTTTAGGGTATTTGGGGGAAAGTAGTGTTTTTTAATTTATCCATGCATTCACTTTTCCTGATATTCTCCATTCTTTTCTGTAGATGTGCATTTCCAAATGGTATCATTTCCCTGAGGCCTGTAGGACTTCCTTTAGATTCCTTATAGTCAAATTTTGCCAGTCATGAATTCTCTTAGTATTTGTAAAAATGTCTTAATTTCACTTTCATTTTTTTCTTTTACATGAATTCTTTTTTTAAGTTTTTAATTCCAGTTAGTTAACATACAGTATTATATTAGTTTCAGGTATACAGTATAGTAACTTAACACTTCCATACAACACCTGGTGCTCATCCCAAGTACACTCCTTAATCACCATCACCTGTTTAACCCATCGCCCCACCTACCATGCTTCTGGTAACCATCAGTTTGTTCTCTATAGTTAAGAGTCTGTTTCTTGATTTGCCCCTCTCTCTTTCTTTTTTCCCCACTCTTCTTGTTTGTTTTGTTTCTTAAATTCCACAGATGAGCAAAATCATATTTTTCCACTGGATATAGAATTCTGGACTGACAAGGTTTTTTTTTTATTTGTTTGCATTCAGCACTATAAGGATGACATGTCATTTTCTTTTGGCCTCAATTATTTCCAGGGAGAAGTCCACATTTATCTGTATCATTATTCCCCCTGCATATAATGTATCGTTTTTCTCTGGATGCTTTCAAGATTCTCTCTTTACTTTTGGCTTTTAGTAGTTTGACTATGATGTGCCTAAATGGATTTTCTTTGCATTTATTCAGCTTAGATTTGCTAAGCTTCTTTTGTGTGTAAGTTTCTGTTTTCACTAAATTTGGAAATTTTTCAACTTTGTTAATTTCAATTTTTTTCCTATTCTGTCTTCTCTCTCCTTCTTGGATTCCAGTTAAATGTGTATTAAACATTTGGTATCATCCCTAAGGTCCCTGAGACTTTACTCATTCCTATTTTAATCTTTCTTTTTCCTATTTTCTTTTTTTTAATTGGATAACATAACTCTACCTTCATTCACTTTTTAAGCCCATTCATTGAAATTTTATTTATGATGTGGAATTTTAAAGTTTTAGATATTTAATTTTCGGTTCTATAATTTCCATTTTTATAGATGATGTTCTTCTCAGATTTCCTATTTGTCTATTCATCATAAGTGTATTTTTATTTACTGAGCATATTTATAATTGTTACTTTAAAATCCTTATGGAATAATTCTAATATCTGGGTAATCTTGAGTTTGGTCTCCATTAATTGCCTCTTCCTGTGCATATGGGAAAATTTTCCTGTCCAGAAATTTTGAATTATATCTTGGACATTTTTTTATTATGTTCGATTAGCCAACGTATAGTACATCATTAGTTTTTGATGTAGTGACTTTTTTTTTTTTCCTTAAGGAGGCTCTATGCCCAGCATGGAACCCAACAAGGGGCTCGAACTCAACTCTGAGATCAAGACCTAAGCTGAGATCAGGAGTCAGATGCTTAACTGACTAAGCCACCCACGCACCCCTGTATCTTGAACATTTTAAGTGATTCATTGTAGAGACTCCAAATTCTGTTATATTTCTTTAAAGAGTATTTTTTGTTTCATTTTGTTTTTTGATTTGGCAAATCATTAACCTGGCTGCTTTCAAACTTCAAACTCTCTCTCCTCCGTGATAGATGGCCGCTGAAATCTTTGTCCAGTTCTTCTAAGCCATGTTAGGATGCTTGGTGTCTACCATATCAATACATATTTCAAATATCAACAAGAGATTTAAACAGAGTTTACACTCAGAATTTGAGATTCCACCTCTCGCTTTCTCTTCCATCACTTCCCAGCAGCTGTGATCAATCCACATTCTATCCTCTGGTTCTCCATGCCAATAAGACTGCAGGTTTCTATCCTTCTTTTTTCTTAATCATCCTACATAGCTTACATTCTGGCTAAAAGCCACATTTAAAATAAAAAATCAGACACTCAGTGCCATTCGTTTCTTCTACATGTAGACCTCTCCACTCTGCTTTTTATGCATTTTTGGTCTTTCTTTAGTGTTTTCAGATTTTTAAAAAAATATTTTGTCCTGGGTTTATAGTTATCCCTATATAGGTAGTTTTGATAGGAGCTACTTGACCAATATTAGAAGCGGAAACTCTTAACAGTTCTTCTTTAAATAGTTTTCTCTGGAGTAACTCAGAATACTTAAGAAACATTTATTTCATAACCTTTACAATATAAAAAGTATATAGTATTAGCTTTCTTTTTTTTCAGATAATGTGCACAGTTTTCATAATCCTACAATGAAAAAACATTTGCATGGTCCCTTGCTTATAAGGCTGTGAAGATTATGCATGTATTTACTATAAATGGAAGAGGCATTGAATGTTTGATTTCTTGTTGAAATCAATAGAATGGAGTACAGTTTAGTGGATGAGCATGGCATTGGAATCAGACATTGGAAGTCAAATAATGGTTCTGCCACTTACTAGCTGTTTTGACTTCATACAAATTATTTAACCTCTCTGAGCCTCAGTTTTCCTATCTTTAAAATGAAATACCTTTTAAGGAGTGTAGGTAGTGCAGTTGGTTAAGCACCTGACTCTTGTTTTCGGCTCAGGTCTGATCTCAGGGTCGTAAGATCAAGCCCTGTGTTGGGCTCCATGCTCAGCACAGAGTCTGCTTGGATTTTTCTCTCCCTCTCCCCCTCCCCACCCACCCCACACTCATGCGCACACGCACACACTCCCTCAAATAAATAAATCTTTAAAAAATTAAAATAAAATGAGATACTTTTTTATGGCTATATCAAATGATGTTCATTATGTGCTTGGCATAGGCTCTGAATACATAGTAACCACAGTAATCATTATTCTCCCAGTCATCATTATCATAACTGCTGGGTTGAAGTCATGGAGCAAGAAGTTCTACTACAAAGAATATATTTTCAGTACTATCTGAAAAGCTTTAAAGGGGATTTTTATTTTGTAACCGCTTGTGCTTTATTTCTTTGTCCCTAATAAAAATAAGTAGCTCCATTTAGATCATTTCATAACTTAGCCAAACAGCTTTTATGCACCATTAACATCATTAAAAGTATATATCAAGCTTGACATTGTGTACATGTACACTTTACAAAGCAGATCGGGCAGACATTATTCAAGTTTCTGAACTTTTGCTGTATGTTTCAGTTGGTATATCAGGCACTAAGGGAACACTTATATTGATCCTGTCTCTTAATATTGGAGCCTGGAGTGAATGGATAGCATATAATTTTCATGACTGAAACAAGGCCTTAGTCAGATGTGAGTCCGTGATTTTACATATCTTCCTTTCCTTAACCAGAGAACTACACACAACTAAATATAGCATTAATGGCTATAACTTAGAAAGTTTTATGTTGCTAGGAATTTTGAATATCTTTACTTCCAATTTAATATCATATTTTTCTTAGCTTTTAGTTTTAATATAAAATGGTGGTTGTGATCCACTGTATATTTGCCAACCTTCTCAAGGTCAATAATATAGAACAGGCAAATTGCAAATAGCGAAGGGCAGTATTTTCTATATCATTAATAGTCATCAGTGTCTGGCACACGGTACATGCTCAGTAAATCTTTAAATGGGAGAATCGAAGAGGACCTGGAGTTTTATTTAGTTTTATATACCATTTTAGAATACACCCTCACTTCTAAGATTCAATTTAATGGTACCATAGATGGCATGGTATAAAAATAGGAGAAAATAAAGGATGTTAGTTCAATTTAGTCATTTCTGGTCAGCTAGATTCTGAGACTCCTGTGCCTTACCAGGTTTTAAGGACATAAGTTATACTTACTTAACAAATCACAAGTTATTATTTTTGGAGAAAGAAACCATTTTTATATCAATATCAAAGGTAAAAAAAATCTAAATTTAAAAAAATTCTGGGTAATTGTCTCTGTATATGAATGGGGATTAAGTATGGGAATATAAATAGATACAAGGAACTCCTACAACTCAACAACAACAAAAAGACAAGTTGATGAAAAAAATTAGCAAAAGAACTTGAATAGACATTTCTCCAAAGAAGATATACAAATGGCTAATAAGCACATGAAAAGATGCTCAATATCTCGGGGGGGAGGTTAAGATGGCGGAGGAGTAGGGGACACCTTTTTCAGCCGGTCCCCTGAGTAGAGCTGGATAGGTACCAGACCAGCAGGAATATCCACGGAATCAGCCTGAGACGCAGGAAGATACATCTGGATCTCTACAAATGAACATCTCCAGCGCTGAGTATCGAGGTACGAAGCGGGGAGCCGTGAAACCGCGCACAGATATCGGAAGCTAAACAGAAGGGGGAGGGAGCCGCCGTGTCAGGGCGCCGGGAAGCGGTAGCCACCTGCAAGGGGGAGTGGACAGACCGCGGACCCGCACGCTTGAGACAGCAGGCTGAGAAGGGAGCTCCGGGAGCGCACGCGGGACGGCTGGCGGTTGGCGGGCCACCTGCACGGGGGAGCAGGCGGACTCGCGGACGGCACCCGCGAGACAACAGACTTAGAACGCGAGCTCCAGGAGCGCGCGCGCAGGGCGGCTGGCGGGCCACCTGCACCGGGGAGCGGGCGGACCGCGGACCCGCACTCTGGAAACGGCAGACTGAGTCCGTGAGCCGGGAGCGTGCACCACCAAGCATCTCACGGAGCTCCGGAGCTCCGGTGTGCTCACTGGATCGAGGCTGAGACCGGGAGCTCCGGGAGCGTCCGCGGGGCGGCTGGCGGCTGGAGGGCCACCTGCACGGGGGAGCAGGCGGACTCGCGGTCAGCACCCGTGAGACACCAGACTGAGACGGGGAGCTCCGGGAGCCCGCGCGGGGCGGCTGGCGGCGGGCGGGGTTGGAAACACAAAGGACAGAGACGTGCCGGCCCTGGAAGTGAGGGCTGGGACGCCGGGTGTGGGGCGCACAGCCCGGGATGCTGCAGGGTTGAGCAGCACCAACAGAAACAGAGTTAAAGTGGCCAGAACATCAGTGGAGAACGATCCGCGATCCCTCTGTTCTGAGACAGAGGCTGAATTTCAGCCGCTGCTGCTCTCTCAGAAGAGGCATAGCAAACCGCCAGGGAAAGCCGCCAGAGAACAAAAGCCCGGAAATACCGGCTCACAGGGTGCCCATCCCCATCCCCCCTCGCAAGGGACACAGAGACTCTACCCAAACAGGGTTTTCTGAGTACCGGCAGGCAGGCCCCTCCCCCAGAAGGCAGGCTGAAAAATCAAGAAGCCCACAACCCGGAGCGCCTGAGTGGCGCAGTCACCAAGCACCTGTCTTCGGATTAGGGTGTGTTTACAACGTTCCGGAAAGGAGTCCCTCATCGGGCTTCTCCACCGGGAACCTGCTTCTTCCTCTCCCACTCCTCTGCTTGGGTTCCCTTTCTTGCTGACTGTCTCTCTCTCTCTCAAATAAATAAATAAACTCTTTAAGGAAGAAGCCCACATCCCTAAGATCTCTATAAAACAAGGGCGCACGGCCTGGGTCCCAGTCAACACTTGGGCTCTGGACAACCCTGCAATCTCTCTTCATCAGAATGACGAGAAGGAGAAGTCCCCCCCAGCAAAGAAAAGATAATGAGTCTGTGGCCTCTGCCACAGAATTGGCCTCGGCCACAGAATTAATACATATGGATGTATCCCAATTATCAGAAATGGAATTCAGAGCAACAATGGTCAAGATGATGAGTAAACTTGAAAAAAGCATCAGAGAAAGCGTTGCTGAGAATATAGAATCCCTAAGGGCAGAAATGAGAGCGAATCTGACAGAAATTAAAAATTCTATGGGCCAAATACAGTCAAAACTAGAGGCTCTGACGGCCAGGGTCACCGAGGCAGAGGAACGCGTTAGCGAATTGGAGGATGGGTTAGTAGAAGAAAAAACGAAAATAGAAGCTGGTCTTAAAAAAATCCACGCCCACGAATGTAGATTACGGGAGATTACTGACTCTATGAAACGATCCAATGTCAGAATCATCGGCATCCCTGAAGGGGTGGAGAAAAACAGAGGTCTAGAAGAGATATTTGAACAAATTGTAGCTGAAAACTTCCCTAATCTAGCAAGGGAAACAAGCATTCGTGTCCAAGAGGCAGAGAGGACCCCATCCAAGCTCAACCAGGACAAACCTACGCCACGGCATGTCATAGTGCAATTCGCAAATATTAGATCCAAGGATACAGTATTGAAAGCGGCCAGGGCAAAGAAATTTCTCACGTACCAAGGCAAAGGTATCAGGATTACGTCAGACCTGTCTACAGAGACCTGGAATGAGAGAAAGGCTTGGGGGGGCATTTTTAAAGCTCTTTCAGAGAAAAACATGCAGCCAAGGATCCTTTATCCAGCAAAGCTGTCATTCAGAATTGATGGAGAAATAAAGACGTTCCAAAATCGCCAATCATTAACCAATTTCGTAACCACGAAACCAGCCCTACAGGAGATATTAAGGGGGGCTCTATAAAGGTAAAAAGGCCCCAAGAGTGATACAGAGCAGCAAGTCACAACCGATACAAAGACTTTAAAGAGAAATGGCATCATTAAAATCATATCTGTCAATAATCTCTATCAATCTAAATGGCTTAAACTCTCCCATAAAACGCCACAGGGTTGCAGATTGGATAAAAAGACATGACCCATCCATTTGCTGTCTACAAGAGACTCATTTTGAACCCAAAGATGCATTCAGACTTAGAGTAAGGGGATGGAGTACCATCTTCCACGCAAATGGACCTCAAAAGAAAGCTGGAGTAGCAATTCTCATATCAGATAGACTGGATTTTAAACTAGAGGCCATAGAGAGAGATACAGAAGGGCACTATATTATTCTTAAAGGAAGTATTCAACAAGTGGATATGACAATTATTAATATATATGCCCCCAACAGGGGAGCAGCAAGATACACAAGCCAACTCTTAACCAAAATAAAGAGACATATAGATAAGAACACAGTAATAGTAGGGGACCTCAACACCCCACTATCAGAAATAGACAGAACACCCTGGCAAAAACTAAGCAAAGAATCAAAGGCTTTGAATGCCATACTCGACGAGTTGGACCTCATAGATATATATAGAACACTACACCCCAGAACCAAAGAATACTCATTCTATTCAAATGCCCATGGAACATTCTCAAGAATAGATCATGCTCTGGGACACAAAACAGGTCTCAGCCAATACCAAAAGATTGAAATTATCCCCTGCATATTCTCAGACCACAACGCTCTGAAATTGGAACTCAACCACAAGGAAAAACCTGGAAGAAACTCAAACACTTGGAGGCTAAGAACCATCCTGCTCAAGAATGACTCGATAAACCAGGAAATCAAAAAACAAATTAAACAATTTATGGAGACCAACGAGAATGAATACACAACGGTCCAAAACCTATGGGATACTGCAAAGGCAGTCCTAAGGGGGAAATACATAGCCATCCAAGCCTCACTCAAAAGAATAGAAAAATCTAAAATGCAGTTTCTATATTCTCACCTCAAGAAACTGGAACAGCAACAGAGGGACAGGCCTAACCCACTGACAAGGAAGGAGTTGACCAAGATTAGAGCAGAAATCAATGAATTAGAGACCAGAACCACAGTAGAGCAGATCAACAGGACTAGAAGCTGGTTCTTTGAGAGAATCCATAAAATTGATAGACCACTGGCAAAACTTGTCCAAAAACAAAGAGAAAGGACTGAGATTATTAAAATTATGACTGAAAAGGGAGAGGTCACGACCAGCACCATTGAAATTGCAAGGATTATTAGAAACTTTTATCAACAGCTATATGCCAAAAAACTAAACAATCTGGAAGAGATGGAGGCCTTCCTGGAAACCTATAAACTACCAAGACTGAAACAGGAAGAAATAGATTTCTTAAATAGGCCAATTAACTATGAAGAAATTGAGTCAGTGATAAACAACCTTCCAAATAATAAAACTCCAGGCCCAGACGGTTTTCCTGGGGAATTCTACCAAACATTCAAAGAAGAAATAATACCTATTCTCCTAAAGCTATTTCAAAAAATAGAAACAGAAGGAAAGCTACCAAACTCATTCTATGAGGCTAATATTACCTTGATCCCCAAACCAGGCAAAGACCCCCTCAAAAAGGAGAATTACAGACCGATTTCTCTAATGAATATGGATGCCAAAATCCTCAACAAGATCCTTGCTAATAGAATCCAACAGTACATTAAAAGGATTATCCATCATGACCAAGTGGGATTCATACCTGGGATGCAAGCATGGTTCAACACTCGCAAATCAATCAATGTGATACATCATATCAACAAGAAAAGACTCAAGAACCATATGATCCTCTCAATTGATGCAGAAAAAGCATTTGACAAAATACAGCATCCTTTCCTGATTAAAACCCTTCAGAGTGTAGGAATAGAGGGTACATTTCTCAATCTCATAAAAGCCATCTATGAAAAGCCTACTGCAAGCATTATTCTCAATGGGGAAAAGCTGGAAGCCTTTCCCTTAAGATCAGGAACACGACAAGGATGCCCACTCTCGCCACTATTATTCAACATAGTACTAGAAGTCCTTGCAACAGCAATCAGAAGACAAAAAGGGATCAAAGGTATCCAAATCGGCAAAGAAGAAGTCAAACTGTCTCTCTTTGCAGATGACATGATACTCTATATGGAAAACCCAAAGGAATCCACTCCCAAACTATTAGAAGTTATAGAACAATTCAGTAAGGTGGCAGGATACAAAATCAATGCCCAGAAATCAGTTGCATTTCTATACACGAATAACGAGACTGAAGAAAGAGAAATTAGGGAATCCATCCCATTTACAATAACACCAAAAACCATGCGTTACCTTGGAATTAACTTAACCAGAGACGTAAAGGACCTATATGCTAGAAACTATAGATCACTTTTGAAAGATATTGAGGAAGACATAAAAAGATGGAAAAATATTCCATGCTCATGGATTGGAAGAATTAACATAGTTAAAATGTCCATACTACCCAGAGCAATCTACACTTTCAATGCTATCCCGATCAAAATACCGAGGACATTTTTCAAAGAACTGGAACAAATAGTCCTTAAATTTGTATGGAACCAGAAAAGGCCCCGAATCTCCAAGGAACTGTTGAAAAGGAAAAACAAAGCTGGGGGCATCACAATGCCGGATTTCGAGCTGTACTACAAAGCTGTGATCACAAAGACAGCATGGTACTGGCACAAAAACAGACACATCGACCAATGGAACAGAATAGAGAACCCAGAAATGGACCCTCGGCTCTTTGGGCAACTAATCTTTGATAAAGCAGGAAAAAACATCCGGTGGAAAAAAGACAGTCTCTTCAATAAATGGTGCTGGGAAAATTGGACAGCTACATGCAAAAGAATGAAACTTGACCACTCTCTCACACCATACACAAAAATAAACTCCAAATGGATGAAAGACCTCAATGTGAGACAGGAATCCATCAAAATTCTAGAGGAGAACATAGGCAACAACTTCTATGACATCGGCCAGAGCAACCTTTTTCACGACACATCTCCAAAGGCAAGAGAAATAAAAGATAAAATGAACTTATGGGACTTTATCAGGATAAAGAGCTTCTGCACAGCCAAGGAAACAGTCAAAAAAACTAAGAGACAGCCCACGGAATGGGAGAATATATTTGCAAAGGACACCACAGATAAAGGACTGGTATCCAAGATCTACAAAGAACTTCTCAAACTCAATACACGAGAAACAAATAAACAAATCATAAAATGGGCAGAAGATATGAACAGACACTTTTCCAATGAAGACATACAAATGGCTAACAGACACATGAAAAAATGTTCAAAATCATTAGCCATCAGGGAAATTCAAATCAAAACCACACTGAGATACCACCTTACGCCAGTTAGAATGGCAAAGATAGACAAGGCAAGAAACAACAATTGTTGGAGAGGATGTGGAGAAAGGGGATCCCTCCTACATTGTTGGTGGGAATGCAAGTTGGTACAGCCACTCTGGAAAACAGTGTGGAGGTCCCTTAAAAAGTTAAAAATTGAACTACCCTATGACCCAGCCATTGCACTACTGGGTGTTTACCCCAAAGATACAGACGTAGTAAAGAGAAGGGCCATATGCACCCCAATGTTCATAGCTGCATTGTCCACAATAGCCAAATCATGGAAGGAGCCGAGATGCCCTTCAACAGATGACTGGATTAAGAAGCTGTGGTCCATATATACAATGGAATATTACTCAGCTATCAGAAAGAACGAATTCTCAACATTTGCTGCAACATGGACGGCACTGGAGGAGATAATGCTAAGTGAAATAAGTCAAGCAGAGAAAGACAATTATCATATGATTTCTCTCATCTATGGAACATAAGAACTAGGAGGATCGGTAGGGGAAGAAAGGGATAAAGAAAAGGGGGGTAATCAGAGGGGGGAATGAAACATGAGAGACTATGGACTGTGAGAGGCAAACTGAGGACTTCAGAGGGGAGGGGGTGGGGGAAGGGGATAGCCTGGTGATGGGTAGTAGGGAGGGCACGTATTGCATGGTGCACTGGGTGTTATACGCAACTAATGAAGCATCAAAACTTTACATCGGAATCTGGGGATGTACTGTATGGTGATTAACACAATATAATAAAATAAAATTTAAAAAAAAAAAAGATGCTCAATATCTCTAGACATTAGAGAAATGAGAATCAAAACCGCAATGAGATGCCACTTCTTACCCATTAGGACAGCTATTATTAAAGAAAAACAAAACAAAACACACATATACAGGGAAAGTAACTAGTGTTGGCAAAGATGTAGAAAAATAGGGGCTCTTGTGCGTTGCTGGTGGGAACGTAAAATGGTGAGGTTGCTATGGAAAACAGTTTGGTGGTTCCTCAAACAGTTCAACAGAGTATTACTATGTAATATGTCAATTTCACCTCAGATTTATACCTCAAAGAATTGAAAGCAGGGACTTAGAAACTAAAACTTTTTTAGTGTTTGTAGGCACAGTATTCACAATAGCCAAAAGGTAGAAAACCCAAGTGTCCAGTGATGGATGAATGGATATACAAAATATAGTATATACATACAATGGAATATTATTCAACTTTAAAACTGAAGAAAGTTTTTTAAAGTTTTATTTAAATTCCAATTAACATACAGTTTAATATTAGTTTCAGGTGTACAATTTAGTGATTCAAAACTTCCATACATTACAAGGTGCCCATCACAAGTGCACTCCTTAATCCCCATCACCTATTTAACCCATACTCCCCCCACCTCCTTTCTGGTAATCATCAATTTGTTCTCTATAGTTAAGAGTCTCTTTTTTGGTTTGGCTTTCTCTCTTCTTTTTTTTTTTCCCCCCTTCGCTTATTTGTTTTGTTTCTTAGATTCCACATGTGACTGAAATCATATGGTATTTGTCTTTCTCTGACTGACTTATTTCGCTTAGCATAATACCCTCTAACTCCATCCATGTCATTGCAAATGGCAAGATTCCATTCCTTTTTTATGGCTGAGTAATATTCCCGTGTGTGTGTGTGTGTGTGTGTGTGTGTGTGTGTGTGTCTGTGTGTGTGTACCACATCTTTATCCATTCATCAGTCAATGGATTCTTGGGCTGATTCCATATCTTGGCTATTATGGATAATGCTGTTATAAACATTGGGGTGATGTACACTTCAAATTAGTATTTTTGTATTCTTTGGGTAAATACCTAGTAGTGTGATTACTGGATCAAAGGGTAGTTCTATTTTTAACATTTTGAGGAATCTCCATACTGTTTTTCAGAGTGGCTGCATCAGTTTGCTTTCTCACAAATACTGCAAGAGGGTTCTCCTTTCTCTATATCCTCACCAACACCTTGTTTCCTATGTTGTCGATTTTAGCCATTCTGACAGGAGTGAGGTGATATCTCATTGTAGTTTTGATTTGTATTTCCCTGATGATAAGTGATGCTGAGCATCTTTTCATGTATCTGTTGGCCATCTGTATGTCTTCTTTAGAAAAATGTCTATTCATGACTTTTGCCCATTTTTTAACTGGATTATTTGGGGTGTTGAGTTTTATAAGTTCTTTATATATTTTATAAGTTCTTTATATATTTTGGACAGTAACCCTTTATCAGAGAAGTAATTCACAAATGCCTTCTCCCATTCCTTAGATTGCCTTTTAGTTTTGTTGATTGTTTCCTTTGCTGTGCAGAAGCTTCTTATTTTGAAGAAATCCTGGTAGTTTATTTTTGTTTGCATTACCTTTGCCTCAGGAGACATATCTAGAAAGATGTAACTATAGTCCACGTCAAAGAAGTTACTGCCTGTGTTCTCTTCTAGGATTTTTATGGTTCCAGGTTTCATATTTCAGTCTTTAATCCATTTTGAATTTATCTTTGTGTATGATGTAAGAAAGTGGTCATTTCATTCTTTTTGTTGCTATCTAGTTTTCCCAATGCCATTTGTTGGAGAGACTATCTTTTTCCCATTGGATAGTCTTTCCTGCTTTGTTGAAGATTAACTGACCGTATAACTGTGGGTTCCTTTCTGGGTTTTCTATTCTGTTCTATTGATCTGTGTGTTTATTTTTGTGTCAGTATCAATACTGCTTTGATTACTACAGCTTTGTAATATATTTGAGGGTCCAGAATTGTGATGCCTCCAGCTTTGCTTTTCTTTTTCAAGATTGCTTTGGCTATTTGGGGTCTTTTGTGTTCTGAACAAATTTTAAGATTGTTCTACCTCTGTGAAATATGCTGTTGATATTTTGATGGGAGTGTATTAAATATGTAGATTGCTTTTGCATAGTATTCACATTTTAACAATATTTGTTCTTCCAATTCATGAGCATGGAATGTTGCTCCATTTCTTTGTGTCATCTTCAGTTTCTTTCATCAGTGTTTTATGTTTTCAGAGTACAGGTCCTTCACCTCTGGTTAGGTTTATTCCTAGGTATCTTATGGTTTTGGTATAATTGTAAATAGGACTGACTTCTTAATTTCTCTTTCTGCTGCCTCATTATTGGGGTATAGAAATGCAAAAGATTTCTGTATGTTGATTTTTGTGTCCTGCGGCTTTACTGAACTCATTTGTCAGTTCTAGCAGTTTTTGGTAAAGTCTTTTGTGTTTTCTATGTATAGTATCATGTTAACTGCAGATAGTGGAAAGTTTGATTTCTTCCTTGGCAATATGGTTGCCTTTTATTTCTTTATGGTATCTGACTACTATGGCTAGGATTTCCTGTACTGTTTTGAATAGGAGTGGTAAGAATGGACATCCCTGTCTTGTTCCTGACTGTAGAGGAACAGTTTCTCCCCAATGAGGGCATTAGCTGTCAGTTTTTTATATATGCCTTTATTATGTTGAGGTATGTTCCCTTTAAACCTACTTTGTTGAGGGTTTTTATCATGAATGGATGTTGTACTTGTCAAATGCTTTTTCTGCATCTATTACATTGATCATCTGGTTCTTATCCTTTCTTTTATTAATGTGATGTATCACGTTGATTGATTTATGAATATTGAACCACTCTTGCAACACAGGAATAGATCCCACTTGATGGTGGTGAATGATTTTTAAAATGTATCGTTGGATTTGATTTGCTAGTATTATGTTGAGGGTTTTTGCATCTATGTTCATCAGAGATACTGGCCTTTATTATTATCTTTTTCTGTAGTGTCTTTATCTGGTTGTGGTATCAGGGTAATGCTGGCCTCATAGAATAGATTTGGAGATTTTCATTCCTTATCTATTTTTTGGAATAGTTTTAGAAGAATAGATATTAACTCTTCCTTACATGTTTGGTGGCATTCATCTGTGAGGCCATCTGCTCCTGAACTTTAGTTTTTGGGGGATTTTTGATTACTGATTCAATTTCTTTCCTGGTTATTGGTCTGTTCAAGTTTTCTGTTTCTTCCTGTTTCAGTTTTGATAGTTATTTGTTTCCATGAATTTATCCATTTTTTTTAGGTTGTGGGCATATAGTTTACATAAAACTCTCTTATAATAATTTGTATTTCTGTGGTGTTGGTTGTTATTTCTCCTTTCTCACTTGTGATTTTATTTATTTGGCCCCTTTCTCTTTTCTTCTTGGTAAGTTTGGCTAGGGTTTTATCAGTTTTATTGATTTTTTTCAAAGAACCAGCTCCTGATTCCATTAATCTATTGTCTTTTTGGTTTCTGTATCATTTATTTCTACTCTCATCTTTATTATTGCTCTCCTTCTGCTGGCTTTAGGTTTTGTTTGTAGCTCTTTTCCTAGCTGCTTTAGATGTAAGGTTAGGTTGTTTATTTGAAATGTTTCTTGCTTCCTGAGGTAGGCCTGTATTGCTATATACTTCTCTCTTAGGACCACTTTTACTGCATCCCAAAGGTTTGGGACCATTCTGTTTTCATTTTTATTTGTTTTCATGTACTTTTTCATTTCTTCTTTTATTCCCTGGTTGACCCATTCATTGTTTGGTACCATGTTTTTTAACCTCCATGTATTTGATCTTTCCAGATTTTTTTCTTGTAGTTGACTTCTAGTTTCATCTTGTTGTGGTCAGAAAAGGTGCATGATCTGACTTCAGTCTTCCTGTATTTGTGGAGACCTGTTTTGTGACCTAATATGTGATCTATTCTGGAGAATGTTCCATGTACACCTGAAATGTATTCTGCTGTTTTAGGATGGAATGTTCTGAATATATCTGTTAAATTCACCTGGTCCTGTATGTCATTCAAAGCCATTTTTTCCTTGTTGATTTTCTGTTTAGATCATCTGTCCATTGATGTAAGTGGGGTGTTAAAGTCCCTTACTATTATTGTATTATAATTGATTAGTTCCTTTATCTTTGTTATTGATTACCTTAAGTATTTTGGTGCTCCAGTGTTAGGTGCATAAATATTTACAATCGTTATATCTACTTGTTGGATTATCCCCTTTATGATTATATAGTGTTCTTCCTTGTCTCTTGTTACAGTCTTTGCTTTATAGTCTAGTTTGTCCTTGTAGTGTCCAAGTATTGTTTTGACATCCATTTACATGATAAATGTTTCTTCCTTCCCTCACTTTCAATCTGCAGGTGTCTTCAGGTCTAAAATGAGTTTCCGTAGGCAGGATATAGATAGGTCTTGTTTTTTTATCCATTCTGACACTCTGTCTTTGATTGTTTAGTCCTTTACATTCAAGGTGATTATTGATAAATTTGTATTTACTGCCATTTTATTACTTGTCTTGTGGTTGTTTCTGGAGATTTTCTCTGATCCTTTCTTCCCCTTCTCTCTTTCATCATTTGCTGATATATTGATAGTGATATATTTGGATTTCTTTCTTTTTGTTCTTTGCATGTGTGTTAGTGGTTTTTGATATATGATTACCTTTAGGTTTGTAAATAACCTCTTCTGCATATAGCAGTCTATATTAAGTTGACGGTAATTTAAGTTTGAACCCATTCTTTTCTCCTCTCCTCCCCACATTTTAGGTATATGTTGTTATATTTTATATCCTTTTTTGTGAGTTGAGTGGTTTTTTACAAAAATATTCATTTTTACTGATTTTGTGTTTCTTGCCTTTATATTGTCACTTTGGGTTTTTCCTTTCCACTCAGAGTCCCCTTAAATATTTCTTGCAGGGCTGTTTTAGTGATCATGAATTCCTTTCATTTTTATTTGTCTAGCATATTCTTTATCTCTCCTTCTATGCTGAATGATAGCCTTGCTGGATAGAGTATTCTTGGCTTCAGATTTTTCCCATTCAGCGCTTTGAATACATCATACCACTTTCTTCTGGCTTGCTAAATTTCTGCTGAGAAATCTTCTGTTAGCCTTATGGATTTTCCCTTGTAGGTTAAATTAGACTTCTTTTCTCTTGCTGCTTTTAAGATTTTTTCTTCGTTACTAAATTTTGAAAATTTAATTACACTATGTCTTTGTGTGGGCCTACTTTTGTTGATTTTGATGGGGGTTCTCTGTGCCTCCTAGATCTGGATGTCTGTTTCCTTCCCCAGATTAGGGAAGTTTTCAGCTATTATTTCTCCAAATAAATGTTCTGCCCCATTTTCTCTCTCTTCTTGTTCTGGGACTCCTATAATACAAATGTTATTACATTTGATGGAGTCACTGAGTTCCATAACTCTTTTCTTGTTCTGCATAATTCTTCTTTCTCTCTTTTGTTCAGCTTCACTGCTTTCCATTATTTTGTCTTCTAGGTCATTAGTTTGTTCCTCTGCTTCTTCCAAACTGATACTCATTGCATCAAGCATGTTTCTAATCTCATTTATTGTGCTCTTCATCTCTGATTGATCCTTTTTTTTAAACTCATCTCTGTGGTAAGAGTTAATGATGTAACTCACTGATGTCTTCCATTCTTTTCTCAAGTCCAGTGACTATCCTTATGATCATTGCTTCAAATTCTCCACCAGGCATGTTACTTATATATGTTTTGCTTAGATCTCTGGCCAGGACTTTATCTTGTTCTTTCATTTGGGATAAATGTCTCTGTCTTGTCATTTTGTCTAAATCTCTGCCTGCTTCTCAGTGTTAGAAAAACCAGTTATATCTCCTGTTCCTGAAAGTAATGGCCTTATGAAAAAGAAGTCATGTAGCACCCAGGGCCTCATACTTCAGGAAGTTTCTCCAGTGTGTGTTGCATGTGCTCTGCTATTGTGTTCTGGCTGCTCTGTCCTTCAGGCCAGTCATCTGCAGAGGCTCCTCTTGTCTTATGTGGGCAGTGTTTGGTTCTTCACCTGAATGTGGTGAGTTTTAACTAGGTATGCTCTGGTCTGCTTGTGAAATAAGACCTGTCACCACCTCCTCCATAACTGAGGCTCTGCAGAACTCTGGTTGGGAGATGTGGTATGGACAGGGATTTGTACTGGTCTTGGGGAGGGGCCCACTGTGCTGGGACCAAGGCAAGAGTGACTGAGAAAGGCAGTTACACCAGAATGCAGAGTGGTGGGGCTTAGTATAAACAAGTTAGGCAGCCAGTGTCAGTGCTGCACTGCTTCCCACAGGTGATGCTGTATTTATGCTGAGTGGTAGGGAAGGGAAATGGTGCTGGCCAGCTTCTTTGTTCGCTGTGAGGTGTCTCCTTGGACACTGCCTTTCAGGGATCTGCTCTAAGAAGAGTATATAATCTCCCCACTATGCCCCAAGCACTCTTCAGATTGCTGTTTCCATGCTGTATGCTCCCAGGTTGTTTGCCTGCCTTCTGTCCAAGAGCAGCACAGTGCTGCTGTATCCCAGCCAATCCTGCTGTCCTTTGGGCTGTATCCCAGCCAATCCTGCTGTCCTTTAAAACTAAGCTTTGAGCCCCACTGGTTGCAAGAACTCACAAAATTCAGCCCTTGTCATTTTCCAAGCTAGTAGCTATGGGGAAACATTCTCCTTGTGCATTCCCCTGTGTGCTTCTCTCTCTTGCCCTTCTCCACAGCCATGGTTTCTTCCCCTCCACAGCAGTCAGGATTTGCTCTTCCCCTAAACCATGTCTCTGCACTTCCTACCCTCAATGTGGCTTCTTCTCTCCCTTTAGTTGTGGACTTTGGTCTGTCACCATTCAGGTCAATTTCTGGAGTATTTAGGATAGTTACCTTTTTGTATTTTGGGGCCAAGGGAAGTCTGGGATCCTCCTACTTCACTGACATCTTCCTCCTTTCCAATATTGGTGAAACTTGAAGTCATTTTGCCATGTGAAATAAGCCAGACACAAAAGAACAAATGTAGTACAATTATACTTATATAGGGTACGTAGAGTTGTCAAATTAGAGGCAGAATGCAGAATGGTGGTTGCCAGGGGAACCAGGGAGGGGGGAAGGGTGTTATTTAATGGGTATAGAATTTCAGTCCAGAAAGATGAAAAGTTCTGAAAATAGACAGTGATGATAGTAGTGCAACAATGCAAAGGTACTAAATGTCACAAAACTTCACATTTAAACACTATTAAAATTGTATATTTTATGTTATGTATATTTTACCATAATAAGAAAGGAGAGACTAGAGGTAGACAGAGAATTAGGTGGGAAGATTGTAAAGGAATGCTGAGGTAAGGAAAGTAAAATATTTTCAAGCATCACTTTTTCTTTAAATTTTGCCTTTGTTTATTCAGGGTTTACAGGGACCCCCTGGGAGTGCAGGAGACAGAGGACTTGAAGGAGAACCAGTAAGTTTATATTTTCCTAATTGTGTTTTTCTCATAATATACATTTACCTTTCTGTTATTGCCCTCTTGTGCTATGGCTGGTACATTTTTGAAAGCAGCATTTATCAGATACCTAATTATACAGAAAATATTTTGCTGTGAATATAGTTTTTGGTACCTTTCTGGTACTAAATATAGTATATAGTCAGATTTGGTCCCGTTTTTCTGGAACTGTTAAAATTTCACATATTCCTATTTTCAACAAAGATAGCTCTGTTTTATTGACTTGCAGAAATTTTCTTTGTGAATGGCTTGCTGTTCTTATAATGACTATATTATACTGCCACAGACACACAAAATCATATTTTTGAGGCCAACTCTGTAATAAAATACCATACAAAGAAGCCAAACTCTACATCCAATGGACCTAAGTGTACAAACATGACAGAAATACTGGCATATCAATAATGTAAAAACTTACATCACGATTTTATAAATGTGATTCAATTATAAAATTTCTCATGGAAAATGATTGTGAAAAGGAAAGATTTTTGTCACACCTACTTTCTCACAACTTATTCTTTATTGCCTATGAAGTCATTCTTCTGCTTAATGGTATCAGATGTAATATGCTGTGACATGCTTGTAAGATTTATAATACAATATCATTCAAACTCTACTGGGTTGATCTTATCTATAAGTTGACCTAAAGGTTTACAGGTGGCCTTTGCATAATTCATTTAGCTAGTAGCAAGTGGAAAATGTAACAAAGAGCTGTTCTAACAAATTGTATTCTTTTCCTCCTTTGCATATTTAACCTATGGTATAAACTCTTCAAGCAATAAACAAAGATTTGACTGTATATATAAATCTTTCCAAATGAAGAATTTTAGATATGGTATTGACTTTATCAAACTAAACTCCTCTTGTTTCTCTCTCTGTTTTATAACTCTTGCCATCCCAATCCTAATATTTATTTGACCAAAAATAATGCAACTCTCTTTAGCATTATTTACCTAAATATCTCTTTGAAAAAGTTTGTAGCTCTTTGAAGCGAGAGACCATTTCTCTCATCTTTGTGATCCTTCCTGGTATAATGCGTGGCTTATTAGATCTACTTAGTGTATGTTTGTTAACCTGAATTGACAAAAGGTCATATACCCAAAAACATAATAATTTAGCAGGTAATATTAGATGAAGTGAAATACAATGGAAACTAACTTAATCTTAGTAAGGAACACATTTAAGTAAAGTATGTCAAAAGAGCTATGGCAACAGCAGAGACAATATCTTAGGCTTTATATAAGAAAAGATTTGTTACTGTAGACATAAACAACTAAATAGTTTAACAGCACCTAAAAATTGACATTCAGGTCACTGGGTCAGTGGGGCTGGTAAATAAAATACAAATCAATTTATAATGGGTATGATGGGCTTTGTTTCATATATTTGAGCTGCCTGGTTAAATTATAGAAAAGGAAAGAAGTAAATTGGTAAAATAAAAGACACAGGAGAAATGTTGAAACATATTTATATTTTGAGAATAATAAAACAAAGAGGACTACATATTTTCTATAGTCAGCATCTATCAGAGTTGTCTCTTTTTCCCAGACAAGTTTCAAAACTAGTTTGCTCATTGCAGTGCAAATACTGGGATTTGGATAGTTGGCCATTCATTTATTCAATCAACAAATATTTAAGTACCTGCACTTGGAATGTACTCTTAAGTATGGAGGTTTCAGTCTAATGATAGAAATATATAATAATTAAATTATTACAAAGATACATGGATAATTACAAACTGAGATGAATGCTGTGAAATATAGGAATTGCCTTCTAAAAGAATGTATAGCAGAGAAACTATCCTTAGGAAAGTCTTCCAGAGGAGGAGCATTTGAGCTAGGATCTGAAGGATGAATAGTACTTACTTAGGCAAAGATGGGGAGAGGTTATTTTAGAGAGAAGTCATGAGCTGAGAGGAAGCTCTACATATTTATTTGAAGATCTAAAAGAAGGCTAGCATGGCAATGGCACAGGAAGTCAGGTGGGAAGTAAGCGTAAGACGAGGATGGAAAAGGAAGCAGGGGACAAAACATGTAGCTTTGCGGGCCTTATTCCCAAGGATTTGTATTTTTATCATAAGAACAAAGCGATGTCATTGAAGAGATAGGGCTAGTTTTACGATCATATTATTGTTTTGTAAAGATCATTCAAACAAAATGGAAGGGACTAAGAGTGGACAAGCACTGCTTTCTGTTGTAATCCAAATAAGGGATGGTAGAATGCTTTTGATCAGTGGAGAAAAGAAGTGGATAGATATAAAAGATTCAAAAGGAGATATGAAATCAACAGGAGATAGATTGTCCATAATTAAAGTGATTCCTAAGTTTCTGGCTGACCCAAATAAATATTTTTGATATCCTCAAACATCGAAAACTGCCTTTAAAAAGGAATATGAGGGGAATGCAGTTGTTTCTAAAAAAAAAAAAAAAAAAAAAAAAAAAATTTTTTCTTGGTAAGTTTGCTTTACAATATGCCCTTCAATTTAAAAACTATTATTTTCTAGGTACACTTCCTTATTTGAGTACCAAAAGTCACTTCCACTTACCTTAAAAGATAATTAACAGGATTATCAGATTAATTAAAAGTATGTGATAAAACCTGACATTGAATTACTTATGAAGATATTTTAAAAATGGCAACAGTTCTAGAAGCAAAAGATAAAAATCAGTGTCTCAGTAGAATTTTGACAGTACTAAAACCAGACAAAAGTAGCACCAACAGAAAAAGTTAAAGATGAATTTCAGCCAAATACCAAAAAAAAAAAATCAAGTAAAATTCACCTATATATATAAAGAATTAAGTGAATGAAATAAAAGACAAATGAAGTGAAAGAATTACAAAAAGGCAAAAATTACTTAATACTGAGAAATCTATCATATAACATATTACAGATATAATGGAAAAATGCTAAAAACAAGTACTCAGTAAAATTCAACTATTTTTGATTTGTTAAAAATTGTCATAAAATGGTTTCTGGTCTAAATTGTAAGGAGCTTGTAAGCTGTCATCCCCTTTCTTACAACAAGGAAAAAGCTGAGCAAACTGAAAATCAGCAACTCTATTTAGATCATTGAGGTCAAAGGACAAACTTTTGCCTAAAAACTGGAGAGACAAGACAGGAGGATATAGAGAACCAGAGCTTACCAGAAACTGAAGACCATAGCAGGATAGTAGGAGCACTTTATAATTATATTTGTCAATATAAAATTAACAAATTGCTTAAGACACAATTTAGACTATCATAAGTGTTAAGAAACTAAGAGGGGACCCCGTCTGAGGCAAGGTCCCACATGTCCCTGAGTTTTACCACTGGGAGACCCGCTAGGTTCTCACTATAAAGTCCAGAGACATATCTGTTTTTTCTTCTAGCAGTGGGATGGGAAAAGTAACCATTTTGAAATATACTCAGAGGACTCTGTTCTCCTTAACAAAGCTTGCCCTCAAGGGAAATTGTTTTATCTGAGCCTAACGGATTTGAGTTTTTGCCAAAACCTACTGAACTTGGGAGAAGAACAGTTCCCCAACCCTAGATGCTTCTAGCCTTAGACATGGGGAAAAGAAAATACCCCAACTCAGGCTCACTGAAAGACTGAGACCTACTTATAAAACTATAGAGTGCTTCTCCCCCTCTTATAACTTACCATCACATGAATAGGGCTCCTGTATAATAGCGGAGGATTATAGCTAAAAGAACTGCAGACCCAAATCCTATTTAAGGCATCTCCGGGAAAGCCTAAAGACAACAGACGAGACAAAAACAATGACACTAGGAGGAAATTTAGCTTCTGACACCACAGTGCAGCAAACAGTAAACATGGCCTAATTCCTAACCAGATAACTTAAAACTTTACACTGAAGGCCAGTTTACCTCAGGTTCTTTTACCTTATACACCGTGTTTGACTTTCAACAAAAAAAAATCACAGGGCATGCTAAAAGAGGAAAAACAGTTTGAAGAGACAAACAAGCATCAGGAACAGACTCAGATATAGCAGAGATTTTGAAATTTTCAGACTGGGAATTTAAAAGTAAGTAGAAATAGACTTTCTCAGACAAGCAAAAACTGACGGAATTTGTCACTAGTAGACCAGCCTCGTAAGAAATATTAAATGAAAGTCTTCAGAGAGAAGGAAAGTGATATAGATGAGAATCTAGCATAGAAGAAAGGAAGAAAGAACTTTAGAAGGAAAATATAAAAGTAAAATCAAATCTTTTTTCCTAGAATAGGTAGTTTGTACAAATTAATAATCACAACAGTGTATTTAATCTCATACCTTATGGATAAGTGTAGTGGTATAGTGTTTTTTGTGAAAATAGACTTGGATTAATTGTAAATATACATTGCAAACTCTAGAGAAACCACTAAAAATCTTCTAAAAGAAGTATAATTGTTATCATAAAATAAGAGAGAAAATGGAATCAATTAAAATTCACAGTTAAAAAAGAGTGGAAGACAAAGAAAGAAAAAAAAAAAGAACATGAGTAACAAATAGAAAACAGTAACAAAGATAGGTATGAACTCAAATATGTGGAAAACCCCAAACAATTGACCAATAAAAACCCACACCTGGAACTAATAAGCAATTATAACAAGGTGGCGGGAAATCAGGATACAAGATTAATATATAAAAGTCAGTTGCTTTCCTATATGCCAGCAATAAGCAATTGGAATTTGAAATTTAAAACACAACACCATTTACATTAGCATCAAAAATAAAAAAATAGGTTATAAATCTAACAAAATGTACACAGAATATATGTGAGGAAAACTACAAAACTCATTAAAGAAATAAAAGAAGTTCTAAATAAACGGAAAGCTATTTCATGTTCATGGATAGGAAGAGTAAATATAGTTAGGATATCACAACTATAGATTCAATGCAATTCCAGTCAAAATACTAGCAAGTTACTTTGTGGATATTGATAAAGAACTTCTAAAGTTCACATGGAAAGGCCAAAGATCAAGAAGAGCCAACATAATATTGAAGAAGGACAAAGTCAGAAGACTGACACTATCCAACTTAAAGACTTAGTATAACACTACAGTATTCAAGACAGCGTAGGAGGAATAAACAGATAATTTGAACAGAATGGTGAGCCCAGAAATAGAAGTCCACAAATACAGTCAACTGATCTTTGACAAAGTTGCCAAGGCAACACTTTCAACAAATAGTGCTGGAACAACTAGGTATCCACATAAAAACAAAAACAAAACCAAAAAAAACAAGGATCTAAATAAAGACCCTATACCTTTCAAAAAATTAACTCAGAATGGATTATAGACCTAAATTTAAAATGTATAACTGAAGCTTCTTTAAGATAACATAAGAGGAAAATCTCACTGACCTTGGATCTGGCAATGACTTTTTTACATACAACATCAAAAGCATGATTCATGAATGGAAAAATTGATAAGTTGAATTTCATTAAAATTAAAAACTTCTGCTCTGTGAACGACGTGTTAAGAGAATGAAAGACTTGCGACAGCCTGGGAGAAAACATTTGCAAAACGCATATCTGATAAGGGACTATATGACATTCTGGAAAAGGCAACACTATAGAGACAGTAAAAAAGAACAGTCGTTGCCAGGTGTTGGGGGTAGAGGACCAGAGAAGAAGATGTGGAAAGCAGGGGGATTTGGGAGCAGTGAAACTATTTTATATGGTACTCTAATGATGGATACATGACATTATGCATTTTTCAAAACTCATACAACTGTACAACTCTGTGTCTGTGTTCACACAGAGTGAACCCTAATGTAAACTATGAACTTTAAGTAGTAATAGTGTATAATATCAATTAATCAATTGTAACAAATACACTACACTAATGCAAGATGTTAATAACAGAGAAAACTGGGCAAGGGTGATGTATGGGAACTCTGTACATTCTGTTCAATTTTGCTGTAAGTAAAAAATTTTCAAAGAAATAACATTTATTAATTGAAACAAAATATTCTAGTAACGTCAAACATAGTTCTGTATTAAGGTAAAGTAGGTTATCGTATATCCACACCCAACCTACTAGGAAATATGGAAACACCAGAAGCATGGAAATCACAATATAACATTGCCAACTGTCACTATATTATCTAACATTATTCGAAAAGTTTTAGATAGTGTAGCGGTTCCTTATCGTATAAGGAAAGAAAAGCATTATTTAGAGAAAATTTAAATAAACCCCCCAAAACTTATAACACCCAAAGAGTTAATTCTGTATTTTTCAATTTCTGAGATAGAGTAATATATGCAAGACATAAAATAGACATTTTTAAAAATCAGTTTTTCTGATATACATATAATATACAAGTAATAAAATATAATAGAAAAATATCCCACTCTAGATAGAAACAAAACATAGTAATTAAGGATAAACTTAATGAGAATTGGATGGGACACATACAAACTTTGAAAATTCATTAAGAGACCTAGAAACAGACTTAAGTAGAAAGTCAAATAATTGTCTAACTAGAAGACTAATTATTTTTTTAAACTAATGTATTTATTAGAGTTAACACAGTCCCATTCAAAAATCCCACTACCCATATAAATCAAGTGTGGGATTTAATTATTGAAAGATAACATAAAAATAAGCAGGCAAAATAGCTTAATATTTTTAACCTGCCATAAAAGGAAGACTAGGGCTGATAGATTTTAAAAGAAATAATACAGAATAATTCCATGGAAGTAGATGTTTTAACCTTAAATGTGATGGAAAAAGTCTTCAAACACTAACAGATCTAACTATATACAAATTTTAAATTTCTCCCATCCCAATTTTTTTTATGCTCAAAGATTTAAGGAAATACAGCAAATGTTAAGTGGTTTAAGTGGTTATTTTGGGTCATTTTTACTTTATGAGTTTCCAGGTATTCTACAGTAATCATATTTAGGGGGGAAAAGGTTATCTTTAACAATATATATAAAAAAATTAAATAACAAACTACATACTAGGCAGACGTTAACAGTAAAATAGGATGCCTATAAGTTCATGTCTACAACACATAAAAAACTCATACAAATCTTTTAAATGACTCCCAAAATATGTAGGCAAAGGACATGATCAAGAACACATAGCAAATAGCTGATAAACAAATAACAAAAACAATATTCAACTTTGCTAATAGATATGTACACATTTTTTTAAAAGATTTTATTTATTTATATGACAGAGATAGGGTCAGCCAGCGAGAGAGGGAACACAAGCAGGGGGAGTGGGAGAGGAAGAAGCAGGCTCCCAGCAGAGGAGCCCGATGTGGGGCTCGATCCCAGAACGCAGGGATCACGCCCTGAGCCAAAGACAGACACTTAATGACTGAGCCACCAGGCGCCCCAGACATGTACACATTTTAAGATAAGAGATTGTCCATCAAATTAATGAAGAATTTAAAAAATAATATTCTGTGTTGGCTTGGATTCAATGAATAGACTTTACTTTTATATATTGCTTGCAGAATGTTAGTTATTGCAACCTCTCAGGAAATTTCCTTGACTTTGTGACCAAATAATGGTACACTTCAAACACTGTTCTAAGGGAGAAGATGTAGAATGCACACAGACTTCTGCACAGACATGTTTCTCTCAGTGTATTTATAATAATGTAGAAACACATTCTAAGGAGAATTCACAATTTTAAAATATTATACATAATGTTTAATAAGCTATAACTGAAGCCATAACATAGCCTTCTATTCACACACACACACACACACAAAACAGACGAATCAACTATAAAGTTATAATTTTGTTTATACAAAAAGTTGATAAATGTATTATTATGTGTTCTATTACATATTATATATTATAAATTTCATATTTAGTTGCATATGTTAATCAAAATGCAGAGTAAACTTTGATTCTCAGATCTTAAATTTTATTTTAATATAGGGACCACGAGGATTGCAAGGTGACGCTGGACCTCCTGGAGAAATGGGTGCTGAGGTAATTTTTTTTGTGGCTCTTTTTTGTTATTTCATCAATACCCAGTACTTTTTGTAAGACTCCTCAAGGTAAAGTTGATGCATTAGGTATATATTTAAAGAATAATTCTGTAGTGTTGTGTTTCATATTCAGAAAATAAAGCCTCAAATTCCATTAAAAGTAGGAGTGACTGTTTTATGCATCTAATTTTATATACATAAAGTTCTCTTTTTTTAAGTTTTTATTTAAATTCCAGTTAGTTGATATAGAGTGTAATATTAGGCTCAGGTATGCTTACGTGCAACACCCTGTGCTCATCATAACAAGTGCACTCCTGAATCCCCATCACCTATTCAATCCATTCCCCTACCCAACTCCCCTCTGGTAACCATCAGTTTGTTTTCTATAGTTAAAGCTCAGTTTCTTTGTTTTCCTCTTTTTTTTTTCCTGTGAACATTTGTTTTGTTTCTTAAATCACACATATGAGTGAAATCATATGGTATTTGTCTTTCTCTGACTTATTTCACTTAGCATAATACTCTCCAGCTCCATCCACATTGTTGCAAATGGCAAGATTTCATTCTTTTGGATGGCTGAGTAATATTCCATTGTATATATACACGACATCTTCTTTACCCATTCATCAGTTGATGGACATTTGGGCTCTTTTCATAATTTGACTGTTGTTGACAATGTTTACATTGGAGTGCATGTAGCCCTTTGAATTAGTATTTTTGTATTCTTTGGGTAAATACCTAGTAGTGCAATTGCTGCATGGTAGGGTAGTTCTATTTTTAACTTTTTGAGGAAACTCCATACTGTTTTCCAGAGTGACTGTACCAGTTTGTATTCCCACCAACAGTCTAAGAGAGTTCTTCTTTCTCTGTATCCTCACCAACATCTGTTGTTTCTTGTGTTATTAATTTTTGTCATTCTGACTGGTGTGAGGTGATATGTCATTGTAATTTTGATTTGCATTTCCCTGATAAGTGATGTTGACCATCTTTTCATGTGTCTGTGGGCTATCTGTATGTCTTCCTTGGAAAGATGTCTGTTCATGTTTTCTACCCATTTTTTAACTGGATTGTTTGTTGAGTTTTGTAAGTTCTTGATATATTTTGGATACTAACCCTTTATCAGATATGTCATTTGCAAGTATCTTCTCCCATTCCTTAGGTTGCCTTTTGGTTTTGTTGATTGTTCTCTTTCCTGTGCAGAAGCTTTTTATTTTGATGAAGTCCCAATAGTTTATTTTGCTTTTGTTTCCCTTGCTGTGGTACACATATTTGCATAGTTGCTACAGCCTATGTCAGGAGGTTACTGCCTGTACACATAAAGTTCTCTTAACAGCCAGTTTAAATGACAGAACAAAAAGTGAATAACACTTACCCTTCACTCATTACAGTTAACTTGATAATGCTTCACTCTAAGATGTTCTAAGATTCTCCTTTATAGAAGAATATTAAGAAGTGACCTCTGGGGTGTCTGGGTGGCTCAGCTGGTTAAGCAACCAACTCTTGATTTTGGCTTAGGTCATGATCTTGGGATCATGGGTCCTGGGATTGAGCTCTGCATCAGGCTGTATGCTCAGCAGGAGTCTGCTTGAGGATTATCTCTCTCCTCCTCCCTCCACTCCCACACTCCCTCTCTCAAATAAATAAACAAATCCTTAAAAAAAAAGAAATGACCCCTGTTTAGGATATATTTTAGAATAATATACTGTGCTCATTATAATTATAAAATCCAATTACTTCATTTCTGTCGTTTGTTAACTTTAACTCTAAATAAATTAGACATAAATTCTTTCCTCTTTTGTCTCTTGTGAAACTGCTCTCTTTTGATTCTGCTCTTTACGTTCTCATTAGCCTTTCTCAGTCTTGATGTGAAGCTGTCCTTCTTTCTCAGCCTAGCAATCATATTATCACAGCTTTAGTTATCAGTATTATTCTTAGAGCTCCCATCTTGATAGCTCTAACTCATGCCGGTCTCTTCAGCTGCAGTTACTGATTCCCTGTTGTCTTTTTACATATGCACCTAAATAGCCCACATACATCTTAAATTCAAAATATCTAAACCAAACCCATCACTTTCCCACTGTTCTTTCTCCTTTTATTCCCGTCTCATTGAAAGATACTCCTTATGCCCAACAACTCCAAACTGAGTCTTCCTAGACTCCTCTTCCTACTTTATTTTCTCCAGTCAGCCATCATTTCCCTCTGAATGAGCCCCCAAAGTGTCTCAATTTTATCCTTTCCTTTTCATCCCTATTTCTAGTCCTCTGCTCTTATTGCATGTCTCCAGCAACTTCCATCATTCCTTCTATCATTCCTCTCCTTGGAATTTTTCAGTGGCTCTCTTGACCTTCAATAAAATGCCAACTTTTTTTTTTTTTTATTCAACAGAGATAGAGATAGCAGTGAGAGAGGGAACATAGGCATGGTGAGTGGGAGAGGAAGAAGCAGGCTCATAGCGGAGGAGCCTGATGTGGGGCTCGATCCCATAACGCCAGGATCACGCCCTGAGCCAAAGGCAGACGCTTAACCGCTGTGCCACCCAGGTGCCCCTAAAATGCCAACTTTTTAACATGATAAATAATGTTCTATATTATCTGATTTATGCAGACCTGTTTAGCCATGTACCAATAAAGCTCTTCTCCTCCCCCATGTACTCCAGGTTTGTTGGCCTATTTTTAATTCCATGATTATGCCATGCTTTCTTGCTGTGCACTTTGTATCCACTGGTAATACAAGGATGGCTGATATATGGTCCCTGACTCCTTTAGGAGTTTATAATCTATTCCAGAATATAGCCATATAAAAAATTATTACATTGCAATGTATTAGACCCAGTGATGGAGATATTCATAGGTCAGTATAGGAACATGGCAATGAGCATTTGACTCCACCTAGATACAGGGGGAAATGAAGACTTGTGGGGAATGTGGGGTGGTGATGAGATGAGGTTTAAGGAGTCAGTAGGAGTTAGCCATATGAAAAGAGTAAATAAGGATAAAGAAATTCCAGGAAAAGGTATAGTATGAGCAAGAATATACAAACATGAGGCAATATGGATTCTTTGATGTTTAAAGTCAAAGCAGGGTGTGGTAATAGATGAAATTATAGAAAAATCATTAGGTTATGAAAAGTTCTGTATACTCTGTTAAGAAGCTTAAATTTTTTATTTTATGGGCTATATTAAGTCATTGTAAGATATAAGCAGGGCAGTAATAAAGTCAGATTTATATTTTTGGACAATAAGATAATTCTAGCAGCTGCATAGAGGATATATTTGAGAGGGCAGAATACCTACTAAAGGACTGTTGCATTCAACCAGGCAAGAAATGGTGGACTTCTGAACTAAAGTAGGAGGGATAGAAACGGAGAAAAGTGGATGGATTTGAGAAATGTTTTTTATATAAATTCTGCTGAACCTTCATATTTGTCGAATATGGGAAGTAAAGGGGAAAAAGAAGTACAAAATTATTCCCAGATTTCTAGGCTGTGCAACAGGATGGATGGCAATACCTTTCATGAGACCAAAGAGGAATATTAGGGAGATGGGGGGTCATCATCTGTTAATCTGCCCAAGGTACACGGTTAAGAAGTAGGAGAGCCTGACTTTGAATCCACATGTGGTTCAAAAGCTAATGCTGATACCCTATACTATGCCACATCCTCTGATCCTAAAGCAAACTGAGAAAACTCACACCTAATAACTAGGTTTTTTCTATTAACAGAGTAGGAGACAAAAATTCTGTTGTGATAAGGAGTAGGGGTTGAGTAGGTCAGTCGAGGAAAATTTGCTCGTTTAGAATAGTGGTTGAAGATAATGGGAGAGGGAAATGACTATGGGCAAGTGAAAGAGCAGATATACTTTTCTAAAAGTCAAGCTTTTAGTAGGACACTATGAATTTGCATTATATTGATGATGACAATAGCCCACAATTATGAAGCACTTTTTATGCGCCTAGCAGAATTTATGTGCTTTGCTGTGTTAATGGATTCTCAGAACCCTCTATGAGATAGATGCCGCTATTATTTTCATTTTACAGATGAGGAAACAAAGGCATGAAATGGTTAAGTAACTTGCTGAAGAGCAATAACTAGTAGTATTGGGACAGCCTACATGTCAACTCAGGCAGTCTCTCTCCACAACCCATTCTCTTCGCCACTATGCCTCTCAACATATCATGATGCCACTTGGCACAAGTGTGTAATTTTTTCCAGCAGTATTCAACTGGAAATGGAAATGGAGATGATTGAAGGTGCTAATCCAAGACTGGTATAAGAAAAGAAACAACACAGTGTTCAGAAGATCAACTATTAGAGTTAGTTTAAGAAAGGAATAAAAGAAGCCAAGAGGAACTGACAGGTTGGGAGAAATTAGGAACCACAGGAGATCTGTGACATCGAAGCAATTTTAATATGGAAGAAGTTCTAAGAGAGTTGGAATTCTAAAGATAGAATATTAATCTTAAAGTAAGATATTAAATTCTATCATTTCTGAGGCAGAGCAGAAACCCAGGCAATCTCACTTCATAGTTTTTCCTAAGTACTGTCCTATACTGCCTCTTGTAACAGTAAAGAAGTCACAAAATGAACCCACGTAAGTACATGTACACAGTGAAAGAGAGAGAAGAAAAGAGGAAGGGGGAATGAGGAAGGAAGAGGGGAGAGGTACCCTAAGTGTGCTCCAAAACAAGATAAATATCTCTGAAATAAACAAAGAAACAATACAACAGCAGTTGTAGGAGCTCCAGGCCTAGAGAGAGCCAGAGGTTGCAAGAAGTTTTATGTTTTCAAGGTAAAAGGAACCACATTCTCCCCAACTGGACCCACCCAAAGAAGGAAAGTGGAAAAGCTGTCGTATAATCTTTTATAATGTGATTAAATTCATATCATCTTTGTGTGATATTTTTTTATGAAATGAATAAAGAAAACTGAAATTTTTAAAGGAAGTGTTCTCCAGAGGGCTCAACAGCAATAGATGGCAAGAGTTAAAAGTGAAAAAACACTGAGAATAGTAAGAATATGAAGGTGGGAAATTAGAAGAGGAAATGGGAGGTGGTTTGTCTTTGACCAAGGAATAAAGGATGACAGGAAGAATAGAAGAAATTATCTTCTTAAAAGTTCTGACTTCAGATGATGTTGCTTTGGCATTTGAACTGTTAAAGCGTGCCAGAATTATGCCATCAAGTTTATAAAGTGTAAGCAAAAATATTTTCCTGGACATACATCTTACCCTTGGGCTAGAAATTACTATGATCATGATCTTCTTATGAGGTTGTTATTGCCTTTGCAATTGGTGAAGAAATGTATACAGATGATGTGTCAAATCATTCTCTTCTAGGGACCTTCAGGTATCGAGGGAGAATCTGGTCTGCAAGGTGAACCAGGTGCAAAGGTAACCTTCCTAAATAGTAAAAGGGTCTCTAAACTTTTACCACTGAATCCCCTGTTTGCCACATTCTGGCAAATACCCACCATCTTGAAAGCAAGTGAAGGATAGCAAATAAAAATGGGAAGTGTTTTCAAATGAGTCAGAAAAAAATTTATATATATATATATATATGATAGATATATAATACACACTTATATATGTATGTATATACTGACTCTGTGTGTGTGTGGTAAAAGAAAGAGGAAATACAAATGATAAAGCTAATGGGGCAATATATTATCAGTAAATTAATCAGGAAAAGAAAAAAAATGAGAAGTGTTTTGAAAGTCGTATCTTTATGATACACCTTCCATAATTATCAGATATACTATTTTAGTAGAAAAAAGTTTTAATCTTTCCCTTGTTTCTTCAGGGAAATGTTGGACCTGCAGGCAATGTTGGAGTTGCTGGAGAACCAGGATTACGGGTAAATGTCTACTGGGAACCATCTCAATGCACTGGCCTGAATGGTTCAGAGACTCAAAACTTAGCATAAGTAAAGCTCCAAAAAATGCATAATAAACCTTTCTGGTGCATAATAGAAAACGTTTGTCTTTATATCTTAGTTTTAAAAGCTGCATGCCAGACCCTGTTCACATTGTCATTTAGTAGTATTTGGAGTTCTAACCTCATACATCCTTTTCTCAGTATAAAGTGTACTCTGTAGAATGCTTTACACATATGCAGAGTAACTGTGATTGTCACTCATGGTCGCATCAAGAAGAAATTCACAAAAAACAGTAATCAACTCTCAGGTTATTTCCTGACCTAACAAGGCAAACGAATGATTACAACCTAATTTATGTTTGAAAAAACAACAACAAAAATCTAAAGTCACAAAAAGTTAACAAGATTCAAGGAAATAATTGTAAATAAGTATAATTAGATAGCTTACAGAAGTTATTCTAATATAGACAGCCTGTAATTTGAGCTGACGTAAGCTTTTTCCCAAGATAACAGTGCCCAAGATAAGAGACATTTGCGTACTAAAAGGCATTCTTCACCTATCTTATATTTGAATTCACAATACCGATTCTTTAAATCATCTTCAGAGCTATTCCAAGCAAATCATATCAAGCTTATTATACTGCCAAATAGTCCTTATAAATAAAGTAGAAGTAGGAATAAATATACACAAACCTGCTACTTCCTATAGATACCAGGAGCAAAAAATAAGGTGCGCAATTTAGCAAAATAATAAATCTTACTGTTTTCGCTACAAAACAGGGTGAACCAGGGGCTCCTGGAGAGGAAGGTCTCCAAGGAAAAGATGGATTAAAGGTAAATTATACTTTTCTCATTATGTATAAGTAGATTTTTTGTGAAATCTTTAAAATATTACATAATTACATGATTACTTTTATGTTCCAAACAAAATTCTGTTTATTGTGTGGTATACTTATTTTACTGCTTTCCCTTTCTTAAAAATTTTTACTGGGTTACAGGGGAACCCAGGAGGAAGGGGTCTTCCTGGAGAGGATGGAGAAAAAGGAGAGACAGGTTTACCAGGGGCTTCAGGGCCCTTGGGTGGACCAGGTCTAATGGGCCCTCCGGTGAGTACTGCTGGGTTCATTTTTGAGTACTCCGTGAACTCAGTCCTCTATGTGTACACACACACATACATTCTGATTCTCTTAGATGTCTGTTGGGTAATTGAAGGTGTAAAACTGTGGCTTGAGAGAGGGCCAAACCAGGGACTGATAGCCTACCTAACATCCAAGTACGAAAGATACTTTTTCCATGTGTCACACAAGTCCTTAAAGGTTTTTTTTTTTTTCCTCTCACTTTGAGATATAATTGACAAGTAGCATTGTGTAAATGTAAGGTGTATAATGTGATGATTTTATACATACACACATACACACAGGTATATATATATCTATATGTCTACAGACATATAGATATATATATGCCAAATAGAGTTAGTTAATACATTCATCACTTTACTTAGTTACCTTTTTGTGGTGTGGTGAAAATTTTTGAGATTTACCCTCCTAGCAACTTTCAAATACACAGGGCAATATTGTTAAATATAGTCACCACATTGTACATTATATCTCTTACTTATTTTATAACTGTAAGTTTGTATCCATTCACCATTTCCCCCATCTCTCTGCCACTGGCAGCAACCATCAGTCTACTCTCTGTTCCTACGATTTCAGTTTTTTTAGATAAAACACATATGTGAGATCATACAGTACTTTTTTTCCTCTGTCTGACATCTCACATAACATAATGACTTCCAGATCCATCCACGTTGTTGCAAATGTCAGAATTTCCTTCTTTTTGTGGCTGAACAATATTCCATTGTATATATAAACCATATACATACCATTCTTTTTTCAAATATAAGTTGACCATATATGCATGCATTTTTTTCTGGGCTCTCAGTTCTTTTCCATTAGTCTATCTGTCAGTTTTAATGCCAGTACCATACTGTTTTGATTTGTATGTCTTGTATTAATACAATTTGGAATTAAGAGATGTGATACCTCCAGCTTTATTTTTTCTTAAGATTGTTTTGGTTATTCGGAGTATTTTCTGGTTTCATGTGAATTTTAGGACTTTTTCTATTCCTGTAAAACATGCCATTGGAATCTTGATAGGAATTACTTTGAATCGTAGGTGGTTTGGGATAATATGGACATGTTAACAATATTAATTATTCCTACCTATGAACATGAGATAGCTCTCCACTTATGCCTTCTTCAGTTTCTTTCATCAATGTCTTATAGTTTTCAGTGTATAGATATTTCATCTCTGTGATTATATTTATCCCTAAATATTTTTTGAAGCTGTCATAAATGGGAATGTTTTCTTTATTTCTATTCAGATAATTCATTGTTAGTGTATAGAAGCATGACTGGGCTTTGTAGGTGATTTTGTATGCTGCCGTTTTACTGAAATCATTTATTAATTTTAACAGCTGGTTTTTTTTTTTTGTAGACTCTTTAGGGTTTTCTATATATGAAGATAATGCCATCTTCAGAGACAATTTTACTTCTTCCTTTCTAATTTAGTTGCCTTTTATTTCTTTCTCTTGAATAATTGTTCTGGGTAGGATTTCCAGTACTATATTGAATAGAAGTGATGAGAGTGAGCACCTCGGTCTCCTGTTCCTGATCTTAGAGGAAAAGATTTCAACTTTTCACTATTAAATATGATATTAGCTGTGGGTTTGTCATATATGGCCTTTCTTATGTTGAGGTATGTTCCCTCTATACCTGCTTTACTGAGAAACTTTTATCATGAAAAGTTATTGAAGTTTGCAGATACTCTTTCTGCATCTATTGAGATGATCATATGGTTTTATCTTTAATTCTGTGAATGGGGTGTATCACACTGATTGATTTGCAGATGAACCATCCTTGCATCACAGGAATAAATCCCACTCTAACACAGTGTATGATCCTTTTAATGTGATGTTGAATTTAGTTTGTTAGTATTTCATTGAGAATTTTTGCATCCATTTCATCGGGGCTTTGGCCTGTAGTTTTCTTATAATATCCTTATCTGGCTTTTGTATCAGGGGTAATGCTGACCTGAGCTTGGGTATATTTCCCCTCTTCAAAATTTTGGATGAGTTTGAGAAATATTGCCATTAATTCTTCTTTAAGTGTTCTGTGGAATTCATCAGCAAGTGCTAGGTTTTTCTTTGTTGAGAGGTTTTTCATTACTTATTCAATCTCCTTATTCATTATTGGTCTGTTCAGATTTCTATTTCTGCATGATTCAGTCTTGGTAAATAGTATGCTTTTAGGAATAGATAAATTCTAAGTTGTCCAATTTGTTGACAAATAATTGTATGTTAGAAGTCTTTTTATGGGTGATGGGTATGAAGGAGGGTACATATTGCATGGAGCAAATATGTTATACGCAAATAATGAATCATGGAACACTACATAAAAAACTAAGGATGTACAGTATGGTGACTAACATAACATAATAAAAAAATTATTATAAAAAACATTAAAAAAATAGTTCTTCAGTACAGTAAAGTTCTTCTGGGACTTCAATCTAAAGAAATAAGGATAAAGCAAGAAAACAAAGTGTGCATGAAAATATTCATGGTAACATTATTTATAATAAAAATAAAACAAATGTTTGAAAATTTTAAAAACGTTTTTTATGATCCTTTGTTTCTCTGTGTTATAATTTATAATGTCTTCTCTTTCATTTCTAACTGTATTTGAGGCCTTTCTCTCTTGGTGTTTGTCGGGTTTGTTTATCATTTCAAGAAACCAGCTGTTAGTTTTGTTAATCTTTTCTCTAATTTTTCTGTTTTCTGATTTCTATTTTACTTACTTTTGCTCTAATCATCATCATTTCTTTTCTTCTGCTAACTTTGGCTTTAGTTTGTTCTTCTTTTTCTACTTCTTCGAGGTATAAAGTTAGGTTATTTATCTGTGATCTTTCTCCTTTTTTAAAGTAGGCATTTATCACTCTTAACTCCCCTCTTAGAACTGCTTTTGCTGAATTCCATAAATTTTTGCTATGTTGTGTTTCCATTTTTATTTGAAGATTTTTCGTTTGTTTTAATTTTTCTTTCAAGTTATTTAAATTCTAGTTAGTTAACGTACAGTGTATATTGGTTTCAGGAGTAGAATTTGGTGATTTCATCACTTACGTACAACACCACTCCTTGTCACAGCAAGTGCCCTCCTTAATACCCATCACTAATTTAGTCCATTCGCTACCCACCTCCTGTCCATCAACTCTCAGTTTGTTCTCTGTAGTAAAGAGTTTCTTAAGGCTTGCCTCCCTCTCTTTTTTTTTCTCCCTTCCCCTATGTTCATCTGTTTTGTTTCTTAAATTCTACATGTGTGTGAAATAATCTGGTATTTGTCTTTCTCCGACTGACTTATTTCGTTTAGCATAATACTCTAGTTCCATCCACGTCATTGCAAATGGCAAGATTTCATTCTTTTTGGTGGCTGAGTAATATTCCATTACGTATCTATATCTTTATCCATTCATCAGTCGATGCACGTTTGGGCTCTTTCCGTAATTTGGCTGTTGTTGATAATCCTGCTATAAACATCGGGATGTATGTGTCCCTTCAAATCAGTATTTTTGTATTCTTTGGGTAAATACTTAGTAGTGCAATTGCTGGGTCGAAGGGTACTTCTATTTTTAACTTTTTGAGGAAACTCCGTACTTTTTTCTGCACCAGTGCCTGCACCAGTTGGCATTCCCACCAACAGTGTAAGAGGGTTCCCCTTTTCTTCACATTCTTGCCAACACCTGTTGTTTCTTGTGTTGTTAAGTTTAGCCATTCTGACAGGTGTGAGGTGATACGTCATTGTAGTTTTGATTTGTATTTCCCTGATGATGAGTGATGTTGAACATGTTTTCATGCGTCTGTTGGCCATCTTTATGTCTTCTTTGAAAAAATGTCTACTCATGTCTTCTGCCCATTTTTTAACTGGATTATTTGTTTTTGGGGTGTTGAGTTTATAAGTTCTTTATATATTTTGAATACAAATGCTTTATCAGATATGTCATTTGCAAATACCTTCTCCCATTCCTTAGGTTGTTTTTTAGTTTTGTTGATTGTTTCCTTCACTGTGCGGAAGTTTTTTTAATTTGATAAAGTTCCGATAATTCATTTTTGCTTTTGTTTCCCTTGCCTCTGGTGATGTGTCTAGTAAGACGTTGCTGCAGCCAATGTCAAAGAGGTTGCTGCTGTGTTCTCCTCCAGGATTTTGATGGTTTTCTGTCTCACATTGAGGTCTTTCATCCATTTTGAATTTATTTTTGTGTATGATGTAAGGAAGTGATCCAGTTTCATTCTTCTGCGTGTGGCTATTCAGTGTTCTCAACACCAATTGTGGAAGAGACTGTCTTTTTCCCATTCGATATTCTTTCCCGCTTTGTTGAGGATTAGTTGACCATGTAGTTGTGGGTCCATTTCTGGGTTTTCTATTCTGTTCCACTCATCTATGTGTCTGTTTTTATGACAATACCATACTGACTTGATGACTACAGCTTTGTAATATAGCTTGAAGTACGGAATTGCTTTTCTTTTCTTTTTCAAGATTGTTTTGGCTATTTGGGGTCTTTTGTGGTTCCATACAAATTTTAGGATTGCTTGTTTTAGCTCTGTTAAAAATGCTGGTGGTATTTTGATGGGATTGCATTAAATGTGTAGATCACTTTGGGGTGGTATAGACATTTTAACAATATTTGTTCTTTCAATCCGTGAACATGGAAAGTTTTTCCATTTTTTTTGTGTCATCTTCAATTTCTTTCATAAGTATTCTGTAGTTTTCAGAGTACAGATCTTTTGCCTCTTTGGTTAGTTTATTCCTAGATACCTTACAGGTTTTGGTTGAGTTGTAAATTGGATCGATTCCTTGATCTCTCTTTCTGCTGCTTCATTATTGTTGTATAGAAATGCAACAGATTTCTGTACAATGATTATGTAACATGCAACTTTGCTGAATTCTTGTATCAGTTCTAGCAATTTTTTGTGGACTCTTTCAGGTTTTCTACATAGAGTATCATGTCATCTGTGAATAGTGAAAGTTTGACTTCTTCCTTGCAATATGGATGCCTTTTATTTCTTTTGTTGCCTGATTGTTGAGGCTAGGTCTTCCAGTACTATGTTAAATAACAATGGTGAGAATGGACATCCCTGTCTTGTTCCTCATGTTAGTGAAAAATATCTCAGTTTTTTTTCCCCTTGAGGATGATATTAGCTGTGGGTCTTTCATATATGTCCTTTAAGGTGTTGAGTTATGTTCCCTCTTTTCCTACTTTGTAGAGGGTTTTTATCAAGAATAGATGCTGTATGTTGTCAAATGTTTTTTCTGCATCTATTGAGAAGATCATATGGTTCTTATCCTTTTTTTAAAATTAATGTGGTGTATCACAGTGATTGATTTGTGAATATTGAACAACCTTGCAGCCCAGGAATAAATCCCACTTGATTGTGGTGAATAATTCTTTTAATGTACTGTTGGATTTGATCTGCTAGTAGAGAATTTTTGTGTCTATGTTCATCAGGGATATTGGCCTGTAATTCTTTTTAGTGGGGTCTTTTGTTTTGGAATCAAGGCAATGCTGGCATCATAGAATGAGTTTGGTTGTTTACCTTCTGTTTCTATTTTTTGTAATAATTTCAGAAAAATAGGTATTAACTCTTCTTTAAATGTTTGGTAGAATTCCCTTGGGAAGCCATCTGCCCTGGACTTTTGTTTATTGGAAGATTTTTGATTACCGATTCAATTTCTTTGCTAATTATGGGTCTGTTCAAATTTTCTATTTCTTTCTGTTTCAGTTCTAGAGATTGGTCCATTTCTTCCAGATTGCCCAATTTGTTGGCATATAATTTTTCATAATATTCTCTTATAACTGTTTGTATTTCTATGGTACTGGTTGTAATATCTCCTCTTTCATTCATGATTTTATTTCTCTTTTCCTTTTGATAAGTCTGCCTAGGGGTTTATCAATTTTATTAATTCTTTCAAAGAACCAGTTCCTACTTTCATTGATCTGTCCTACTGGAGTTTTTTGTTTGTTTCTATATCATTTATTTCTGCTCTAATCCTTATTATTTCCCTTCTGCTGGCTATAGGCTTTTTTTTTTTTTTGAAGATTTTATTTATTTATTTGACAGAAAGGGAGGCAGCCAGTGAGAGAGGGAACACCAGTAGGGGGAGTGGGAGAGGAAGAAGCAGGCTCCCAGTGGAGGAGCCTGATGCGGGGCTTGATCCCAGGACACCGGGATCACGCCCTGAGCCCAAGGCAGATGTTTAACAATTGAGCCACCCAGACTCCCCTGGCTATAGGCTTTATTTGCTGTTCTTTTTCTAGCTCCTTTATATGTAAGGTTGGTTAGGTTGTGTATTTGAGACTTTTCTTGCTTCTTGAGGTAGGCCTGTATTGCTATATACTTCCCTCTTATGACTGCTTTTGCTGCATGCCAAAGATTTTGGACTGTTGTGTTTTCATTTTCGTTTTCTTCCATGTATTTTTTTAAATTTCCTGGTTAGCTTTAACCTCCATGTATTTGTGGTCTTTCCAAGTTTTTTCTTGTGGTTGACTTCAAGTTTCATAGCATTGTGGTCTGAAAATATGCATGGTATGATCTCAGTATTTTTGTACTGATTGAGGTCTGATTTGTGACCCAGTATGTGATCTGGAGAATGTCCCATGTGCACTCGAACAGAATGTGTATTCTGCTACTTTAGGGTGAAATGTTCTGAGTATATCTGTTAAGTCCATCTGGTCCAGTGTATCATTCAAAGGCATTGTTTCCTTGTTGATTTTCTGCTTAAATGATCTGTCCATTGCTGTAAGTGGGGTGTTAAAGTCCCCTACTATTATTATATTATTATCAATAAGTTTCTTTATATTTGTTATTAATTGATTTATATATTTATAAATTTATATTTTCCCAAGTTGGGGGCATAAATATTTACAATTGTTAATTTGAAGATTTTTTAAATTTCCCTTTTGATTTCTTCTTTGATCTTTGGTTGTTGAGGACTGTGTTATTAAATTTCTACATATTTGTGAATTTTCCAGCTCTCCTCCTGTTGTTGATTTCTAGTTTGATACAATGTGTCTCATATTAGTGTAACTATCCCTGCTTTCTTCTGGTTACCCTTATTTCTTTTGCTTGAAATATCTTTTTCCATTTCTTCACTCTTAGTCTTTGTGTGTCCTTAAAGCTTAAGTGAGTCTCTTGTAGGCAGTATATAGGTAGGTCTTGTCTTTTTATCCATGCAGCCATTCTGTATCTTTTGATTAGAGGATTTAATACATTTACAATTAAAGTAATTATTGCTAAGGTCTTCCTATTGACATTTAATTGTTTACTGACTGTTTTATAGATCATGTCTTCTTGTTTTCTCTCTTGTTGTCTTTGTGATTTTATGACTTTTTGTAGCAGTATGTCTTAATCCTTTGTTAAAATTTTGTGTATCTACTATGTTCTTTGCGGCTCATGTAAAATATATTTTAACATCTTATTTTTAGCAGATAACAACTTCAATACCATACAGAAACTTTATACTTTTACTTCTCCCTTCCTCATAGTTCAGGTTATTGATGTTACAATTTACATCTTTTTATATTATGATACAATAACAAATTATTGTTATTTTTAATATATTTGTTTTTTAACTTTTTAACTAGAGTTGTAAGTGATATATGCATAATCATTACAATATTAGAGAATCTGGCTTTGAATATATATTTACATCTGTTGGTGAGTTTTATACATTCATGTTTTTAGGACATTAATTATGTTCTTTGAGCCTGAAAAAATGCCCTTTAGCATTTCTTGTAAGACAGGTTTAGTGGTGAACTCTTCAGCTTTTGTTTTTTGGGGAAAGTCTTTATCACTTCTTCATTTCTGAAAGACAGCTTTGGTGGGTATAGTAGTCTTGATTAACTTTTTTTTCTTTGAATATTTTGAAGAAATTATTCCACTTTCTCCTGGCCTGCAGTTTCTGCTAAGAAACTTATAGTCTTACAGGGACTCTCTTTTGTGTGACAAGTTGCTTTTCTCTTGCTGCTTCCAAAATTCTCCCTTTGTCTTTGACTTTTTACAATTTAATTATGATGTGTCTCAAAGTTATTCTTTTTGGATTTAACTTATTTGGGATGCTCTGGACCTCGAGAATCTGATGCCCATTTCTCTCCCCAAGTTTGGGACATTTTCAGCCATTATATCTTCAAATAGTTTTTGCTTTTTTTCTTCTCCTTCTGTCATTATCACAATACACATATTTTACTTGATGCTGTCTTATAAGCACCATAGACTTTTTCCCCCTTATTTTGTTCTTTTTTTTTTTTCTTTTTACTCCTCTAGATAATTTCAAATGACTTGTCTTTGAGTTCACTGATTCTACTGCTTGGTTGAGTCTACTACTGAAGTTCTCTATTGAATTCTTCAGTTCAGTCATTGTATTATTCATCTCTAAGGTTTTTGTTTTCTTTATTTTTACAGTTTCTGTTTATTTGTTAGATTTCTCATTTTGTTCATGTGTTGTTTTTCTAATTTTATTTGTCTATTTGTGTGTTCTTATAGTTAACTAAACTTCTTTAAGATGATTATTCTGAATTCTTTGTCAGAAAGTCCATAGAATTCCATTATTCTGGTATTAGTTATCAAAATTTTATTAGTTTCCTTTGGCATTGTCATCTTTATTTGATTCTTTATGGTCCTTGTATCCTTGCACTGGTATCTGCACATTTGAATAAGCAGTCCCTCTTCCAGACATTGGAGGTTTATTTTGGCAAGGAAAGTCCTTCACCAGTCTGCTTAGCTGACTGATTAACTGGTAACATTTGTGGGCAGGCACAGCTTACTGTTGAGGTCTCCAGTTGAGCAAGGCCCCTACCCATGGTCTGAGGTTGGGGAGGGTTGTCACTGGCTGTTCTCTGCAGTTGGGTGAGCCCGCTGGCTCGGCTTCATTTTCAAGCGAGGCCAGTGAATAAGCACCCTAGTTGGGTAGGGGTGCTGTTAGGGTGAGGTCTTGGGCTGTATTCCCTGGCAAGGCAATACCTCTGATTGGACCCTGAAGTTGGGCAAGGTCTCATGTTGTGCACCCTAACTGAATAGTGCTGTTGGCTAAACTCCATGTTCATGAGACCACAAGCGTGGCTTCACAGTATGACAGACCCACAGGCTGTGCCCCAAGTTTGTATAGAGTCACAGGCTGTGCTTCATGATTACTTAGACCACTGGCTGTGCCCCTGTGTTGGGTAAGGTCACTTGCCAGGCTTTCTAGTTAAGGGCATTCTTTAGCTGTATCTCAGTGTTAGTTGATGCTGGAGACTATATGCTCCATGGTTGGGTGGAATTATTGTCTGAGCTTTTATTGGGTGGGGCTGAAGGCTATCCTTCATAGTGGGGCAGGGCCACTTGCTGGGCTTCTTGCCTATACAAGGTTGCAGGCTATATTTAGTAATTGGACAGGGCCATAAGCGATTTTGCTGCTGGGTAGAGCTGTTGGCTGGGCTTCACAGCTAGGCAGTACTTTAAACTGGGTTCCAAGTCTTCCCAGGACCACTGTTCAGGTTCTGTGGTCATTCCCAACATTTTGGCAGGGCTGCTGGCTTGACTGCCTGCCTGAATAGAGCTATAGTATGGACTCCACAACTGCTCAGGTTCAATGGCCAGACAGTCCTGGTTGAGTGGCATGGGAGTATATGGTTAGCTGTTGGGCAAGGTTGCAACTCAGAGCCATATAATGGGCTCGACAGGAGGTATGATCTTTGGCTGGAGACCCAAATCATGCAGAACACTTCAACCAAGCTCCCAACTGGACAGAGCCAACAACTCAGCTCTGCAGAAGTGCAGAATCACTGACTGAGATCTCTGCTCAGTTGCTACTGCAAGCAGGAATACAGTCCACCAAGATCTGGTACAGGTTGCTATAATCCTTGCCTCTGTTCTCTGTCTCTATCTGATTCTCGGTGGTCAAACCCCCAGGCTTCCCTAGTGATCCCCAGGAAGTAAGACCTAAGTGGGCTACCCTGGAAGCATTCCATAACACTGGGGGAGCTGAATGTCCACTTGGGTTTTCTTTTCCTCACTGGAGAAACTATAAGCCAAGCACTGACTCAGTGCTGTGCTGGTCTGGGGAAAGGACAATGCAATCAAAATGCAATCTTTACTCTTACCTTTTTACTGTGGTCCTTCTGTACCTCCGTGATCTAGGGGAGTGCTTCAGCCTCACCCTCAGGTTCTGGGATTTTCACAATGGTGGCCTTTTATATGGATACTTGCTATTTGGTCTTTCTCTAAGGATGAATGAATTCAGGAATGACTTATGTCACTATCCTAATGCTGTCACCTCAGCTATGGAACTTCTGTCATAAAGCATTTGAAGAGGAACACTTTGTGTTTTCTCAAACTTACTTTGAATATTTCTGATTTTTATTCATAGAGCTGACATTATTCCTATAGAGTAATATCCTAACTCTAGAATGACATAGGAAATCCTTTGCAAGCATAATTTAAGCTATCAATATCTGACCTCGAATTGTAGTATTACTTCATGGGAAATTCCAGATGTCACATTGGACAGATTCACTCACCACAGGGCAAATAGAAGATATAAATAAATAATGAGAACATCTTGTCTCTTGCTTAAATGCTTAATTTATGGTATCTGTTATGTTCTTCCAGATACAGCCTCTCTGGATATTTTACTTTTTTATTTCACTGTTCCATCTTCCTTGCCTCACATCTTTAAATATGAGATCTCCCCCAAGATTATTCTCTCTTTACTTCTCCAAGTATTCTTGCCTTTGAAGATATTCTCATGTCTTGGGAGTCATCACTTATGACCTTCCCAGAAAATGATTTATCTTTTTGCCATATCATGGGACACTTACTCAGCCTTTTAAAGATAGTTCCTGCCCCCATTAATCTCAGTTACATTTCCAAGAACTGAGAAGAAGCTCTATCCGGAAGAATACAACAAATACCATAAATGAAGCACAAACTGGCTATCTTATCATTCATATCATTTAGTCATAATCAATAGTTTTGATTCCTTTAGCAATAATTAATACTATCTCACCCCTTCCCCAAAATAATAAATAACTGTACCGGTGTATTTCAACATGACATTGGAAGTTCTAAGGTGAACCAGAAGTGTTGCCTGTTTTCAGCAATTGGCAAATTGAGTCTTTTTTCCCTCTGGTTTTACATAAGTGGTAAAGTGCCCATTTCTCTGGCTTACCCTCTCAGTCCTGGAAAACTATGATAGGTGTTCCACTGTAGCAAATACAAAGCATTAGAGAATCATCCTCTCCCCAGATTATCTTCAAACTATTGGTCCAGGCTGAACAATAGAATTTCAGTTATATTTTCTCATAGAATCCTTCCAAAAATCTAGTGGTGCTTTATTTTCCCCATTTTACAACTGAAAAAAACAGGCTCAGAGAAAGGTAAGAATATAGCAGATGGCAGAGCTGGCTCTGTCTAGTTCCTTTATTATGACTTCTGTGCCTCTAAGCCACACTACTTCTTGAAATAACCAGCCTTGGGCTTATATTTTACCTTGTTGGGGTTCTTGATATTTTTCATCTTTTTTAGAGAACCCATCAGGGCTGGACTCACAGAGAAGCCAAGTAACAAATGCTGAAAAATTGTGATTATCTTTCTGAGAATTCTTATCAAATTAATTTTTATCTGAGGAAGTCATTAACCATTAACAATTATTAATACTTTAGCATGGATTTTTTCAATCACCTAGCCTGTTTCCCCAGCAGAACCCTAAATGTTGGTGGGGAGAACAGAATTAAGAAAAAGAAAGGCCTAGCCATGTCACAGGATAACAGACACGAGTCCCAGACAGGGATGATGCAGAGTGACAGCTGGTGATGGGCAGAACAGAGATGAAAAAAGGGGCTCAAAACAAGACATGGAAAAATGATAAACACAGATTTCATCTGCTTCATAATTTTTCCCAGGAAAAATCTTGCCTCATACACATCTTTGGTGCCTTTTTTAGTAACAACACATGTGTGTTTCTTTTTTATTCTTTTTGTTGTTCTCCTTGGAATTTTAAATGCCTTTCAGCTCATAAACTCAATAAAAATACCATGGCACATTTTTTCAAAAGAATTTTATGATCCAAGGAACTATTGCTTAATCATACAGCCTGATGTTGGATTTATTTTTCACTTTAAAAAATTCTTCCTTAAGCAATGTCACAAAGATGCTACCTATTCTTTAAAAATAAACAAGAAAGAGAGGGAGAGAAAGAAATAAAACTTGTTTTTCAAGGAAAGAAGCACTTTTCTTTCTAGAAGATTGGAAAATGAGAACTAGATTGAAAAATAAGGCAAGGGGAGCATCAGTAACAAATTCCCATATCTAAGATGTAGACTTCTTTGAACAGAATTTTAAAATGTATATTGTATGCTTGAATTCTGTGCTAAAGTGTTCAGTTGTCTAAATACATAACTCTGGGAAAAGAGTTTGCAAACATCTGAGAAGAAACATCTGCCTGACTTATGGTCTTTCACCCATTTCTAAAAAAAAACAAAAAACTATCATTGTAGTATCTAACATCTAAACAGATGTAACACTATGGGAGTTAAAAGTTGAATATATAAAAATGAAAGTGTCTTCTTTTATTCTGTTAGGACAAAACTTGGTTGGATTTATTGAAGTGTGATTTTTCCCATCTGTATAGAATGGTATGATCATTGTTAATAGGGGAATATCTTAAGAAAAGATGAAGCCAAATAAAGCTAAGAAGCTTTCTCAATAGAATCTTTAAAAGCAGTCAAAGATGAGAGGACTTATTAATAGTTAGGAAAGAATGATAAAGGTATACATGACTCTTCTTTCTGAGGTAATTTCCTTGAAAACCCTAAAAAATAGCAACTTTGAAAATTTGAGGTCAGTGGCATTAAGGAGTAAAGGACTTATTTAAATCTTTATCTTCTGAATGATTTTTATGACTCTGGTCTTAGGCTTGCTTGTTCTGAACTGTTGTATCATAAACCAACAGAGAAATAGAAAGAACTCTGCACCTACCATTATGCAAAAATTGGTCTACCACTATCCCTGCTCTACTACTAAAGAGCTGTACATTGTTGGGTGAGTCATTCTTTGGTTTCTCAGTTTACACATTACACAAAGGGAGCTATGCAGAACCTCCCAGGATGGCTGTGTCAGGAAGGGATGCTGAATGGGCAGGAGTGTTCTTCTGTTACTAGGTGAGTCAGAAAAAAAATCTTTGTATGTATATCTAACGTATTGGCTTCTGTATAGGCTTTCTTCAGAAGAAAAGATTCTATAACTTAAAAAAATAAAAGCATTAGCTTGGATATTCCCAAATTTTTATTAGCCTTACAGATGGTGACCCTATAAAATGTATTTGCCCATTCATTAATTCAGCAAAGTTTTTGAGTACTTTCTATGAACCAAGAACTCTACTAAGCAATGGGGATACCAAGGGGAACAAGACTAGCAAGATTCCTGATCTCAGATTTTATAATATTGTGAACATTGACCATATAGACTAGATCACTGCAAGTAGTGATAAATGCAGTAATGGACATAAATAGGGTGATGAAAAAGAAAAGCTGGTTAAGGGGAAAGAAGCCTGCTTCCAACAGGGCATTGAGGGAAGCCTTCTCTGTATAGGGGAGGATTAAGTTGATACCTGAAGAATGATAAAGAACCAGCCATGCAAAGAACTTTGGGAGATTATTCAAGGTAGATGGAAAAGCAAGGGCCAAGATATGGAAGTGAGAATGGTATAGGTATTTTTGGAAGACTAAAGAGAATCTAATCATAGTTGTAGCATAATGAATAGTGAAAAGTTGTTTGAGATGAGCTTGAAGAAATAAATAGGAAGCAGATCATGAAGGATTATTTAAATCATGGCAAGAAGTTTGGATTTTTTTCAAAGTATACTGAAAAGGCATTGAAAGGTTTCAAGCAGAAGAGGAACATAGTCAGTGATGGGAATCACTATATAACTCACAAACTTTGTTTAATATATCAAATGTTATTGGCTACCTCAATGGATACAATAAATCCCAGGGGACAAAAATAGAACAAAATAAATTTGAATTACAAGAGCATGTTATGTATCAAGATAATTCAAAGAGGGAGAGAATGGTCTTTTTAACAAATGGTGCTAGAACAAGTAGAAACCTGCATATAAAAGAATAAAGTTGGACCCTTGCTTACACTACACACAAAAATTAACTCAAAATGAGTCTTAGACTGAAATTTAAGAGCTAAAACGATAAATGTCTTGGAAGAAAACATAGGAGTAAATCTTCATGAGCTTGATTTATACAAAGTTTTCTTAGATAACACAAAGTACAAGTGACAAAAGAAAAAATAAATTGGACTCCATTAAAATTAAAAGTTTTGTACTTCAAAAAACCCATTAAGACAGTGAAAAGACACCCATGGAAAGGAAGAAAATATTTGCAGATCATATATGATAATGGACTTGTATCCAGAATATATAAAGAACTCTTCCAACTCAATAGTAAAAAGGTAAACCAATTGAAAAATTAACAGAACATTTAAACAGATGTTTCTCCAAAGGAGACATATAGTTAGCCAATAAGCAATTGAAAAGATGATCAACATCATTAGCTATTAGGAAAATGCAAATAAACCACAATGAAATACCACTTCACTTGACTAGGATGGTTATAATAAAAAAATTTTAAATTAAAAAAAATATCAAGTGTTGATGAGGATGTAAATATACAGTGCTGATGAGATATAAAATGGTGCAGCCACTTTGTAAATCAATTTGCCAGTTTCTCAAAATGTTAAATATGGAGTTACTACATGATCCACCAACTCTATTTCTAGGTATATATTCAATAAAATTGAAAACAGGGTTCAGATAAAAACTTGTACATAAATGTTTATAGCAGCATTATTTATGATAGCCAAAAAGTGGAAATAACCCAAATGATCATCAACTGATGAATTAGTAAATGTATATTAATAAATGTAGTATGTCCATGCAATGGACCATTACTTGGCAATGCAAAGAAGTTATATACTCCTACATGCCAGAACTTTGATGAACCTTGAAAACATTATGCTTAGTGAAAGCAGCCAGTCAAAAGAGACCACATGTTATATGACATGTCCCATATAAGGCAAATCCAGAAAGACAGTAAGTAGGCTAGTGGTCGCCTAAGGCTGGGGAAAGGGGGAGGGTGCGGCGCAGTGGTTGGGAGGAAATGGGAAATGACTGCTTATGGGTACAGGGTTTCTTTTGGGGTGATGAAAATATTCTAAAATTGATGGCGATGGTTGCACAATTCTGTGAATATACTAAAAATCATTAAATTGGACACTTGAAATGGGTTCATAATATGGTATGTGAATTATATCTCAAAGTTGTTTAAAAAATAGATGTGATGTGTTACTTTGAAGACAGTACAGCTATCCTCACATATTTAAAGTAATAGACTAGAATCCCAGACTCCTTCTATTTTATGAGTAGGCTCAACATGAAGCCAACTATTCTTTGTCAACATGACATTTATATAAAAGCATTCTTATTTTTGTAATTGTTGAAGAAATCTATTAAAACATACACATTTAGAAATTATTGCTATTTTTCCAGTCTGCCCTGCAAGCTTCTAAATACACAAACAGGTTGCAGTGGGTATGTTAACTTTTAATAGCCAACATTTTGGAGCAAGATATTTCTTATGCATTTCAGAACAAGCATTAAAATTAACCAGCCTAATATCAGTGGAAGTTTACTGCCACCCACCCCGCCCCACCACTGCAAGAAGAGAAAACCTGTCTTTGAAGAAAAAAAGATGTGGACAGAAGAACCAGGGGAAACCTTTCTGATTATACTATCAGAAGAAAATACAATATAGAATACAGTCAACCCCCTTTTTCACACATAATGTATTATTCAAGTGTACAGAAGTTTACTGTGCAAAATGTTCCAAATAGATCCATATGTTACATTTCTTAGAAATTAAAAGGTAGTATAAAAATGTCAAACTACTCTTCACCTTTTATTCATAAACTTTGGTTTTACTTCCAACTTTACTACATGTTTTTTAAGATGTTATTTCTTTAAAAATGGATGCCAAGTACACTAGGTTACTATCTGATTAAGGCTAAATATTTTCTACTTTGGGCATGCTAGTTTATTAAATATTAAGCATCAATTGTATGCCAGGCACCATTTTGGGTACTAATGTTATAGCAATAAACAAAACAGACAAGTTCCCGGCTGTCTCGGAACTTCCACTGTAGTGTGGGAAGGCAATGTAAACAAGAAAGATAATTTCTGATAGTGATAAGTGCTGTGAAGAAAATAAAACATAGTAATGGGATAAAGAGTGACTAGGTATAGGCTACTTTAAATTGGGGTAGTCACAAAAGGACTACCTGGGGTTACACTGAGCCAGATGCCTGAAGATAAGAAGAAGCTAGTCATGTGAATATCTAAGAAAAAGCTTTCTAGACAAAGGGAACATCTAATGCAAATCCCCTAAGGCAGAAAGGGCATTTATTAGATGCACTATTAGTAAAGGAGAAATACGACCAAGTAGCTAGAATGTAGAATGTAGTAAGCAACTGGAAAACATGATGTCAGAGAAATAGAAGGAGCCAGATCATGTGGAGGATAACAGACCATGATAAGAGGTTTGGAGATGCTGCTGGTTTCAGTGGACAGCCATTTGGAAGGTTTTAAATAGGGAGGAGTGTTTGATTAACATTGTTAGTGATAATTTGGGGTATTTTGAAGAAACAGACTATGAGGATAAAAGTGGTTTTGGAAGGCTGTGGCAGTAGTGTAGATGAAAATTGGTATGGTGGTTTGGAATGTAAGGGGGCAAGAGAGATAGTGTTCCAATTCAAGACATATTTTGGAGATACAGCCGACTAGATTTGCTCATTGTTTGGATGTTGAGAAAGAGGAAAAAAATTATAAAGAATAAATCCTGGTTTTTGCTGGAGTAACTGAATTGGTAATCACGCTATTAAATGTATTATGGGGCTACAAATTGGTACTTACATATGTGCAAATATTAATTTCATTATTTTTGTTTCATCTGGTTTTCCTCACAAGCTCTAACTTACTGATTAGTGAGGAATGTTGGGGGGCCTGAGGGAAAAAGAAATTTTTATTTTTTTAAATTTTTTTTTAAGATTTTATTTATTTGAGAGTGAGCAAGAGAGAAAGCATGAGGAGGGGAGAGGCAAAGGGAGAGGGAGAAGCAAACTCCCGTGCTGAGCAGGGAGCCTGACACAGGGCTCCATCCCAGGACCCTGTGGACTCATGACCTGAACCACAGGCAGACACTTAACCAACTGAGCCACCCAGGTGCCCCAGGAAAAGAAATTTTTAAATCCAACTCAGCTGAAAGCTTAAACAACTTATTCCTAAATATTAGTAGTAGATAAGACTCAGAATCTTATGATGTTGCTTCTCAGATTTATCAGTTCTTGGCCTCCCTCTTTTACTCCTTTCCATTAGAGAGTCTGAATTTCTGCTGATGGCAAGGATAAAGAGGCCTTAGTTCTAGATGCATGTGTTATTCATAGCGATAGGGACATGGTAACATCCCTTGTCAGTTTGCTTGCTGCCTACCCTGCTGGCCTGTGATGATGATGTCCCTATGCTAGTAGTTTTCCTTTCTTTGGTGGGCGGAGTGGGGGGGGGGGTTCCCTGTCAGCTTCCGCTAATCTGCAGATCCCTCTCAGGTCTTCTGGATTCTCATTCAGTTCTAGCCCAGGAAATCTGCTCTTCAGCCCTTAAGGCAGAGCCACGTCTTTCTAGAGTATGGGCCACTCCCCCCACCCCACCCCCACAAGCTCCCCAGGTGTTTCTAAGTTCCCATCTACGTCATATAGGAATCAAGGAGTAGCTCAGGAAAATTTAACAAATATTCCTCATTTTTACTTTCTTGAGCATCCAAATTGATGCGGCCATAAACCAAGTGATATCTAAAAAGAAGGTAACTTTCCTTCATCCTGAAGAGGTAGTAGGGAACAAGGGTTTCACTCTGCCAAAACTCAGAAAGAAGAATATCTGAACATCTATGTCTCTCCCTCCCTCTTTGCCTTCCTGCATACTCCTGGAATCAAAAGGAAAAAAAAAAAAAAACCTGGTTTTCTCTATATTTCCCCTATGTCATATCCTCATCCTTCTATCATCTAGTAAAAGCCTTAAAGTACTGTTGTGACAGGTGGAAAGTATGTCTTCTCTATAATATAGGACAGCCCATGTGCTAGGTGCTCCAGGTTCAACTTGTGAATTTTAAAGTTGGAAACAATAAAACAGAAAAATTTTCTCTTAATACATTCAGCCCTTCAGCATACAAACCCCTCAACCCAAATAGGGTAAAGTCTATGTATTCAAAAAGGCAAAATAGAAAAACAATTTTAATAATTTTCAAATATTGTCCCCATTACAGCAGAGATGGGGAAGATAAGGAGAGACAAGGTTTAGGGGTTTGAGGAGGGAATTCAAGGTTCAGTTTGGGACACATAAAGTTTGAGATACCTATTAGAAATTCAAAACGATGTCAATAGGTGGGAAAATCAGAAGGTCACTGGTGCAGTCAGGACAGGTGACATAACTTTAAGAATCATTAGACTATACGAAGATAAAGAGATGTTATAAGTAAGTAGAAAATTTGAGAAGCATGCTGCCATGTAAACAGAAGTTTTAAGAAGTTGCAAGAGTGGAAAACAGTTTCAGATAAAATGAGCCGTTGGATTATTGGAGTTGGCTATTTGAAGGTCAGTTGTCCGAAAGGAAGCAATTTCAGAGTTGTGGTAAGGAAAAAAAAATTTCAGAGTTGGTCATTCATCCAAATGAAGATGGAATGAAAAATAAGGAAAGAGTGACAATGAGCATAAACAGATCTTTCTAAAAGCTTTGCTATGATGGGGAAGCAAGAATGGAACTAGAAAAGTGCATGAGAAATTGAATGAGTGAATAGAAAGGGAGGGAGGGACATGAATGAGGTCAAGGAAGGATTTTTCTCAAATGAGAGCTATCTAGCATGTTCGATTGCTGTTGGAAGTGATTCAGTTAAGAGAAAAAAATTGATAGTGCAAGCGTAGGAGAAGGCCTTGACGAGCACATGGGTTTTAGATGCAAGTGAGGAGCTGGCCTCAGACAAGAAACAGAAACTTCTTCCTTCGTAAGAGAAGGGAAACAACATGTGCGTACATAAGGAGGTGTGTTGGTAGCTTGGGTGTTGGGAAGAGGTGTTTCTTGTTTGATTGCTATTGGTGTCAGTGCAGCATGAGGCAAGGTCATTAACTTGAAAATGAGGTGAGAATGGAAGTTTGAAGAATGTGCAAGCCATCTTGCAGAGTAATAACAAATTTCTCAATTATACACATTTGTGAGACTTAAGTTTGTCACATTTTTACATTATCCACAAATTTTTATTAATATTTAAATATATAAACACAATGATGCTTAAACTGTATTGTTGGTTGGCAGATGGCATTGGCACACAGTAGTGTCAGCTGACAACTGAATATTTGAGTTCAGTGCAGTTATGGAGTGCTGATATAATATAAGGGTTTATGAATTCCTTCTCATACGAGTATTGCAACAAAGGCCTAACAGTTTTAAGAATTGTAAGTTTAAGTCACATAACTACAAATTAAAGAAAAAATATAATCTCAATAGATGAAACAAAAAGTATTTATAAAAATTTAATATCAATATTGACTATCATACATAATGGTGAAACTTCAAAGAAATGAGCAGAGATCACCACTATTCACTATTTCTATTCAACATTTACTCAGAGACCCAGACAGTATAGTAAAATAAGAGAAATAATCTATAGATAAATTATTAGAATTAATGAGATTTTAGCAAGATGCTAAATATAAGAATATACAAAAATATAAACTCTATTCTTCTTCCCCAGCAACAGCAGTTAGAAAACTTTAAAAAATACTTTTTACAATATAATCAACAACAAAATTAAGCACCTAGGAATAAATCTAACAAATGATTTGCAAAATTTTATTGAAAAAAAATGTTTATTAACAAAGACCTAAATAAATGGAGAGATAGTTTATATTCATGGATAGGAGGACTCAATATCAAAAAATTATCAACTTTCCCCTAAATTAGTCTATGAATTCAGTATAATTTTAGTCAAAATTCCCATAAGAATTTTTTATAGGACCTAATTGATGAGGAGTGATTTTATAAGGAATGTGGAAGAACAAAGGACAAATATCAAGACAGTTTTCAAGAACAAGTTGCAAAGGGTGGGAGCACAGTGGTGTGTAGAAGGGAGAACTTGCCCTCCCTGATATCATAACTTACTAAAGCTAGAGTAATTTAGTTAGTGTCACGCTCATTCACAGAAAGACAAGAGACCAGTGGAAATAGAAGATAACCTAGACTCATATCTCAGTATATTTTGAAATTCAAAGTTTGATAAATTAATTATAGATTACAGATCATTAAGAAAAGGATGAAATATTCAATAAAAGATACTGGTACAATTGGTTATCCAAATGGAAAACAAAATGAAGCAGCTTCTTCACACCAGTGTACACACACACAGAAGAATGAAATTCCAATTGAACACTTAGCTGTGAAAATCAAAATGTTAACTATGAGAACATTTATGAGAACATTTCATGATCTCTAGAGGGAGAGGAGAAGGATCCCCTAAACACTGAAAGAAATAAGAAAATATTAATGAAATATGACTATGTTAAAACTGCAAACTTGTATTAATCAAAAGTTATGTTAAAGTGAAAAAATAAGCTGCAAGCAGAGAGAAGAGATCTGTATTATATAGAATGAGCAAAATACGAGTATCAGGAATATGTATAAAAACTTTTATGTATAACCCAAAAAGAATAGCTCAGGAGAATACTGGACAGAAGATAAGAGCCAGAGAGTCAAATAGAGATGTCGGATAACTTTATGAATAGATAATCATTCCTCCTTAATAATCAGAAATATGCAAATTGAAAACACAAACAACATATCATTTCCCACAATGAGATGGATATATTTTAAGTCCGATAGTACCAACCATTACAGAAGGTTTGGAGTAACTGGACTCAAACGTCGCTGTGAAAATGTAAATTGACAAAACTACTTTGGAAAACAATTTGACAATATCTTGTATACTTGAAGATGCGTATATTCTGTAACTCAGCAATTTAACTTCAGGGGCAATACTGTCAAACACAAAACAAAACAAACAAACAGACCTTTGACATGGCGCATAGAGGGATGCACAAGGTATTTATTGCAGCGTTATCTATAACAGCAATAAAACCCACACCAAGAATTCATCAGTAGGAAAGTGTTTAAATAAGTTGTGATTTGATAAGAAAATGGAATCCTGTAGAATTAAAAACAGAAAGTGAATGGATTAATGACATTGATTAATTTCAAAAACAAAATGTGTGTTTAAAAAGTTTCAAAAGAATACTTGAAGTATGCTTATTTAAAGTTTGAAAAGATGCAAAATAACCATATATTGCAAATGGAGTAAAAGTATAAAGAAATGCATGGGAATGATAAACAAATTGAAGGCAATGGTTGAACCTGAGTGAAGAGGGAGGGTAACTTGTTTGGAGAGGTATGTGTAAAGGGAATTCAATTATGTACGTATGTATATTGTTTCTTTCTCTTCAAGTGGGTGGTGGGTACATGGGTATTTATTGTACCTTCTAATATCTTTTTATATGTATTTAAATATTACACAATAAACCTTAAAAAGGCAACAGTAGTTAGTGAGAACTAACACTGACCTAAGCTCTTCAGTGTAAGTCCAGTTCTTTCTAAACTTTACATGCGTTATCTCATTCAATCTTAGCAACTCTTTGAAAAGGTATTATTTTACTTCTTTTATATAATGAGAAACTAAGGCCTTTAGAAGTTAAATAATCTATTTATGGTCGTATTGCTGTAAGGTGACAGAGCCAGAATATGAAACTAGCAGTCTGACTTTTAAATGTTCACACCATTAACCTCTAATGAAGGTTAATCTGCCTCTTTTTAAAACTCGGCATTAACCACAAAAAAACTCAGGTTAGTGCAACTATCATTTCGACCTCTGGATGCAGCTAGAACTACAGCAATAGAACTTTACCATTTTGGCTTCGAAATTCAGTGACTTTCTGAGGCTAGAAGAGCATTTGCTCAGGAGCATAGGGCATGAGTCACTTCCTTAGGTATCTGTTTATTCGTTCAACAAATATTTATCAAGAACCTACATAGCACAGTGGTAAACCACAATTTATTTCTTGTCTACATCATTTTTGCAGTTTTCCAAGCTTTGGGACACGAATTTGAGGTTTCCATTTTCATTTCCAACTAATGCAAGGAGTGCTGTGATTAATTATTAGCCATTTTAGAACTTGCATCCTCTGGCTTACTGTGGATCTCATTTAAGCCTAATTGTTGTTGACCTGCAAATTTACATGATATCTAAAATATTTAGCCAGTTGACGCTTAAAAAGAGTATTAAAAAATTCTGTCTACTTTGTCTAAACAAAATACAGATTGAAATGAAAATATTGTTTTAAACAGTTTAATATGACTACCTCTTTTTTCTCCATGTATTTCCCTCTCTCCTTTTTTCCACAGACCAGAGAAAATCTCTTTAATCTACTCCAATAAGATTTTGAGATTCTTCTTCTTTTTTTTTTTAAAGATTTTATTTATTTATTTGACAGAGAGAGACAGCCAGCGAGAGAGGGAACACAAGCAGGGGGAGTGGGAGAGGAAGAAGCAGGCTCCTAGCAGAGGAGCCTGATGTGGGGCTCGATCCCAGAATGCCGGGATCATGCGCTGAGCCAAAGGCAGACGCTTAACAACTGTGCCAACCAGGCGCCCCAGATTCTGAGATTCTTCTTGACCATGTTTTAGATATATTTTATAATCCTATACATTCATCAAGATGTTGAACCCACAGTAGCTCATAGAACTGGTAAAATGGATGCACTGGGTTTACTTTAATTACAGTCTCACCAATTAAAATGGATTACACTGAAACCAAGTAATTTTCTTCCTATAAATAAAGAACAGTTTAGTTTTATCTATCTTGACTGGCTTGTATATATAAACTTTACTCACTAGACCTCTAAATCATGGTGACCTATTTTTTAAACAATTACACAGGGGCTCCTGGGTGGCTCAGTTGGTTGAGCATCCGACTCTAGGTTTCAGCTCAGGTCATGATCTCAGGGTTGAGAGATCAAGCCCACATGGGGCTATGGCCTTGGTGCAGAATCTGCTTGAGATTCTCTTCCTATCCCTCTTCCCCTCCCCTGACTCATCTGCGCGCACTCTTTCTCTCTCTCTCTAAAAAAAATCTTCAAAAATAAATAAATATAAAAAAACAATATTTATTGTTGAAAAGTAATCCTCATTTTTATGTAGTGTTTAATTCAGTGATTATGTGATGTAAGTATTTAAACACTCCATCTAGTCCTTTCCTTAACAGTTTATTTTCTTTTTTTATATTGGATATCCAGGGACCTGAAGGAATTGTGGGAACTCCAGGACAAAGAGGTCGTCCAGGGAAAAAGGTAATTTTTTAAACATCTTTTTATGGGTTTTTTTTTTTACATTTTTTTCCTTTTACATCTTTTTATAGCAGATCTTTCTTCTGATGTGCCCCAAGCTCCATAGGATGCTATGTGATATTTTTATTTGCACTAGATATAAAGTAATAAAGAACTATAAATTGGCTTTAAAAGGCATGTTTGTATAAATTAATATTTAACTATACTTAGGAATACCCATCACCTTAATTATTTAAAGGCAAATTTCCTACTCTGTAGTTTCTATAGAGATCTTTGCCTTTCCTTCTACTGTTTGCCAAAAATTCTTTAGTAGACTATGGACAGGAAAAGAGAGAAAAGGAAAATACTATACCATTTGTGCTATTTAGTAACAACTTTAGTAAAATGGTTAGGGGAAAGGAATATGATTAGAGTTTTTTCTGGGTTCATTAGTACTGTTTATCTAAATTGAAAAGGTTAATGATTGATTTTATCTTTCCCATATATTGACTAAGAAACAAATCAAGAGTATGGTTTGTTTCTTTTATATTTTACTAAGGAAATGATATTTATAAAATTCTAGAATGTTATAATTAAAAATTCATCTTTGTATGGAGTCAATAATTTATTCAAGTATTGGTGAGACAGAAATTATTTTCTTTATTCTACCACAACAGTTATGAATATATTACTGTATTTAGCTTCAAATCACACCATATCGAATTCCCAAAGTCTAATTTTATCATTTTTACTAATATACACCCACTCCATCTTTGTCATAATGTAGGGACAGTATAAGTGAGAATAAAAGTTAAAGAAAAATGAATGAGGTAAATTTTAGTAGCCATTCTTTTTTTTAATGTTTCAAGTTTTTATTTAAATCTAGTTAGTTAACATATAATGTAATATTAGTTTCAGGAGTAGAATTCAGTGATTCATCACTTACATATTTAGTAGCTATTCTTGCCCATGAAAATAACCCAATACTGAAGTCTCTTTTCACCATTCATATGTTATTTCTAAAATGAACATTAGAAGTGGGACAGTATAAGTCCTTACAATAACCTGCACCCCTGGGAATTATTATGAATACCAAAAACTTCCTGGCCGTGATCACAGTCTAGTTTCTCTTTGTATCTACTTGAATATCAATAATAGAACAGGTTGGTTCCTATTTTCAGAAAACAAATCATAATACTTAAAGTTGCTTCAAAGCAGCTGTATTTTGGTGGTAGAGAATGATCAGCCAGCTTGATGGAAAACAGAAGGTAACTAGTTTTTAAAAATGATGTAAAATGATATAAAAATATTACCGATTAAACAAATGTTATGGATTTTTAAAGGCAGACTCCAAACCAGTGAGTGATGATTCTGAATATACAGAACCATACACTGGAACCTTTTTGCATTAAATAGATCTTGGTGGCATTGAAGTTCTCTAAAGAAACGGGCTTCTTATGGGGCCTGTTTTCTCTGGTAACAAGAAATACGTGCATGCATGCAAGCATACATACATAACAAATTTCAAAATAAAAAAACTTGGTTATTTTGGAATTCAGCATGAACACCAGATCTCCCCTGCTTGTTTGGCCAAAATTATTTTTTTTAATGTTCTTTCTCTAAATTACTTTTAGTTATATCTTTAGGATAACCTAGGTGGTGATGGTACGTTACTATTGTCAGTGATGGTCTCTACTATTATTAAGTTAAAGCAAAGTTACTATTTACAGAATTTTGCTAAACAGAATATCCTCTGGTGTCATTCCAGGTATATGATGTAGTTAATTCATCTAAGTAAAAAATTTGTTTTTTCTCACTTTTCTCTCTTACTAATGACATCCACAGGGCGATAAAGGACAAATAGGGCCCGCAGGAGAAATTGGAAGCAGAGGTGCTCCTGGACAAATTGGGGAAAGTGGTCCTAAGGGTGCCAGAGGAACTAGAGGTGCTGTGGTTAGTATTTGATTTGTTTCCAGACCTGAGTTCACTGTGGATGGAAAAGAAATGTATCCATGTCCTTAAAGTTTCATCCCTTGATTAATTTTACAGAGAAAGCAATAGTTCCATTGAAAATAATCTACCTCCATGGGCTGTGGAGAATTGTAAGCATTCCACAGTACTTAAATGGCTTAGTGGTTTTTGGACATGGAAAGGGGAAAGGGGGAAAAAAAACTCAAAATGGAAATAAAATACGAAATGAAGTCTAAAAAAAATCACATTATAACTCCTAACCTAAGTAAGAAAGTTTATATGCTTTGCACTTAAAATCAGAATTTAATATCTGTATAAAACTATGCTGTCGGGATTGGCAAATTGCATTGAAAATTAGGTTTATTTAAAAATGAGTTTTCTTGTTTTTTCTTTTTATTTTTTTATTATGTTATGTTAGTCCACAATAAAAATGAGTTTTCTTTATAAGCTTGGCCTCCACATGCTCATCTGGAGGGTTTTTTTTTTTTTAACCAGCTGTGATCAATATCCATGACATCTAATATTTAATCTTTTGCATGAACTTTATATGATGTTGGACACAAGGGTAGCGTAATACTTCTGAACCTATAATAGCAAAATTTTATGCTAATATATTTGGACCTGTTCAGAAAGTCCTAGCACAAGAGATGCAGAATATTTGTAATTCAGTGTTTAGTATCTTCACTGTTTCATAAGCTTATATACAAAATGCAGGTATATGTCCTACTCTCCATTAAATGCCCAAACGCTAGACTTTTTACCAAGGCCTTCTTGAGAGCATTGCATAATCCATCTGTTGTCTGAGGAAAGTTTGTCCCAAGCTCATTTTACATATTCATCTTACTACTTCAAGTCTTTGTTATTTCCTTTTATTTAAATTATTAATATTTCTCTGCTTTTGACTTATATGTTAAAAAACTTTATATAATATGATTAATTTTTAATGAACATCAGAATTAATCCAGAGTCTTGCCATCAAAGCAGCCTTCTACTTTGGATTTTGTCTAAAAAGAATATTGACTTTTTAAATATTGACACATATTTAACCTTCCCAAAAAGTTTCATCAAATTCACTCTCCCACCACCAGCACTTCCTATTAACTCTTTTGATGTTTGACAATCCGATAAATGAAAAACCGTGTCTCATTTTCTTTCTATTTACATTTCCCTGATTGAAGTTAAGTAATTTGTATTTTTTTCTGGAAATTGCCTTTTCATGTGTACTTTACATGACTTATATTATGTTGTCTTTTTCTGATTGACTTGCAATATTGCCTTATATATTTTAGGTAATATATTTTGTTAAATATGTTATAAAATATATTACAAATACGTTTCCCTTTCTGTCATTCATCTGTTGTTTGTGATATCTTTTGCTGGACAGAAAGTTAATTATATAGTCAAATTTGTCTGTTCTTTACAGTTCTACATTTTATTTCTTCATTAGAAACACCTTTCCTACCTAAAGTATATAAAAATACTCTTCTATATCCTTCTTCTGATACTTTAATAGCTTTATTTTTACCCCTGACTCATATGAAGTTTATTTCTTTGCTATGAAATAAGTTGCAAAGAACTGATTTTCTCTTTTCCAAATTGATATTCAGTCGTCTCAAAATCATTTAATAAATAGTCAATCTATTTCCCACTTTTCTGAAATACTACCTTTACCATAAACTAAACTCTCAAATGTTTATTGGCCTGTTTTCATTCTGTTTTCTTCTGTCAATCTGTTTGTCTGTTGTTCTTAGGTCCAATACCACATTACTTAAATTATTATACTATTACAGTATTTTTTGAAATCTGTCGGGGCAAATCTCCATAATTCATTTTTCTAAAAAGTTCAGCTCTTACTATAATTCTCTCTTCCATGTGAACTTTAAAAAGAGCTCTTCAAGTTCCTTTAATATTGAAGCTTTCAGTAGAGAAGCACTATGTCTTTCCATTTACTTATATCTTCTTATATATCCTTTAATAAAGTTTTGTTATTTCCTTCATTCTGTTCTTAACTCTAGCTTATTAGGTTTATTGTTAGTTTTTTATGGATTTTATGATTTATAATGCAGTCCTTTTTTCCATTATATCTTCTTATGCTATGTAAGATATCTATTTACTTTAATATTTTTACTTTATATCCACTTTAATGATAGGTGGTTCTTTGGGTAAATAATCATATTTAGAACGTCTGGTTAGTCTAATATTTGGTTTGGCCTAATACCTATTCCGTGCCTTAATTTTTTCATCTCCTGTTTAGTTTCAAACTCAAATAGGAGAGTTGATGTGGAAACTTTTTAATAGTATGAAAGATAAGAGATTCTCGGGATTATTATTTTTGCTCTTTTCAGTTGTCTGAGTCACATTTTCAGTATTTTAGGGGCATTTACTAATTAGCCCTTAATTTATATAGTATCCTCATCTGCAAAATATTGATAGGAAAAGCAGTCAGAGGGTGATTATTGCACATAAGTTGTCAGTCATTTCTATTTTAACAAGTTTGACCAGAGCTGAAACTTTGTTCATTAAAGTATCTGAAACTATCAGTGAATATTTCTCCTTGATCCTGTCATGAACATATCAAATCAAAAACTATCAGGCTATATTCTAATATTCAGTGATGCACATCTACCATAAACTTTGACAGGTGCAAACTACGTTTCCAAGAACTTACTAGAAAACTATGAGATTCTAACAACTGAAAATATTTTTCTTAATATGATTAAGAATATTCATACCAGAATTAACATAGTTAAAATGTCCATGCTACCCAGAGCAATCTACACTTTCAATGCTATCCCGATCAAAATACCGAGGACATTTTTCAAAGAACTGGAACAAATAGTCCTTAAATTTGTATGGAACCAGAAAAGGCCCCGAATCTCCAAGGAACTGTTGAAAAGGAGAAACAAAGCTGGGGGCGTCACAATGCCAGATTTCGAGCTGTACTACAAAGCTGTGATCACAAAGACAGCATGGTACTGGCACAAAAACAGACACCGACCAATGGAACAGAATAGAGAACCCAGAAATGGACCCTCGGCTCTTTGGGCAACTAATCTTTGATAAAGCAGGAAAAAACATCCGGTGGAAAAAAGACAGTCTCTTCAATAAATGGTGCTGGGAAAATTGGACAGCTACATGCAAAAGAATGAAACTTGACCACTCTCTCACACCATACACAAAAATAAACTCCAAATGGATGAAAGACCTCAATGTGAGACAGGAATCCATCAAAATTCTAGAGGAGAACATAGGCAACAACTTCTATGACATCGGCCAGAGCAACCTTTTTCACGACACATCTCCAAAGGCAAGAGAAATAAAAGATAAAATGAACTTATGGGACTTTATCAGGATAAAGAGCTTCTGCACAGCCAAGGAAACAGTCAAAAAAACTAAGAGACAGCCCACGGAATGGGAGAATATATTTGCAAAGGACACCACAGATAAAGGACTGGTATCCAAGATCTACAAAGAACTTCTCAAACTCAATACACGAGAAACAAATAAACAAATCATAAAATGGGCAGAAGATATGAACAGACACTTTTCCAATGAAGACATACAAATGGCTAACAGACACATGAAAAAATGTTCAAAATCATTAGCCATCAGGGAAATTCAAATCAAAACCACACTGAGATACCACCTTACGCCAGTTAGAATGGCAAAGATAGACAAGGCAAGAAACAACAATTGTTGGAGAGGATGTGGAGAAAGGGGATCCCTCCTACATTGTTGGTGGGAATGCAAGTTGGTACAGCCACTCTGGAAAACAGTGTGGAGGTCCCTTAAAAAGTTAAAAATTGAACTACCCTATGACCCAGCCATTGCACTACTGGGTGTTTACCCCAAAGATACAGACGTAGTAAAGAGAAGGGCCATATGCACCCCAATGTTCATAGCTGCATTGTCCACAATAGCCAAATCATGGAAGGAGCCGAGATGCCCTTCAACAGATGACTGGATTAAGAAGCTGTGGTCCATATATACAATGGAATATTACTCAGCTATCAGAAAGAACGAATTCTCAACATTTGCTGCAACATGGACGGCACTGGAGGAGATAATGCTAAGTGAAATAAGTCAAGCAGAGAAAGACAATTATCATATGATTTCTCTCATCTATGGAACATAAGAACTAGGATGATCGGTAGGGGAAGAAAGGGATAAAGAAAAGGGGGGTAATCAGAAGGGGGAATGAAACATGAGAGACTATGGACTATGAGAAACAAACTGAAGACTTCAGAGGGGAGGGGGTGGGGGAATGGGATAGACTGGTGATGGGTAGTAAGGAGGGCACGTATTGCATGGTGCACTGGGTGTTATACGCAACTAATGAAGCATCGAACTTTGCATCGGATTCCGGGGATGTACTATATGGTGACTAACATAATATAATAATAAAATAAAAAAAAAAAAGAAAAGAAAAGAAAGTAAAAAAAAAAAAAAGAATATTCATACCAGAAATAAACTACAGAGACATTTTTTGGTGGGACTTTTGTGGTTCAGAAGAAAAACAAGGCAAAAGTTAGAATGTTACTTTTGTTTTCCCATTTCAGACTAGGTAAAATATTATGCCTCGAAAAATCTAAATTTTAAATGATTAGAGTACTAAATAAATAAATCAATAAACAAATAAATAATAAGAGTATAAGTTTAATGGTTTAAACAGTTGTTTGTTTTCTTTCTAATATTTACTTTATTTTTTAGGGACATTTAGGATTGATGGGACCTGATGGAGAACCAGGAATTCCAGGATATAGGGTAATCATTTCTAATTGAAAATTAAAATGTGTGTATTTACATGAAAATAGTTATATAAAGATGCTATCCCAGTTATGCAAATTAAGATTAAATCTCACTGCTAACAACCTTTCTAATATATTTAGGCTTCAACCCCCTACAGAATGAATCTTGTTTTTCATCAGAATATTGGCAATATCTCATAGCATGGCTTTGGTGCTGTTAGGGAGAACATGCACAAATGGTATGTAGAATGTCTGCTTACTTGTCCTCTTGTTAGGGCCATCAGGGTCAACCAGGACTTTCTGGGTTGCCAGGACCTAAAGGAGAAAAGGTATGTGTGTATATTGACTTTTCAATCCTAAAGTTAAATATTAAATTTTTGTGTTCTTTCTGAAAGTATGCGTGGAAACATTTTCAAGAAATAAAAGAAACACTTCTCAACTTGGGAAGTGTTGCATGTTCTAAAAGATAAATAATAAAGGTCAAAAATGTAAATAAGTCATTAAAATGTCTTCAATTAGTTGTATCAAGATATTCATGAAATAATATATGTTAAAGCACTTTGCAATCTGTAAAGCTTTGTAAAAGTAAAATTAATTACTTATCAAAAGAAATCGTGAGACTACAGATTAAATGACTAACTTGTACATTTATAGCAAAATTTTTTACGGATTAAGAATAACTACAGCAGTACTCCTGTTGATTTACAATATCGTTGGAAACCTGAAACTTCGAGCAAATTCCTAAACTGCTTTTCATGTAATTAAAACAGATTGACACTTCTTAGAATTTATAGGAATCACAGCTGTATAAAATATCCTGTGATAAGTTTTGTAGGTAAAAGTTTTCCATTTAAATAAAGATTGTATATTTCATACATATTAGATAATAGTAGCCTGCATATTTCAAAGGTTATTTTATTAACTTGGTTTTGTTTATAAATCATTATCTTCATTACAGGGTTATCCAGGAGAAGATAGCACAGTACTAGGACCACCTGGGCCTCGAGGTGAACCAGTAGGTCTTTTTCTAAAATTATTTTGATGTTTCAAGATAAAAGGCAATGAAGATAATAGATTGACAGCACTAATCACATCTTTTCAAAGAGTTTTATTTTGTTAGTTTCATAACATGATTTTATAGGCATACAGTATTTGTAGCTGTGTAACGTAAAAGCAAAATCTATTTACATCCAGGTCAAGATCCTTAGCATAATATATAGTTTAATACAGTCACTCTCCAAATCTAACTTTCAGCATTAAATGTACTACAACAACTTTTTGCAGAGATTATCAAAAAACTATATACCCTAGATATTTTAGGGCAGATATTTCTTTAATCATCAAATTCAGATTTATTTCTAAGTGTTAAAAAAACCTGATCTGTATACTTTTTTATAGTAATTTACATACAGTTACCAAATGATTTTAAAACTTACCTAACCAGTTATTAGAACAAATGCTCTTTAAAGATCACTGATCTATAATCTTCTAATTCAGCATGTTAAGAGCTAACTATAAGCGCTATTTTGAAAAATAGCTATTATAGTTTTGATTATCTGAAAAACCACCTCTATATTCATGTATGACTAAAACAATCTTAAAGGACATATGTAAATTAAATGGGTAGAATAAAAATATTCAGTTCATAGAAATAAATATAATTGGTTAAATTTTCTATCTTCCACGTATCACATAAGATTAAAAAAAATCCTAAAGCAGAAGGATCACATTATGTAGTCATTTGTGATATTTTGATCTGGCTGTTTGGAGATGATTGAAAGTTATATTTTGTTTTAGAAATAGGAAAGATTTTAGGATTATGCTGGTTAAATCAAGCCATCTCATAGAGAGGCCTACTTATCTATAAGAATATATAAGTTTTTTATCAAATATGTTCTAGTCTCTGTAAAGCCCTCAGGGGAAAAATATGGAAAAAATGCAAAAAGTTAAAGCAAATGGAAAATTATTGGCAAATCATCTCTAATAGTGCTTGTCTTCCCCAGATTCAGGTATGCCAGGGTCAAAGAATGTCACTGAAATATAATAAATATATTAAAAGTCTAACATAAAATGTGTCATTTTATCTAGTAGGCGTAAGACAGGTGTGAAACTTAGACCAAGAATATTCTAAATCATTAAGCAAAGTCAGAGATTAATGTCTCTACATTATGTCAAATACACTTATTCACATAGGAAAAATTTATCAATTAGTGGTCCATTATCAATTTTATGGTTTTGCCAAACATTTCAATTTGAGTTTCTTTTCAGACAGTAGGTCCTCATATGCAAAAATTGCTTTTTCAAATGTATTTTAGACTAATAATTTGAACAGTTTATCATATCAAAGATTTTATGTTAGGAATGTTTGGAAAAAGTTAAAAGTTTAAGTTTATTAGTTTAGCTACTACCTTAAGGATTAAAATAAATAAATATAATTTTTATTAGGTTAATTTGTATCTTAAAAATTAAAAAGTTCAGGGTTGCCTGGGTGGTCTGTTGGGTAAGTGTCTGACTCTTGATTTTGACTCAGGCCATGATCTCAGGGTCATGAAATCGAACCTCACATCAGGCTCCCCGCTCAGTGAGGAGTCTGCTTCTCTTCCTCTCCCTCTCCCTTTGCCCCTCCCCACCCACCTGCTCATGCATTCTCTCTCTCTGTCTAAAAATAAATAAATAAACCTTTTTAAAAAATTAAAAAGTTCACAGATTAAGGAATAAACAATAGAACTTCTGATGAAGAATGGTAAAGTAGGATTACCTATTAGATTTTTTCTGAAGATTTTATTTATTGAGAGAGAGCAGGGGGAGGGGCAGCAGGAGAGGGAGAGAGAATCTCAAGCAGTCTCTGTGCTGAGCGCACAGACACCCCACACGGGTCTCGATCTCACTACCCTGTGATCGTGACCTGAGCTGAAACCGAGTCAGACACTCAAGCAACTGAGCCACCTAGGTGCCCCAGTTATTAAATACTTTTAAAAAGATCATTAAACAGTACCTCCCAAAGCATCTCCCACCATGCCACACCCAGCAGGTATCCTTGGCCAGGAACTGTATTCTCCAAAGTAGCTTTTGTCCTAACACACCAAACAAGTGGCTTTAACCTGAACCAGCACCCTTCCAGAGTGGCTCCTACCAGGGACAGGGGCAAGGCCCACCCATCAGTATGCCTGTAACAGTTGTGGCCTGACCTCACAACCAGCCACACAAGGGGCTGCCCCACCCACCAGTGCACCCACAGCAATGTGGCCAGTCATTGCAGCCATCTGGGTCAGGGGTCAGCCCTCTTACCAGCATGCCAGAAAAAGTTGTGACCAAGCCACAACAGGGCACAGACAGCCTACACGGGGCACCCCTGAGTACCTGGTTCTGATAACCTGGGGGGGAATGTGCTTCTCAGGCCTAAGGGACATATTATACATGAGATCACTCCGTCAAGACCATGAGACATAGCTGATCTACCTAATACATAAAAACAAACACAGTAAGTCAAGCCTAACAAGGAGACAGAAAAGTATGTTCCAAACAAAATAACAAGACAAATTAGAAAAAGAACCAAATGAAACAGAGATAAGCAATCTGTCTGATAAAGAGTTCAACGTAGTGGTCATAAAGTTGCTTACCGAACTTGAGAGAATAGATGAACAGTGAGAACTTCAACAAAGACATTAGAAAAAATAAAAAAGAGCCAATCAGAACAGAACACAATAACTGAAATGAAAAAAAATACAGTAGATGGAACAATGGCAGATTAAAGGATACAGACAGATCAGCAATCTGGAAAACAAGGTAGTAGAAGTCATGCAAACTGAATAGCAAAAAGAAGAAAGGTTTAAAAAAAAAAGAGGTTAGTTTAAGGGACCTCTGGGAAAATAGCAAGCATACAATATCAACACAAGTCTTATAAAATAGACTTTAAAACAAAGAGTGTAACAAGACAAAAGGAAGAAATTATAGACGTAAACTTCCCTAAGCTGGGGAAAGAAACAAACATCCAGCTGCAGGATGCACAGAGAGTTCCAAAAAAGATGAACCCAAAGAGGTCCACACCAACAGAAAATAATTAAGATGTCAAAAATTAAACATAAAGAGAGAATCTTAAAACAGCAAGAGTGAAGCTAGTGATTGCATACATGGTAAACATAGGATCATCAGCTCATTTTTCAACAGAAACTTTGCAGGCCAGAAAGGAGTGGCCTGATATACTCAAAGCACTGTAAGAAAAAACCTATGGCCAAGAATACACTCCCTGGCAAGATTATCATTCAGAATTAAAGAGATAAGGAGTTTCCCAGACAAATGAAAGTTAAAGGAATGCATCACCACTAAACTGGACTTATGAGAAATGTTAAAGGGACTTCTTTAAGTGGAAAAGAAAACACCATAACTAGAGATTAAAAAGTTATCAAAGAAAAAGTCTCGCTAGTAAAAGCAAACATATAGTAAAGAGAGTGAATCAACCATTTCTAAAGCTGGTAGGAAGGTTAAAAGACAAAAGTAGTAAAAACAGGGCACCTAGGTGGCACAGTCAGTTAAGCGGCTGACTCTTGATTTCGGCTCAGGTCATGATCCGAGGGTTGTGAGATCAAGCCCTGTGTTGGGCTCCATGTTAGATGTGGAGCTTGCTTAAGAGTCTCTCTCCCCCCCATCTCCCTCTGCCCCTCCCCTAAAAAATATAGTAAAAACAACTATATCTACAATAATTAGCTAAGGGATACACAAAATAAAAATATGTAAATCATGACAACAAATACACAAAATGTGGGGAGAGGAGAATAAAATGTAGGACTTTGAATGTGCTTGAACTTAAGTGACTATCAACTTAAAATAGACTGCTATGTACATTGGGTGTTAAATATGAAACCCATGGAAACTGCAAAAAGAGAGGGAGAGAGAAAAGAATCCAAAGATACCACTAAAGAAAATCATCAAATCACAAGGGACGAGAGCAAGAGAACAGAAAAGAACTACAAATACAACCAGAAAACAATTAACAAAATGGCAATAATACATGCCTTTCAATGATTACTTTAAATGTAAGTGGACTAAATGCTTCAATCAAAAGACATAGGGTGACTGAGTGTATAAGAAAAGCAAGACCCGGGGCGCATGGGTGGCTCAGTCATTAAGTGTCTGCCTTCGGCTCAGGGCGTGATCCCAGGGTCATGGAATGGAACCCCGCATCAGGCTCCCAGCATAGCCTGGGAGCCTGCTTCTTCCTCTCCCACTCCCCCTGCTTGTGTTCCCTTTCTGGCTGGCTGTCTCTCTCTGTCAAATAAATAAATAAAATCTTAAAAAAAAAAAAGAAAAGAAAAGAAAAGAAATGCAAGAACTATCTATGTGCTGCCTACAAGAGACTCACTTCATACCTAAAGACACACATGGATTGAAAGTGAAAGGATGGAAAAGAAAATATTCCATTCAAGTGGAAATGATAAAAACCTGGGTAGCATACTCATATCAGATAAAATAGACTTTAAAACAAAGACTGTAACAAGACATAAGGAAGGGCATTACATAATGATAAAAAGATCAATTCAACTAGAGGATATAACAATTGTAAATATCTGTGCAACCAACTTAGGGGCATCTAAATTTATAAAGCAAATATTAACAGACATAAAGGGAGAAATCAACAGTAATACAATAATAGCAGGGCACTTTAACACTCCACTTACATCTATGGATGGATCATCCAGAAAGAAAATCAATAAGGAAACAGTAGCCTTAAACAACACATTAGACCAGAGGGACCTAATGGATATATACAGAATATTCCATTCAAAAAACAGCAGAATGCTCATTCTTCTTAAGTGCACATGGGACATTCCCTAGGTTAGATCACATGTTGGGCCACAAAGCAAGTCTTAATAAATTTAAGAAGGCAAAAATCCTATCAAGCATCTTTTCTGATTACAATGGTATAAAGCTAGAAATAAATACCAAGAAAAAAAAAAACTAGAAAAAAACAAGCACATGGAAGCTAAACAACATGGTACTAACCAAACAAGGGTCAATGAAGAAGTAAAGAGGAAATCAAAAAATACCCGAAGACAAATGAAAATAAAAACAGTATCCCCCAATCTACTACAAACAGTTATATGACAATAAATTGGACAACCTAGTAGAAATGGATAAATTCCTAAACAGGTATAATCTTCCAAGACTGAATCAGGAAGGAACAGAAATTTGAACAGGCTGATTACTGGTAATAAAAATCAATCAGTAATCAAAAAACTCCCAATAAACCAAAGTCTGGGACCAGATGGCTTCACAGGTGAATTCTACCAAACATTTAAAGAAACATTAATACCTATACTTCTCAAACTACCCCCCCAAAAAAAAAAAAATTAGAAGAAAGAATGCTTTCAAATTCATTCTATGAGGCTACCATTATCCTGATACCAAAACCAGATAAAGGCAGCACAAAAAATAAAAAAGAAAGAAAGAAAGAAAATTACAGGCCAATATCATAGATGAACATAGAACATAGATGCAAAAATCCTCAACAAAGTATTAACAAACAGAATTCAACAGTACATTAAAAGGATTATATACCATAGTCATGTAAGATTTATTCCAGGGATGCAAGGATGGTTCAGTATTTCAAATCAATCAACTTGATACACACATTAACAAAATGAAGGATAGGGTGCCTGGGTGGCTCAATCAGTTAAGCATCTGCCTTCAGCTCAGGTCATGATCCCAGAGTCCTAGGATCAAACCTGACAATGGGTTCCCTGCTCCTCCCTCTCCCTCTGCTTCTCCCGCTCCTTGGGCCCTCTCTCAATCTCTGTCAAGTAAATAAATAAAATCTTTAAAAAGAAAAAAACAAAAAAAAAATGAAGGATAAAAATCATATGATGCTCTCAATAGATGCAGAAAAAGCATTTGACAAAATTCAACATACACTTATGATGAAAACTCTCAATAAATACCTCAATGTAAGAAAGCCCATATATGACAAACCCACAACTAACATATGCTCAGTGGCGAAAGCTGAAAGCTTTTCCTCTAAGATCAGGAACAATAGAAAGATGCCTACTCTCACCACTTTTATTCAACATAGTACTAGAAATCCTAGCCATAGCAATCAGAAGAGACAAAGAAAGAAAAGGCATCCAATTGGTAAGACAGAAGTAAAACTGTCAAAATTTGCAGATGAAATTATACTATAAATGAAAAATAAAGATTTTGCCAAAAAGCTATTACAACTACAAAATTAACTGAGTAAAGTTTCAGGATACAAAATTAATATGCAGAAATCTGTTGCATTTCTATACAATAATAACAAGCTATCAGAAAGAGAAATTAAGAAAATAATCCCATTTACAATTGAATGAAAATAAGAAAATCTCTAGAAATAGGTTTAACCAAGAAGGTGAAAGACCAATATTCTGAAAACTGTAAGACATTGATGAAAGAACTGAAGATGACAAAAATAAATGGAAAGACGTACCATGTTTGTTGGTTGGAAGAATTAGTATTGTTAAGATGTTCATACTATCCAAAGAGGCTTATAGATTCAACACAATTCCTAGCAAAATTCCAATAGGGTTTTTCACAGAACTAGAACAAAGATCCTAAAACTTTTATGGAATGACAAGACCCTAAATAGCCAAAACAGTCTTAAGAAAGAACAAAGCTTCAGGTATCATGCTGCCTGATTCAAACTATACTACAAAGCTATGGTTATCAAAACAGTATGGTACTGGCACAAAAATAGATACATAGATTAATGGAACAGAATAGAGAGCCCAGAAATAAATACACAATTCTATGACAAAAGAGGCAAGAATATGCAATGGGGAAAGGATAGTCTTTTCAATAAATAACGTTGGGGAAACTGGACAGCTACATGCAAAAGAATGAAACTGGAACACTTTTTTCCACTACATGCAAAAATAAACTCAAAATGAATTAAAGGCCTAAATGTAAGACCAGAAATCATAAAACTTCCAAAAGAAAACAGGTGTAAACACTTGCACATCAGTCTTAGCAATATTTTTTTTGGATCTGTCTCCTCAGTCAAAGACAACAAAAGCAAAAATAAGCAATTGGGATTACATCAAACTAAAACGCTTTTTCACAGTAAAGGAAACCATCAAAAAAAAAAAAAACAAAAAGGCAACCTTCTAAATGGGAGAAGATATTTGCAAATGACATATCCAATAAGGGATTAATATCCAAAATATATAAAGAACTCATACAACTCAACACAAACAAAACAATCTGATTTTTAAAAAATGGGTAGAGGACCTGAATAGGTATTCTTCCAAAGAAGACTTATAGAAGGCAAATTGACACATGAAAAGATGCTCAACAACACTAATCAGGGAAATACAAATCAAAATCACAATGAGATTTCATCTCACAGCTGTCAGAAGGGCTAGTAACAACAACAACAAAAACAAAAACAAGAAATAACAAACATTGCCAAGGATGTGGGAAAAAAGTGTTGGTGGGAATGTAAATTGGTGTAGCCACTATTTAAAACAGTATGGAGATTCCTCAAAAAATTAAAAATAGAAATACTGTATGACCCAGCTATTCAATGTATGGGTATTTATCTGAAGAAAATGAAAAACTTAATTTGAAAAGTTACATGTACCTATATGTTCATTGCAGCATTGCTTACAATAGCCAGGATATGGAAACAACCTAAGTGTTCACTGATAGATGAACGGATAAAAAAGATGTAGGGTGTGTATACTACACACACACACATACACACAATGTGATATTACTCAGCCATAAAAATGAGTGAAATCTTGCCATTTGTGACAACATAGGTGCACCTAGAGGACATTATGCTAAGTGAAATAAGTTAGAGAAAGAAAATACTGTATGATTTTACTTATATGTGGAGTCTAAGAAACAAAACAAACAAAACAGAAACAGACTCATAGGGGCGTCTGGGTGGCACAGTCGTGAAGCGTCTGCCTTCAGCTCGGGGCATGATCCCAGAGTTCTGGGATCGGGCCCCACATCGGGCTCCTCTGCTGGAAGCCTGCTTCTTCTTCTCCCACTCCCCCTGCTTGTGTTCCCTCTCTCGCAGGCTATCTCTCTCTCTGTCAAATAAGTAAATAAAATCTTTAAAAAAAAAAAAAAAAGAAACAGACTCATAAATCACAGAACAAACTGTCCAGAGAGGACAGTGTAGGGAGCTGGATAAAAAAGGTGAAGCAGATTAAGAGTTACAAATTTCCAGTTATAAAATAAATAAATCATGGGGATGTAAAGTATGGCATAGTGAGTACAGTCAACAATATTATAATAACTACATATGGTGACAGATGGTAACCAGACTTATTCTGGTGATCATTTCATAATGTGTATAAATGTCAAATCACTGTGTCGTATGCCTGAAACTAATATAATATTGTATGTCAACTGTACTTCAAAAAATAGATTATTAAATATAATCTTCTAATTAATGAATGATTCAGATTAAATCTTTTTCTATCATTTTAACATTAAGTAAAAAGCAAGTTATTTTGCCAACATGCCTAACATACTTTATCCAACTGAAAATTCATATTGTTTAAGCGGACTTCATTTCTTCAATATTTTTCCTTGCAGAATCATTATGAGATTCTCTTTAAATAATTCCATGCTTATGATGTTCTTGGTATTATTGAAATTCAATCTTTTGAAATTATTTAGTGGAAACAAGCAAATTATTATACATTTGGTTTCATATTTTTGGAAAAAATATTCCATGGTAACTGTATTATCTACATTCACAAATACTTAGGTACAGCTGTGAAATTGATTCTTTGTACATGGTCTCTGTAGGGTCCTATCGGGGAACAAGGAGAGAGAGGAGAGCCTGGAGCAGAGGGCTATAAGGTAAATACAGCAAATTTCACACCTTGCTTCTACATTGAATTAGTGTTCTCTGTGATTTTTCTCAGTTTCAAATGAAAATAAGCATCACTGCGTTATTAGTAATATCTTATGGTTTTGATCCTAGAACAAGCCTAGCTCTTTATATTTTCTGTTCCTTCTTTCTAGAATCATCTTCGTCTTCTCCCATTGCTGCTTTTTTCTCATCATTCAGATCTCAGCTGAAATATTGCTTCCTGAAAGACCTTTTCTAACTGCCCTTTCTATCCGTCACTTTATATCATATTTCATGCTATCTGTATTATCTCTTTTTTTATACATTTGTGGGTATTGTTTATTGTCTATTTTTCCCTACCAAAAAGTAAGATCCATGAAAATAAGTCTCTTGTTTGGCTTCTTCATCATTATATCCCCAACTTCTAGAACATAGTGTTTCTGGTGTATAGTAGGAATTCAATAGAGAGCTGTCAATTCGGTGGATGAATGTCATATTCTCAAGCCTTCTGTCAATTCTTGTTGTTGTCCATTCTTAGAAGGATTTTATGAGACCAACTTCATCAGCCAAAATTATATTAGACTAAGTGTAGAATTTGTTGTGTCATTTTTTATTAGCACATTTGTGTTTAGGATGTTCTGTATTCTTGCCTCATCTCTCTTCTCTTCCTTTTTACAGCATCAGTAACTAAACAAAATGGACATCTGCTAATTCTCTTCCTGTAGTTTCTATGTCATTCCTTTGCTCACAACATTCTGTGCCTACTCACAGTATTATCTTTATTTACATCTATCCTTTATAATCTAGTTCAAACTCCTTTTTTCCCAACTCACCCTAACAGGAATCTTTTCCTATTCTGTAGTCCTATAATATTTATCATTTACAGAAATCATTCAACGGAAATATTTAACCATCTTCTGTTGCTGATATTTTTGCTAATTATTTTTAAAGTGCAGATATCTTACCTCTCCAATTTGAATATGACTTATCTCTTTCTTCTAAAATGTTTTGTTCTGAGCTTTGTACGTAATAGTATATAATATGTATATAAACATAATTCATTGTTAATAATAAATTGATGGGTTATTTGATCCCATATGCCCCTCTCATATAAAATTTCAGTAACCATATCTGAAATGATGATTTAAATAGCCAGATTGAATGAACAAGCTGGCAGGTAGATAATTATCATTAGTAAATTGATTTTCTCAAGCCTGGAATCTGAAAAATCAACTTTCAGTTCCTAAAATTCTCTTTGAAGCAAATGTTGAAGGTAGTTCTAAATGCTTGTGAAATTGTTGTGGTGGCCATAATACATTTCTTCTATTTTTAGAGAAACATTTTTAGAACATCATATATATATATTCTGTTTCAAATTTATGTAACATTTGTATCTATAAGTGTTTCTTAATCCAAGGAATCCAGTGTATTTACTTGAAAATAGATTTTCGTTGAGTTGAGAAGCCAACCCACTGCTTTCAGAATAATTTGAGAAGCAACTTAAACTTCCTTAGTTTTTGCTGTGCATAACTTCACACGTTCTCAGGAAAATCAGGTTCTTGCAATATCTTCTTTTGGCCTCTACTAACTACAAAACATTTGGTAGCTAAACCAGCAAATGTACTGCCAAACAAACAGGTAATTATTCTTTTGGAAGAAGAAAAGAATCTCTTCCCCTGGCTCGCAGAAGAAAAACCCTGCTTGCCTTATTCTGGATAGTCATGCCTTACTCAGAAATCCTTCATCAGAGAACTTCTTCCTAGGCCCACTGTGAAATCTGTTTCTCCTTCCTCATTCCACAAATACTCCTGGTGAAGTTTTTAGTTGTGGCTATTTCATGAATTACTTTGATCTACATCTTCCTTTCTGTCTTATTCTATCCTATGTCCTTAGGTTTTAGAGGTTACATTTTATCATTTGTTGCTGGTTTTATTCTAAACAAGCCATCTCGAGCCAGACAGCCACAATAATTGTGTTGCTTAGACATCTGAAAGCCATGAAATATCCGCACTTGTCCCCTACCAGGTTTTCCCAAGCACAAGTTTCATTCATGCAGGGGAACCATGCTTTATTTAGAGTTAGATTATTCTGTTGTAGTCTCGGGTGAAGTTTTTAAATGTTTGCTTTTCTATAATTTAAAATGTATATACTATCCTTTCACTCTAGTAAAATGATGGCTAGCATTATCACCAAGCCTTCCTTTTTATTGTGCTAAAATACACATAATATAAAATTTACTATTTTAACCATTTTATTTTATTTTTTTAAAGATTTTATTTATTTGAGAGAGAGAGCTCACGAGCAGGGGAGAGGGGCAGTGGGAGAGGGAGAAGCAGACTCCCTGCTGAACATGGAGCCCACCGGCAATGTGGAGCTCGATCCCAGGACCCTGAGATCATGACCTGAGCTGAAGGCAGATGCTTAACCAACTGAGCCACCCAGACAGCCCCATTTTAACCATTTTAAAGTGTACAATTCAGAGATTTTAATATATTCTCAATATTGTACAACCATCACACACTATGTAGTTTTAGAACATTTTCATCACCCCAAAGAGGAGGCACCATACTGATTAAGCAGTCACTCTGTATTTCTCCCAGCCTTTGGCAACCATTACTCTATTTTATGTCTCTATTGATTTCTGGATATTTCATATAAATGGAATCATACAGCTTTTTGTGTCTGGCTTCATTTCATTTAACATAATGTTTTCAAAATTCGTCAGTGTTGTAGAATGTATTATTACTTCATTCCTTTTTATGGCTGAATAATCACCAACCTTTTTAAAAACATTGTTATATTCACAAATATTCTTACAATTGTGGTGAACTCATGATTATCCTATTGGATAAAAAAAATGGAATGAGGGTGCCTGGATAGCTCAGTCAGGTAAGTGTGCCAATCCTGGTTTCACCTCAGGTCATGATCTCAGGGTCCTGAGATCGAGCCCCACATTGGGCTCTGCACACAGCAGCGAGTCTGCTTGAAGATTCTCTTCCTTTGCCCCTCTCCCCACTCGTGTGCAGATGTACCCTCTCTCTTTCCCTCTCTCTCTCTGAAATAAATAAATATTTTTAAAAATGAAATGGATAATGCAGATTTTGTTTCCATTTGGATATGAACAATTAGAAATTTTAAAAAATCTTTTTCACCATCCTTTGTTCTTTTTTCCTTTTGAAGAAACTGAGAATTATAAAAGTCATGTGTTTTGCTCATTGTCATCAATAAATACTCATTAGGCATCATTATACATGACAGATCTTACGTGTCATACACAATAAAATCTCTGGTCACTCATTGTATATTTGAATGTCTGCCATGGGCCAGGAGCAGAACTAGGTGCCATGAATTTAATACTGAGTACCCAGGCACAGTCCCTACCTCTGAGGACATCACATGTAGAAGACATACAGAAAGAACATTTAATCAGTATAAAAACAGATATAGTAAATTATAGCTGTCATCCAGAAAGCTATGCATTCCATAGGTCAAGATAAATTCATTTGAGGCTTGAGAAAGCCAGAGTACTTAGTGGGAATAAGTGGGAATAAGCATATTATACTTTCAACATCTGCTTTTTAAAGCTACATACCCAAGATTGAGTCAGACTAAATTTGTGTGAGATGAAGTCCTAGAAATACATTGAATAAATTATGTTCTAGCTCAAACTCCATTTCACTTTGGTTTGGCAAAGTCCATAGCATCTTTGCACATAATAAAATAACCATATTTAAATCCTCAGTTGGCCATTACTCCTTAGCATCAGACATGCATATCCAGATTGCTACTGCATATCATCACAGGCACCTCTGCCTCAGTATGTCCTATACAACAGTTTCATCATCCTCCCCAAATTCGATACTCTTCTTTCTATGTCCCCAATTCAATGAATGCTGCCATCAGACATTAAGATGTTCAAGCCAATAAATAAATCATCCCTCTCTCTCTCTTTCTCTTTCTGTCTCGGTCTGTGCCTCTGTCTATTGCTGTCTCTGTGTGTCTCTTTCTCTCTGTGTGGGTCTATTGCTCTCTCTGTGTTTCTTTCTGTCTCTTTGCCTCTCTCATCCTTTCCCTCCTCTCACTCCTTTCTCTCTCCTCTCATCTCTCATATTCACTTGGCCACTTCTTTTGACCTCAGGTAGCTCTGGAATCTAGCCACTTTGCCCTACTTTAGTTTAGGTTTCATCATTTTCGTCTGAATTACTTTAATAACTTCCTAACTAGACTCCCTATCCCCAAGCATAGCCCTCTCAAATCCACTTTCCTCTTAACATTTTCTGTCAGATGAATCTCCATTAATTCCCCCATGCTATCTCCTCTGCCAGAATGCCTTCGTTTTACTTCACTGCCTGGAACACTCATCCTTCAAGATTCAGCATGGGGCGCCTGGGTGGCACAGCGGTTAAGCATCTGCCTTCGGCTCAGGGCGTGATCCCGGCGTTATGGGATCGAGCCCCACATCAGGCTCCTCTGCTGGGAGCCTGCTTCTTCCTCTCCCACTCCCCCTGCTTGTGTTCCCTCTCTCGCTGGCTGGCTGTCTCTGTCTCGGTCAAATAAATAAATAAAATCTTTAAAAAAAAAAAAAAAGATTCAGCTTATCATCACTTCCCTTATAAAATCCTTGACCATCTAGCTCCCCTTGGCCAGTTAGCTCATCCCACCACTAATATCATTAGGCAAAGTCGGTCATTTCCCATAACCTTGCCTACATGACTGATAATAATATTTACTATAGCATATTTATTTTTGACACTGCAGAAAGATGGCCTTTGTCAATTTTTATTGTAATAGAAAGAACCAGAGGAATTATAGTGAAACTCCTAGAAAACATGTTTGTTTTTAGTGAGATTTATATCCAGACTCCACAAAAGCAAGAGAAGCAATCAGCTATTCTGTGATCATTCTAAAACGGTCCCTGTAACTTACAGACAAAAACAGTAGCAAAATCACAGTTGGCCATTCATGGTTTTGAGTATTATAGTTTGCTCATATTCTCGGTCTCACTGCACTCTGTAACTCCAGCTTTTCACAATCACTTCTCTCCTGAGTTCTGCTTAATAAATGACCTATAATCATCATATTTACTTGTACCAAACTTCCTCTTGACTGACCTGATTCTGTTATTGCTGACTCTGTTCATGTTTTGCTGGAAGGGCCATGTGTGGTAAATTTATTTTCTTTAGTTAAGGCCATGTTCTATAGAAAGCTTTCAACTATCCTTTCTCTCTTGCCACTGTTCATTCCCTTAAACAGGATTCCTTTTTTTTTTTTTTTCAAATCAGGAAGTTGGATCTTAAAACCATAAACATTTACCTCAAAGAATACAAACAAAGAAGGCTTCAACTGATCTTTCTGTGAGATAAATATGGTTAGCCTATGTAGGCAATCCTTACTTCTCCTAGTCCAGAAAAAGGAGATGAGCCTATGGCATTCTTTCTGTAATACACAGAGGGTAGGAAGAAAGAAATCTGAAGCAAAGAGGACAGTAGGGAAGGTGATAAAAGAGATTACATGCAAAATTCTTCATGCATACTCTGACATGCCCTTGGGTCATTGCTAGTTTCTGTTTACACACTTGAAAAGGGAAATGTGGTAGGTCAGCATTCCTTCTTAGAAAGACTAGGGTAATGACAGATTGCTGAATATCAAAGTCACTTGATGTGCCTTGGCAGTATATACAGTAACAACTCCCAGTTTTCAACTCCATAAATCTATCCAAATGGTATGAACTTAGTTTGTAAAAATGGAGACCATAATTCACTTCCATGGTGGGAATAGGTCGAAGAAAGAAATTTGTTCTCAAACTCTCTATTCCTATGGTTATTTAATGTACTAGTTTCCTGACCAAAATTACTATAAACTGGGTGGTTTAAAACAATAGAAATTTATTCTTTCACAGTTCCAGATACAAGGAATCTGAAATTGAGGTGTTGGCAGACTTACTCCCTCCCACGGGCTCTAGAGGAAAATCCTTCCTTTCCTCTTCTGGCTTCTGGTGGCTGCCAGTGCTCCTTGTAGCTACATCACTCCAGTGTCTGCCTCTGTCTTCACATGGCCCTCTCCTTTGCTGTTTGTGTCTCTCTCTCTCATAAGGGTACTTGTCATAAACAATTCAGGATAATATCTTTTTAAATTAATGACATCTGCAAAGACCCTTTTTCCAAACAAGATCATATTCCCAGGTTCTGGGGATTAAGACATAGACATCTTTTGGTGGGCCACCATTCACCCCACTACCTTAACCTATGTGCGAAACAAAACAAAACTTTACACTCTTTCTCAGTTATCATAATACAGTGGACATTATGTTCTACAACATTTCTGAGAGAGAATCATAATTTCTGATATTTAAATTGCATTTTTAACATTTTACTACCATTTTAACTGATACTACCCTATTCTCTAAGTTACATGTCTCTATTTACTCTAATAATATAATTTTTTCTATTCCTAGGGTCATGTGGGTTTACCAGGACCAAGAGGTGCTACTGGACAACAAGGTCCCCCAGTATGTTTTGAAAACACTCTTTGTAACTCTGGCCTTGAAAAAAATTAATGTTTATATATCTTATTTGGTCTCTGCTTCATACGTGATTTCATTTTGGTTTCCTATTAAAGGGTGAGCCAGGTGACCAGGGTGAACGAGGACTAAAAGGAGAGAGAGGATCTGAAGTAAGTTGAAATCATTTAAGACAATTTGAAACTTATCATTGGTTTGAAAAGGCAGGTTCATAGGAACTACTGTTCATTGTAATTTAAATGATCATTCACCCTTCCAGAGCAAGGATCACTGTAGGCCTATAATCAGAGTGTTTGTCAGTAATTGTGCTAAAACATGATTACTGATTATTTCATGTGCTTTGACTGCCATCCCACTTTCCCTTTACCAGCACTCTTCTCTGGCTTTGTGAAAATTGCCTAAAAAATTGTCCAAAATGAATGGTCTCTCCTTGGGATTTAAAGCAAAAATATCAATAAGCCTTAAAACCAGCATTGAAAAAGTGAAAATCTGTCAGTCAAACCCATTTAGTTGTAGTAAGGATAAGGGTCGAAATAGTTTGACTATGTGACACAGACTCACAATTGGTTTAAAATATTTTTTTCCATAAGTCAAGCCAATTATTTGTTATCAAATAAACTACAAATGTATTAGCGATTGAATTCAGACATCTCTTTCCCTGTGCACTGATGGATGCTGCCTCAACCTTATGGAAGGTTGTTGCCTTATAACTTGCGTTGTCATTTGTGCCATCAGTTCATTGCTACCTTGCTTTTCATAGCATTCTGATTTCATATGCTATTGATTTTGAATGAAATCCTTAAGAAAATGTACTATATTTTAATAATAAATGAGGTGAAAATGAATAAAAAGTAATCAATTTGAGACCACATTTCTCCTAATTTGTTAAGTCTTCATCCATATTTTGTCTTTCCTACTTACGGGAATAAGTAGCAAAATTGGGTTGAATCTGATATTACATAGGCTCACTCCCTAAAGCCATTTTGAATAGTCTTGATATCTACCTACCTACCCAGTCAGGCTCCTTAATAAATAAGAACTAATAAATAAAAAATAAAAATATCCCATTGAAGGCAAACCTCAGCAAGAAAAAATGCAGAGAGAGAAGATAATCGTCCCATTTACTTACAATTTTTAATACCCAAAATAGAAAAAATAGTGGGAAAATCTATGAACCTAGAACACTACTACTGCTTTCATTTGACTTCCTTATATTTGTGTTAAGTGCCTAAGGATGCAAAAGCTCTCCCAAGGTTTGATCCTAAAATTTCTAGTCTCTTGCAATTAGTACTCTCATATTCTCAGTATTTTCTTTTTTGACATATGTCAGGAAGAAGAAATTTTTAAAGTATTTATTAGTATCTATTAAAATTATGCCAATGAAATTCAAATATTCTTACTAGGCAACTTCATTTCCAGCTGGCATGGTCAAATCTTCCTGGGTGTTAGAGCAGAAAGATGCTGAGAAGCCATTATTTAAATCTGTATTACCCAAGGGAATTAGTTCTATCCTGCTTTAGGCAATGCTGGCATACAGTTCAAGGTTACATTAAAAACTCTTAGAATTTAAAATAGTCATAATTGCTACAAGAATAATCATTGACCATGTATTATTCACTAGGGACACCTTCCATGGCCAGGTGGATCTTGTCCAATTGTTGTCATCTTGTTTTTGCAAAGCTTCAGATTTATTTTTTAGATTTGCAAATGGCCCTTTAAAATCATCTGGAATCCTCTCATTTTTCAGATGCAGAAATTTAAGTCTCAGAGAGATTGAGTTACCTACAATCACAGAATTAGTTAACAATAGAACCAACACTAGAAATTTCCTGACTCCCAATGTTATACAAAAGCCTTCTATTACTTTGAAATCTTTTATAAATTAAGTAAAATGTGATTAATCTTACTTAACCAACTAACTCATTCATTGGGCTCTCATACATGAGACAGTGGGCAACTGTAGAGAAAAAGAGCAAGTCGAAGCCAATTATACAACCACTACATTTTCAAAGACTTTTTTAATTCAAATGTAGTGAACTATCCTCTAATGGCTTTCAAAGACTAAGACTCAAGCCAAAATCGTATTTGCCTTCCAAAACAAAATTCCAAATTTTAGTGAATTGAAATTTCTTGGTTTAAAAAAAAGAGAGAGGAAGAGTAATTATTGCCTAACTCTAAATCTAAGTTTGTATTGTAAAGCTATCCTCCCTAACAAAGTTAGAACTAGCAAAGTACTAAAGACAATTTTATGCTCACTCTAAAGACTACATGTAAAATTCATTTGTCTTTCCTACTAAGAGACCAGAAAAGTCTGTTTGTTGATTTATGAGGTACTTAATATTTAAATAAAATTATATGAATAAGTTAACTTTAAAAGTATCATTTGAATGCTATATTTGAATTCTGGGTATTGGTTAAAGAGTGACTTTTTTTCCTTCTTATGATAGCAACTCAATCATGTACCAACACCTTATATGACAAAATATTTCGTCTTTGGCCAAATCTGTAATTTCCTATTGAAACAGACCACCTCTGCACAGGATTAATGTTTAGTAATATTTGGCTCTTAATTTTGCTATAAGCCAACAATTCCACTTTGAGATTTTTTTAATGTACAATTTTTTTAAAGTATCAATTGCTCTACACTTTGTTGATTTTTATACATTTAAAATCTCAATTGTAAGACTATGTTTTTTTCTAGCTGGCCTACTTCCTTTTAGTATGATGATACTAATTATAATAAAGAAATCTTTCCCAAATTGAACATCTCAAAACAGCAGAGACCATAGTTTTGTTATTTGCTAAATACTTTTTGTCTTCAGTAGACAGATTTTTGCCACAGCTGTCTTATTACAAGTAGCAAAACATTAAAAATAATTTTTATAGTCCTGCTTTCCCTTTCATGTTATTCTATTGGGAGCTGCTTCCTGATGCCCATCCAAGTCTGAGTGACATTCCAATTTTCATAATAGACCCATACATGTAGATTTCAGTACACAACATTTAACTTTTCTGAAATAATCTCCAACATAATGGTTATCCCAAAATGTCACCAATCTGTGATGATATGTGAATCTCTTTGTTTTTATTTTGTTATATGAATATTTAGAGTAAAACCCTTACTGACATGTGTAGTGTGTCTGAAGCATAAGACACAAACTCAGGTATACTAAAAATGTAACTTTGTTTTTTGTGTTTTTTATAATGGAACTTAACATCTGTCCTGAGTGTCCTTCCTGCATGGTGGTAGAAACCTAATTGGTGGAAATCTAATCCATTGAGTGTCTTTAACTCCATCCGCACAAATATCCTACGTTTGATTTAGAGTTTTCCCTATTCATTCTCTTGACAAGTTTGCAGTTACATTCTAGGTAGCAGTGGTGAGGAAGAGGAATGGAAGGTGAGTTTGGTCTTTAGTCATCTATTTACACTAGTATACACTGAAATGCATATCATCCATGCAGGTCCCCCATTGCCGTCATCCCACCACGTTGACATCTACCTTGGCCCTCCTTGCAGAAGCTCTTCAATCCATGCTGACATATACAGATATTTTCTGAGTATAGAAAAGCTACAAAGTCTCCTTATTTAGGACCTTAAGGACTATGCGCTTCTCTTCTTGGCCCTTGGAAATAAATTTTGCTAATTCCTATACCGTGCTGGGTGCCTGCGGGACCAGACTTTCTCGAGCCCAGCAGCCTAGACATCTCATGCAGAAATGTCTACTCTATTGCTGACGCTCAGTGCCGTTTATGTGGGCTTCTAAATGAGGACTTTAGTCTCCCTAGCCGTTGTCTCTGTGCCCAAATCCCCCACTTATCTGAGGGTATTATTGCTTCTACCTACCCCAGGATTTGAGGGCAGAGTGAGGTGTAAAGGGCCCTTCTCAGAGATTTCTGTAAGGCTGGAACAGTCTTGCTTCTCTTCTACTTCTCTTCTTACATTTCTCCAACTTGAAGATCTTTATATCCCCTTCAATAGGAGAAGCTCTCCTTCTACTATTATAATTCTAAATCTGCTCTTATGGCAAAAGTGTATGATTTGAATTCTTTGTCACCTTGGTTTTTGATACTCAAATATCAACTTTAAATATTTAAAAATCAGGCTTTTGCATTTAAAAAATATATTCTTCCCAAAATATTGTATCATTCTCAAATTATTATTCCACCATGAGTTTCAGAGGGCTATTTGAAATTCATAAGCTAAGGGAAAGTCTATTTGGAAATCTAAAATCTGGAACAGATCTATCACTTTGCATAAAAACAAATACTGTGAAGGAAAAAAACACTCTGGTTAACATATTTGAATATTATCATAGTTCATATACTATTTAATTAGTGCTATTAGAAATAACTGAAATCACAAATTTTTCAATATTTAAAATCTTACTTGTTTATTTTACTTCCTTATTTTGTTCTAAAAGATATATTATATTTTAGAGATCATATTATTCAAGGGATTCCATCTCCTTCAACTAAAGTCAGATCACCTTCTGTTTCATTTCCTGGCTTCCTTACCCTTAGAAGGACTTTACATTAGTGACTTTTTAAGGCAAGTAAAATAGTTTTCCAAGCTGGAGGTAGAACTCTCCCATTCCCTATATCTCCCCATTATCTAATTCTAACAAAGTTGGATTTTTATCTCTTACAGAAAATGTCCTTTTTTCCTGTGACTACATATATTATTTCTTCTTGAAACATTAAGATCATTTTAGATGATGTAATATGTTAAGAAATTATTTACTTTGTTATTGTTGTCAGCTTGAATCTTTGGCACAATTTATCTTCAAATTTGAGTAACGTAACATCCCGTTTTGGTGGAATTATTCTGTTTGTGAGAACTTTCGATGACTTCTGAGAAATGTGTCTGGTAATGACAATATGCTTCTTTTTCTTATTTGTGAACTAGGTCACTCTTTTCCACATTTTTCTATTTAAAATAATTTTAGGATATCATCAGAATAATGGCATATTCGCAAAGGGCAAACTTCCTAACTATCCTGGCAGACCACTTACTGCTGAATCAGTTATGATTTAAAACATCTCACACATGGAAAAAGAAAGAGTTCCATGGGAAATAAATATCTTTCTTTGATTCACTAGTGCACTAAATGATTGGTGACAAAGGTTAGCATGTTCTTCTCCATGCTTCCAGATAAGCACATTCTAGGCTATTGGTTTATTTCCCTTACTACACTGTGAGTGCCTTGAGATCAGTAGCTTTGACTTTGCATTCCTAGCACATACAAAATAGTCAATAAATGTTTATGAAATTAATAAAGCATTTAGCCACTTTCAATAAGAAGACAAAGGCCCTGTCTGAAAACGTGGACATTTATTAAATAATATTTAGTTCCCTTTTAGAGCCAAGATTTAAATTCTTAAATCCTAGAATTTGGAGTTAGATGGAAATTCATAGATTATCTGGTCAAAATCTCCCATTTTCAGATGAAGAAAATGGCTCCCAGGGAAGTTAAATGGTGGTCTCAGTGACATACAGCTAGCCAGTGGCAGGACTGGCTGCAGCATCCCGGTCTCAGGGTTCTTTTCTATGCCTTCAGCTTAGTTAAGTTTATTACAATTAAGTGACAACTGTGCTTCACATTTTTAGGGTCCTTCGGGAAAAAAAGG